>NW_027468685.1:24725326-24927826 GCF_046254945.1 Alosa pseudoharengus
TGTGTGTGTGCACGTTTGTGTGTGTGCGTAGGTTTTCCTGTCAAATAAAGGTCCTTGTTAACATATATCCTGCCTCTTTGTTTCACACACAAAAATGTGTGAGTGCCACCCCCCACCACACAGGCAGACTTTGTCTCTCACACACAGACACACACACACTCACACATACGCATGGTAACACAGACACAGTAACACTCTCTGAAGAAGTCCTTTGAATTTTTGTGTGCGTAGGCCACCACATGAGAGGAATACATGAAAAGCACACCAGCAGTAAAAGAAAATCTATCACCACCAACCGGAACTTGAACTTAAATTTTGAGCCTCTGGCGGAAGCGGGCCTTTAAATCATGAAATCATTTCATCTGCCGAAAGAGAGGGGGGAAGGGTAGAACGCGAGAGAGAGAGAGAAAGAGAGAGAGAGAGAGAGAGAGAGAGAGAGAGAGAGAGATGGGGAGTGGGCTTGGTCTTGGAAAAAAAAAACATGCTGTGGAGCCAGAAAGTTTCCCGTGCCTGCTTTTTCCTGAGGACAGATCCCGTGGCCCCTCTGAGAATCCCTGGGATTAACCGCTTAATTCGGCTCAGCAAACAAACCACCGCACCCCTGTTCTTTCGAGTTCTAATCACAGCACTCCTTTTGCTCCACGATCCCTTTCCCTTTCGGTAAGCAGGAGACAACTCAGTTAAGCTCGTTGTTTACCTAATTGTTCGGCTAATTATGTTCTGGTGTCAGACGAAGCTCCGTCGCCTTGTTTGGGCTCAAGATTGAGTCGGCTATGATATGGCATCAGGGAGGAAGGGGGGTAGGGGGAAGGAGGACCCCCAGAGACGACGGGGCGAGACACAACCACTGTGTCATGGTGAGATTCAAATCGTCTCCATTCCTCGCACCAACCACCAACCACCACCCTCAAAACCCCCACCTTCACACACTCAAAAAAAAATCTGTATTGTATTGGAGCACATCGATGCAGGAGACATGGGAGCAAGCTGTGACCCAAATAGCAAACTCAATAATCTTCTGAAACAGATTCTAGCTAGTGGTGAGAGAGAGAGAGAAAGAACAAGAAGAAGAAAAAAAGAAAAGAAAACTTCACTCGCTAAAAATACTACGGGGATTGTTGCACAGGAGCCAAGAGGAGAGGCAACAACAACAACAATGACAACAGTAGCAGGAAAACAACAGTTCTTTTAAAACAAGAACTCAACCAGGAATTAAGACGGTGCCAAGATGACGAGAGAGGTGAAATTAACAAATGGCGGATCGAGGCTGATGTTTTGACAATCTACAAAAAAACTAGGCTAATTCAGGCTCAAGTCCTAGATGAGTATTCCTCCATGTATTTGCACAGTAATTTCAAAACACTACTAAGCCTTGGCGAGCGAAATCTCCAAAGACAGACCAACGCAAAAATATATCTGTATTTCATCCCAAAATTATATTATCATCTTCCACCCAGCGAAACCATAACTGTCAGTTATCCTAATTTTCAACTGAATGACAAGTGCACTTGTCTTATAAGAAAGTGTTTTGACAGCAGAGTATGATAGTGACAATGACCTGACTGACTTGGTACATCATAAAGAGCCAAAGGTGGTTCCTCTAGAAGTTCTTCTCCTCACTCTCCTCCTCTCCTCGAGTCTCAAAATTAATAAGAAACGCTAACTGTGAACTCGGGAACCTGTGCATTTGATCACATGCGTTTAGCAGGTCACAGGCCTCGTGTCTAAGGTAAAGAAATCTGTTCCAGCTCCGTTACAGGCTTCCTTTAACCTAATTAAACCACACTCCCATCTGGATCCCCCTTCTGAGACTTCTCCTCCTCCCACCCTTCATGAGCTAACAAACAAACAACAAAAAAAAGGGCACAAATATTGGCTGAAAAAAAAAAACACATAACAAGGACACGCAAACTTTTCCGCATTGCTCACCCTTGAAGAAGATATCAACATCTGAGAGTTAGGGGATTGTAAATAAATTAATAAACACAAGAGTGGGTAATTAAGTAAACTCAGGAAGTCATGCACACATGCACACACTACACATATAGGCTCCACTCAACACACATACTGTATGTACACACACAAGGATGAAAACACACACATGAGTATGTGCATACACAGCTACCCCACCACACAAACCCAACACAAATATAGACTACACAAATGCACACGCAAAAATACACACACACCTAACACACACACACACACACACACACACACACACATGGAGCCTGGCCCAAAAGCAGCTGTCAGGCCCTGGGAAGCCCTGCTGGGGCAGAGTGCTTGTGCGGCTCAGGTACCCCAGGCAGACACACCACAGCCGCACTAATTGCAGTAATGACTGCAGCACAGATGCTAATTAAGGCAGCGAGTGGGCCGGTGGTCCGCCGAACGGGGGCCGCTCACTGACAGGGCCCTGACAGCACAACACGGGCGAACGCTAACAAAGACATAACCCACACCGAAAAAAGGCCAACAATAACTCTGGGAAAAGAGGATGATGGGGGGGAAGGGGAGGATAAGAGAGGAAAAAAAGATGGGAGTAAATATCTCCTCTCCATTCCCAACACTGACCATATGGCATCTGGGCAATTATAGAAGCAGTTTTTCCCCCTTCGTCCTCTATCTTTGTGGAGTTAGAGGAGTGTGGTCAGATAGGCTTGGGGCATGCTTATCGGGCAGAGGCTAATGAACAGGTTCATGTGAGAGTGTTCAGCATGCAGTAAGTGCATCGTACGAGTTAGCATGCTATTTACATGCATAGCATGTTAACATGCTAATAGTCTCTCTCTCTCTTCGGCCTGACCTGAGAAATTGTGCAACACGGGTTAGGTTAAAGATGCAGTAAGCATTTTTAGCATCTTTCGTTAGCTTCAAATTAAACTTTGTTATAATCCACCCCATTGTTTTAATATGAAAATATAATTGGCTGGGCGAGATGGCTGTCTTTTTCAAAGTTCCCTTTCAGCCAGGCTGTGTTGAATTTACAGTTGCTGATTCTAAAGCCCAGGAGGACAATTTGGGTCTATTTCCGTCCGTAACGTCTGTACCAGAACGCACGAGCCAGCCTGCTTATGTGCTCCAAAAAAAAGAAAAAAAAGAGAGAGGCTCAGTTACAGTAGAGCAGCTCCCAGCCCAACCCGGTAGGTGCAACAGAACATAAGCACATGTTTATCCTCTAAAAGCCAATAACTGGAGCCAGTGTCTTTCTCACTACCCACAGGGCCCCCTCTCTATCAACAAAGGCACACTCCAAACGGACTTTTAAGACAAACCAAAGGACAATTGCTTTGGATCAGCTCACTTGAATGAGGACTCTGATGCACGTTCACAGTGTCTCTTATCCCTTAGGGCTTTGGTTTTAGAAGTGTCACGCCGTGGAAGAAAAAAAAACAATTTAAGGACACTGGCGATTAAGTGGTTCAAGTAGCGTTTAATTACATATAGGAAGGGGGCGATTCCGAGTTAATTAAAGGCCTATTAACGGGCAGGCAATCCCAATTAACATCAAATACAAATTTAATAGATAAGGAGTTCTGCAAATCACTCGCATGTTCCTTGCTCTTGGTATTTTTTCATATTATTATTCACCCTCATATTTACGAAGCGGTGCATATTACCTATCATAACAGGTTTAATTAACTGAACCGATCTAGCCTCTATGCATGGAGGGCAAACACTGTCACAAAGTCGATCCAGTGCACTGGGCCTCCTTGTTTTCGTGTGTCGTATTTATTGTACTACCTGCTGAATTCCTGTTTACTTTTGCAGAATGAAACACAGGCCCCATATTTATGAGGATTGTGAGGACTGTGGGGGGATTTATTAGGTGTCAGCTGTTTCCATTGTAAAAACCTGACGTGTCTGGATTACATGAGCGCAGAGCACAAGAAAGGAATGGCGACTCTCACTTTCATCAACATGCATTATCATAATGCATCATGTTTATATGAGACCTAAAGTGCACAGAGGTCAGAGGGTGTTGAGTGTAGCACACTGTGGGGTCTAAGCCTAGAGCCTGGAGAAAAGCCATGATGGCTGATATAATACATTGTTTTCCATGTAAGCAGTTTCAAAATGTAACTTGCTTGTATAACTCCTGAATCTTAAGGGAAGCAAGCTAAAGTCTTTGGTGTGAGACTGAGAGAAAGTCTGGAAGAGAAGAAGTGATTCTCTTTTTAGACTTTATTTTGGGTTGAGACTGCAGCAGTCGAAGTGCACAGGAAATGCTGGTGGAGCAACAGTTGACTACAGAGAAGAGTGCAGATAGATAAACGCATGCATGGATACAAGGATAAGAAGTCTAAACTTTCAGAATACTACCTAAAAAGAGGCAGAGAGAGAGAGAGAGAGAGAGTGTCTGAAACTCACTAGTTAATTTGCTGAGACAAGAAGTTTTTAAGGGCTCATTAGAGCTGCATTCATAGACCAGAGAGAGAGAGAGAGGGAAGAGGAGAGAGAGTCTTCCACTCAGCTGGTGGTAGCTCAGTCCAGCTCTCCATTTTTCTCTTCTTTTTCTCCTCCACAATCCTTTCTCCCTGTGACATGTGAGACAGGGCTTCTGTTAATTAACTTAATCATCCTCTCCAACCTCTTTCACTCCCTCTCACTCTACCCCTTTATCCATCCCTCTCTCTCTATCCTTCTTTCTCTCTCACACACACACACACAACAGCTGAGCACGCTCCCAAAACAAAGGGAACTAGAGCACTTTGTCAGAAAGGAAGGGGGTGGAGGAGAGAGCGAACGGGAGAACGAGAGAGATAGACAGATGAGGGAGGGAGGGATAGAGAGAGAGAGAGCTACAGGCAGATCTGATCTAAGGAAAAGTTTTCTCCCCTCCTCCTCCTCCTCCTCCTCTTCTCTCCTCCTCTCCTCTCCTCCAGCCGCCTGGCGCTCTGTGCCCACTTTAAGGCATGGCGAGGCGAACGCGGCCTACAGAGATTACCAGTGTTTTTTATTTATTTCCGGAGGTAGCGGCGGCGTGTAAAAACGCAGCGGGGGGTCCGGCTTCAATCAGCCCAACTAGTGCTTGGAGACAAGGACCCGGCTTCTCCGCTTGGCCGCGCACTTAAAAAAGAGAACGATGAAGGGGGGAGAAAACACTTTATAAACGACTAAATGGATTAGCCGTCACACTTTATTTTTGAGCGGGAGGCATCAGCTTCGGCAATGAAAGTGTGTGTCCTCTTAGACGTGTGTGTCTACGTGTAGCATGTGTGTGTGTGCGGGGGGGGGGGGTGGAGGCTTCAGTGCATGGACGGTGTGTGTGTGTGTGTGTGTGTGTGTGTGTGTGTGTGTGTGTGTGTGTAACGTCCAACGCAGAACCAATATGTATGGAGAAGGCTGTCATTAAGTCAGCCCCAATCCTGCAACTGAGCTCTCCTCCCTTCATCTCCTGCAGGGCTTGTGTGGCGTCGGGGCGGAGAGAGCCGCTTTGATCCGGCTGGGCTATGGCCACAGCCTCGCCTTGCCTCGTCTGTCTCAGGACTGACACACACGCACAGTGACATCCACACACTCTCTCACGACTCAGGAGGTCAAGACGGGGGACAGGCTTCAAAAACAGGTCACAGAACTGGACGTCTGTCTGTTTGTGTGTGCATGTGTGTGTGTGTGTGTGTGTGTTTGTGTACAGTATGTCTGGGGAATTAGAGATGCTAGGATGGCCACACTAGAGGAAAAGGGATACAGATGTCCACTGTCCCACGGATCTCAGGGGACAATAGTGTCCATTCTTGAGGCATATCCCCCCTCCCCACACCACCACCATTACCCATCCCCTTACAAGGACACCGCTGAGACCCCACAGAGACATCCCTACACTGCCTACTTAGGTTAACTTCATGGCTCAACAAGGCGATTTAGCAGTGTGCAGTCTAGGGAAATGGGAATAGGCCCATAATGGATGATGGGTATCTCTCTCTCTCTCTCTCTCTCTTTGCGTGTGTGTGTGTGTGTCTAAGCATAAATGTATATTGGTGTTCTGGTGTTGGCAATGTCAGGCCCAGGCCCACCACATGCAAGTGAATGCTTGATTCAAACACTTTACAATTACGAGGTCCCAGGGCCAGATTAGATTAAGAGCAAACACAATGCTTACCGACAGCACCTCTTTACCACCTTCATTTCTGAATAATCCCAATCTTGATATACTTCTCAAAGTGAAACAGTCATTTTCTAGCGCTGAATAGTCTTGTCAGCTTTGGGCGATGGAGGGAGCTGAAGTGGAGGGGGGAGGCAGGGAGGGGACATCGACGCTGTTGTTGGAAAGGACACAAAGAGCAGGACGAGGCTGAGTTCCAAGGGCCAGACAGAGAGCGGCGGAAAGTCCCGGTGCCAGCGCATTAATCTTACTGCGTTAGCATCCGCCACCGGCTGCAGCGTCACCCGTTCCGTCCACAGCCAACAGATTCATCATCCACGCAACTGATTAGGACAACAATACTTGTTATGCTACAAAACTTATCATCGTAAAGTTAACCGTCATCAATCTTCCTTTAAGCAGACAAGCTGCACTGAGGAATGGAATGGTACTTTGCTCTGTAAGGTTTTTTTGTCTGCATAGCGGATTGATGGGAACTTTATTTGTTGTTGTGTAGTAACGCATCTCGTTTGGAGGTAGGGTTTTACCTCTCATGCTCGATATAAATTGAAATGAGTCGGGCTTTTTTGCTTCGGTATGCAGCCATGAAAAAATGCATTCAAACAACGGTCCACCAAGGCTGATTATTCTGAATGTAGTTCGCCATATCCAGCCGTAGGTGTTATTAAAAATCTGTTGCGCCATTACGGACGCACTAGGAGAGCAGGCTGACATGAGGAGAAGACTAACTCGCTTACTCAAAGTGACAGTCAGGGGGGCAGTTACCCCAGACGGACCTCCAGTCAGCCAATCGCAGATTGATAAACGCTCATTTCAGTTTATAATCCACTGGGTCCTCTCTCTCTAGTCTCACATACACTTGCCTCGAGGCACCCTACTTTCTGTTGTCATTGGAAAGTCCCCCCCCTCTCTCTCTGTAATTTTACAGAATTGATAATCCTCCCCGGATTAGTGATTTTCCCCTTCCAAAAACTGAAGCTGTCAAAGTCTCTGACCCTAGAGATTATTATTTTTTTCTGTATGATTTAGTAATTTAGCAGTCCGCATACAGTATGCAGCCAAAATAACTGGATGTGGATGCCCTGCGTCTTGCTGCATCAAATTACCCTCCCAGTTGTCAGTAGAAGCCTTCTGTGTTACAATAAATAAGTTGGCTGCACTGCACTGCACCCATTCAAATGTTTGTGCTGGCTGAATAGTTGTTCCCATTAGTCTGCCAATCAGAACTTTTTGTATCTCTTGCTAATAGTTTGTGTGCTTGTGATTGAGAGTCAAAAATGTGGTATGCAACTACTTGTTACACTGTGATGGCAATATATTAATTTCCTATTAATATGGTAATTGGAATATAAGATTCACCTTGTTTATAATGCAAACTACAGTTCTATATGCAGCAGTAAAATCTGTGAAATGCATGCAGAAATCTGTGGAGGAAGGGGTGTGGTCTTAGATGCTGCTGCTGTGCTTAATGTACTTTTGAAACAGTGCCTGCCAGAGATAGACTATCTGTGTGTGTGTCTCTGTGTGTGTATGTGTGAAAGAGAGAGAGAGAGAGAGAGAGAGAGAGAGAGAGAGAGAGAGAGAGAGAGAGATAGTACAACGGCTAAGCACCGAATCGTTCAGTTTTTGCAGAAAGCACAAAATTTGGTAGCCTGGATGCCAGCTGAACTTAGCCCCACCCACAACATTTGAGGTCGGGAAGTTCGGTCTGGACTTCCATTGTGCAACTAGGCCCGAACCGAACCAGAGCTGTTCGGACCAATGAATTTGGGCTTTGTACGATGATGGACAGATGAGCAACAGTGCCTCGTCTATCATGTCATCTGAGAACGCTTAGGTTGATTTTGTTTGCAACAAAAACACTGTGGTTAGAAGTTAGACAGATTTCCATGTGGTTTGGCCTTTCATTTACACGAAAACGGAGGTTTTATGACTGAAAACGATTATTTCTGAAAACTTCGGCCAAAGTGGATAGGGAAAACTCTGGTTTCACTTTCATCAAGGTAAAACAGTGTGTTTGCATTGTGACATGTTGTTCCCTCGTTTGTTTGAAATCTCTGACTGGCTACCTGTTTGCTCAAGGGGTTTGCAATGCAACACCCTTCCCCAGCTGTTTTTAGCATCGGTGTGAACGGAATTATTTTTAAATACGAAGGAAGGGAAATATCCGTTTTGCCAAATAGCCTACCCTGCTACGTATTTCGTTGTCTTAGATTTCGCTATCGGGTGTTGTACAAGATATTTGCAAGGCATTTGTGGAGAAGAAGGGTGCTTTGGGTGTTCTTCCTAACTCACGGTAAGCTATTTCATTGCTCTGATTGGTTAGGTCTATCCAATTGAGAGCAGAGGCATTTTCCCCCTGTATCGGTTGAAACACGGTCCATAATTACATCCCGATGGAGCAGTATCAGATTCAAATTCTGACTAGTATTGAGTATGACGACGTCTTATTAAAAACTTGGAACGGTTATACTACTACCCCAGTGATTAAAAATGTAAATGGACCCCAACACATAGCGCCCCCTAGTGGCCGAAATCTTCAAATTAGGCCACCATTCTTAATAGAATTGTTGATACAACTTCAAAATGAAGCAAGATAAAATAGTTCTAACACTTAAGGGTCAAGAAAGCTATTGACATGATTTCCAAACAAACCTGATTTTGAAATCCAATATGGCGGATACCAAATGTGAAAATACTGACCATCTTTATTGTTATTCATTATAGTATTGTCATTCAAAAACTATTTAAAATGTTGAAGTCATTTGATCACATGACAACCTCAAAAACATCAGAGGCATCAAGTATGATCTGTTAAGATTCCAATATGGCCACCATGTGTAAGACTAAGGCAGTCTTATAGAATAAGGCAATTATTCTATATTTTGGTTGATGGAAGTAACTACCTACACCATCAATAAATTCATTTTCTATCTTCTTCTCTTTCTGAGCAAACCTTGACTTACTATACACTGCTCAAAAAAAATAAAGGAACTCTTTGAAAACACATCAGCTCTTTGGATATCTATACTGATATGGACTGGGTAATGTGTAAAGAACAAAAGGATGCCACATCATTTTTTGGGAATGAAAATTATCAATCTAATTCAAAGACCCCCCTGAAAATCAAAGTGAAAAACTGATGCTGCAGGCTTGTCCATTTTGCCTTAATTTCATCTCAGCAACTCATAATGGTACTCAGTAGTTTGCATGGCCCGGACATGCTTGATGCTGTCGGGGCATGCTCCTAATGAGACAGCGGCTGGTGTCCTGGGCGATCTGCTCCCAGATGTGGACACGGCCATCACTGAGCTCCTTGACAGTCTGTGGTGCAACCTGGCGGTGTTGGATGGACCAAAACATGATGTCTCAGAGGTGTTCAATTGGACTTAACTCAGGGGAGTGTGGGGGGACAGTCAATAGTATCAATTCCTTCAGGAACTGCCTGCACACTCTCACTACATGTGGCCGGACATTGTTGTGCACCAGGAAGAACCCAGGACCCACTGCACCAGTACAAGGCCAGACAATGGGTCTGAAGATTTCATCCCGATACCTAAGATCAGTGAGGGTGTTGTTGTCTTGCCCGTTGAGGTCTGTGCGTCCGTCCAAGGATATGTCTCCCCAAACCATCACTGGCCCACCACCACACCGGTCATGCTGAATAATATTGCAGGATAACATTTTAGAGATGCTAGGCTGATGTTGCAGCATAACATTTTCCACAACATCTTCAGACCCTTTCACCTCTTTTACATGTGCTCAGGGTGAGCCTGCTCTCATCTGTGAAAAGCACAGGGCACCAGTGGCGAACCTGCCAGGCTGCCGAGCTCGGGTCCCTCTTGAGGCTAATGTCGCTTTTGATTGAACGATCGTAAGAGAAGAAAACCTGGCCACTCACATCGTCAACCGCAGCCCATTCCTTATATTGTTGTTTTGTGTTCATGCCAGACATATTCCGCTAATTTTTGAAACAATGCAATTACCCATTTCAGCCACCAGGGGGGTAGTGCTGCCCCTAACCCCCCACCCCCAAACTCCGTGTAAGGCTAGTTGTTCACGCCCACTTCCATTGAATTACGCTAACAGTGGGATGTGTTGGACTGGGTTATTGCACACACAGAGAAGAAAAGGATATTATGTACTAATTTATCTAACTCTAGGATATAGGCAAAAAAGCTAATTTCCCAAAAGGTACTGTAGCATATGTTCCTTTAAGAGATTTGACAGATGCTAGCATCCATGGATTTTAGCCTCCTTGCTAGCATGCCAGTCCTTGCTAGCATGCCAGCCTCTAGGGTGCAAATTAGAAAGATTGTGGCCAGGCAAGTGCAGGGTTTAGTCACACAGTCAAAACTTCATACGTTGCCTAAATGCACCACAGTTTTTGACTCATTGTTTAAAGATAGTGTCAGAATGTATGGCTACTTCCTTAAAATCCAATCAATCCTTCACATTATGTTTTTCATAATGCTGAAAGATGGCAATAGACACATTATAAGATGTGTTAAAAGCATTATAAATGTAGAAAAAAGGCCATATTTTGGTGGCCATATTTGACGTCAAGATAGCGACCACTAGGGTCCATTTAAATTTTTGATCATTAAGGGTAGTACTATAACTGTGCCAAGTTTTGTGCTTTCTGCAAAAGCCGCTGTACTAAGAGAGAGAAAGCCACGAGAGAGAGAAGGAATAATAGATATAGAACCAGGGAGCAAGGGTAAAAGAGGAAAGGAGAGAGAAATGCTTGCTCCTCACATCCCAGCAGTTCTGTGCATGTGTGTACTTGTGTTTGTGTGTGTCTGTGTGTGTGTGTGTGTGTGTGCGTGAGAGAGAGAGAGAGATTGTGTGTTGTTTGGGTCCCTCCTGACGGACAGCCTCTGTGAGACAGTAACCTTTAATTGCCTGCTGAAGTGGGGAGGCGGGGGCCGTCTCAGGCGAGCTAATGACTCCCTGGTCCCAGCCGCGTTTTTCCTTTTGTGCGGGGAGCCCCTCTTCCCCTGAGAGCACGGCTATCTGTTTCTTAATTTAACGCTTCATTTGTGATTGCTGTCAGACCCAGGTCCGGGTGTGGGGACATGCATGTGTGTGCGTGTGATGAGAGGAAGGAGAAGGACACATGTGCACGTGTTGTTGTTTTTTTTTTTATTCTTTTTTTCTTAGAGAGAGAGAAAGAGAGGGGGCAGAGAGACAGAGGTAGAGAGAGAGAGAGAGAGAGAGAATGGGAAAGAGAGAGAAAAACAGAAGCACAGGGACATGTATATGCTCAAGCATGGGGAGGGGGAGGTGGTCTGTGTGTGTGGTGTGTGAGTGTGCATGTGTGTGCGTGTGTGTGTGTGTGTGTGTGTGTGTGTTGATGGGGAAGGGGGCGGGGGGGCGCTGGGCAACAGAGGGTGTTAATATCTCCAGTCTCTCTCGTCTCTACCCAGACACAAAGAGTGTCCCCATGTGGGACCTGGCCCTCTTCACCACTGGGTCCTAAAGGCCACTTAATGTGAAGATCATTAACTGGGGGAGCAGCCCGTCCACGTGTGACCGACGACACCAGAGGAGCTGTGGGGACCAGAACGGCCTGTCTGAGTGGACACAATGCCCATGAAACACACTGTAGGCTCTCACGGTGCCTTTAAGGTCTTCCTAAACAGTACAAACATAGGCTACTCAGCTTGGTAGCTGACTATGGAGAATATTACGTTAGCTAAATGCAGCATTGCTCATCTGCTTTAGTGCCATGCTGTATTTAGAATATAGATGTTACAAGAAAAGCTTGTTTCCCTGTGGGTGTGTTTGTGTGTGTTTTGAATGGATCACAATGAATGATTGCATGTTTAAATATAAACTGTGCCTAAATGTGAGGCAATATGTCCTGTTGTGCCATGTTTCTAAATTACAGCACTCTTCTCTCTAGACTTGCTCTGCAGTTGGCATTTGGTTCTTGCCTTAACATTGTGCACAGTTCGCACATCCCTGATGAAACCTAAGAATCTCTTTATGACATGGGGCGATCACCATGGGTGATTTACATAACAAAAGGCATGCTGTCTACTGATTGGATCCATAATGTTCTTACCCTGAAGGAACAAATACAATGACCAATAAGATTGCAGATGGTCTACCTAGCCTTCGACAGCATTTGTTCCACACTGTTTGAGCATCACATACACACACACACACACACACACACACACACACACACACACACAAAACTCTATGAAATGCACACACATAGACACACACATACATACGCAAAGACACACACACTTTCCCCTCTCAAACACACACACACACACACTCACACACAAAGCAAGCCACTCTTCATCTCTTCATCTATGCCTGAAGCACGAGTCTCTCTCCCTCTCCACACCTTGTAGCACTGCCAGGCTGGGCAACAACAATTCACACTCTCAGTACGTCATATGCTCAGCCCGCAAGGGACGCCACTGCTATGTTTAGCACATATGCTGTTCAGTTTTGTAATAAAGCGAGGTGATTAATATCAGTCTAGCACTTTTACTGGTGTTCTCCAAGACTCCACAGCTTTTGCCATTAGCATTGCAAGTACATGGACAATGTTTGCACTGCGCCACAGGTATTGGGTGCCATCTCCAATGGTAAACCACAGGGATTCTTGCTTTCTGATTGAACTGGTGGAGACCTAACCTTTGAGGGATTATCCCAAATCTCCAACAACCCTGTCAGCTGTTTAACAACACCTTTTTTTCCCCTTTGGACACGTGGCAGGGAAGCATCTGTTTAAAGCCACGTTTCAGGTGTTTTATAACAAAAGAGTGTGGTTTCTGTTGCGTCCATTTGGCACGTGGTTACTTCAAAAGAGGCATTAAAAGAATGCCTCAATCATCCTGGGATGAACTCGAGCACAAAGAAAGTTCATGAATGTCCCTCAGAACCAGGAGCAATATCACCCTCTTGTGGATGACTTAGGAACTGAAGGAACACTTTTTTGACAAGTGTGAAATCAGCCCTCAGAGCTATATCAAAGCACCTGCTACCCATGGCGAATTATACAGCCAACAGATATCTTATATTCACAAGAAGACAATAGACAGGCCATGAATCATTAAGAATATGGAGATCTATAGCCATTCGTACAACTGGGCCTAATGACTGGCAGCATGTGTATACAGAAATTCTCCTTACATTTAGGGATGATAATTATTATGCATGATAATATCGACACAAAACCGGCCACAACATGGCACATTGCCATAGGTAGTTATAACTTTTTTGACGATATCCCTGGTATATAAGGCCTCAGGGAAGCACCAGACAAAGTTGTTCTATGATGAGATTTTCTAATATGAAAATGTTTAAATACAATTGTTTTTTAAAAAACAACTGTGGCATCTATTCCAAGTTGACATGATTTCCTTATATTTCACGAGGGAGTGTTGACATTTGTTAAAGGATAAACTGAGGGTGCAATCAAAAGATGTGTTTTATGTCTGCACATATGGCAAGGATTCCATTATAATGATAGAACTTGCGTTCTTTTCAATAATATGAAAAAGATATGTATATATTCTTGCATACATTCATATATTCTATAGTCTTGGCATGCAGCCAAAGTAAGGTTCAAAATATTGACACATCAAATATCGGCAAAAAATTCAATATCTTGCTTCTCTTGTACTGTATTGTATAACCCAAATCAGAAAAAGTTGGGACGTTGAATAAAATGCAAATAAAATCAGAATGTGATAATATACAGGTCTTGTAAACCCATAATTATTAGCAAAAAGGACAGAGACAACATATCAAATGTTGAAAAGGAAAATCTTGACTATTTTATTGAAAATATATGATCATTTTGAATTTCATGCCAGCAATACGTTTAAAAAAAAAGCTGGGAAAGGGAATGCTTACCACTGTGCTGCTTCACCTCATCTGTAAATGTTTAGGAACTGAGAAGATCAGTTGCTAGAGTTTTGAGAATTACATGTTGTCCGATTCCTGCCCAATATAGTATTTCAGTTGCTCAACAGTATGATATATTCTTAAACATGTTTTTCATTCCATGATGCACCTAATTTGACAGGTATGGGCTGCAGACAGGCCATTTTAGCACCTGGACTCTTCCTCTATGGATAAATACTTTTTAAATATGTGCAGAATTCATTTTGGCATTGTTTTACTGAAATATTCAGGGTCTTCCATAAAAAAAAACATTGCCTGGGTGGCAGTATATGTTGCTCAAAACCTATACATCATTCAGAATTGATTGTGCAGTAAAACAAGTTGGATAGGTTGGATACTTGGCTCAGGCCCAGATAAGACGGTGGTATTTCTGTATCATGTCGAAATACAGTTTTGGCTGTTGCATGGTAAAGTTTACACTAGCATTACTGAATTGAGTATGAAACTGTTCTCATAGACAATGGTTATCAGAGGTTTTCCTGAACCCATACAATGATTTTCTTTACAGAAACAGGTTTATGCAGTGCCATCTGAGGTCTATAAGTATAGTATAGTATATAGTATAAGTATATATACTTTTTTGATCCCTGCATTTAACCCAATCAGTGAATTAGTGACACACACTCAGCACACAGTGAACACACAGCTAGGTGAAGCACACACTAATCCCGGCGCAGTGAGCTGCCTGCTTTAACAGCGGCGCTCGGGGAGCAGTGAGGGGTTAGGTGCCTTGCTCAAGGGCACTTCAGCCGCAGCCCACTGGTCGGGGCTCGAACCGGCAACCCTCTGGTTATAAGTCCAGAGTGCTAACCAGTGGGCCACGGCTGCCCTATAAGACCACAGTCATCCAATATGGGTTTTCAGCTCTATAGTTTGCAAAGATTCAGCTCTATAGTTTGCAAAAAAAAGTGACCTGTTTTTCAGACAAGATCTTGAAAATCTTTCGTTCCGCTTAGCTCTGCCTAGCTTCACTCACATCCATCTGGGACCTCTTCCGTTGAGAGTGATTTCTGCACCAGATTTTATGGTAGAGCCAATCAGGACGCAGGGCGGGAGTTTCATAGATGTGACATAGCGTAGAAACGACTGTGAGACACGTGTTGGCTTCGATGTGAGTGGTTGAAGTAGCACGTCAATAGATGACGGACAAGTGGCTTATCCAATCATATGCAAGCATTTTTTGATTAGGCCCAGCCTTCTGAAGCAACACTTCAATGGATTGATCCCAGATGGATGAGTGGAGCTAGGCGGAACGAAATTCATCTGGCGAGAGTCAGGTTAGAAAATCGACACCTTAAGGAAGTTCCTGTTTGATATCAGGTGAACTAGTTGCTTCACATTCTGACCATAGACACCTGCGTGTTTGTCCTAAAAAGCCAAGGCAGTTTCGCTCACTTTCAGGCTCTTATCATCACGTGACTGCGATCCCTTGACTGAGAACCAAGAGAGGAGGGAGGGGTGACCTCCTGCACTGGCCTGCCTTCACAAAACCTGCCGAGAAGAATGCAGACAGCAGTGTCAGGGGGGGTCAACGATGTTATTCCACAACTGCTAAATCACTGAGTCCAAAGCGGGTGGGGTGGGGGTGATTGGGTTGTATGTGCCAGTGTGAAACTCAGGTTTCTGGATTAGGTTAGCTTTAGAGACGGGATCAACTGAGATCAGATAGAAAGAGGGGTCTAAAATGGAATCATGGCCATGTGGGTTTACACTGCTGAGAGAAAAGTAGAGAGTTCTGTTGTCTCACTTAGGCGCTGGAGAAAAAGCAAACAATTGTAACACAGCACTGTCTCAGGGTTTTTACGGCGTATCATTTCCCCTTTTCCCAAAGAATGGGGTCTGTCAAGTCTATGCAGGTGTTTTGAAATCAAGTGGTCCATCTTGTCTGCTTTCTTGAAAGAAAAAAGAAATAATGACTGTCACACAAGTCATTGACACAGTAGAAATGACAAGAACCAACGCATCATTACTTCAAGATTAAAGTTGGGGTGATTAATGGTTTGGGTGCTTATGTATTAAGCTAGCCTACTGGATTTTTATTCCCAGAAAGCATGTGTGTTAATCTCCGCTCAGTCAGCAATGACTAAATGGTTCATAGAGATTTGCAGTCACAAGGTTTGGGTGACCACAAACACTAATTTGAGCT
Organism: Alosa pseudoharengus; assembly: GCF_046254945.1. Taxonomy (NCBI): domain Eukaryota; kingdom Metazoa; phylum Chordata; class Actinopteri; order Clupeiformes; family Clupeidae; genus Alosa; species Alosa pseudoharengus. Next base: position 24,741,514 of record NW_027468685.1, read on the forward strand.
ATTTCTGTCATCAAGGTCAAATGGCAAAAAAAGTGCATGACTTAGGAATGTAGGGAGAGTCTTTATGTGGAGGATCAAGTCATTTGTGGGGTGATGAACCCCTTGTTCACAAGTAGCCTAGTTCACAGGTCTAGCTTTATGAGATCTTGCTGAAGCTCACGTTTGCTGAGGACCAATCAGAGTGGAGCGAGGCAACAGGAGCAACAGGAACCATACCTTTGCTACTAATACTTAAATGTAAGAGCTGAAAGAATCGAAGTGTCTTCAGGCTGCTCAGTTTGTCAGTTCAATTAAAACAATTGCTAGTTTAATCTCGTTTGTATTAAGAAAAACAAGAGTAGTCTATTATGGATCGATCAAATATAAGATTCTGCGTTTTTCTGAGCTGTTTTAGTTTGACTTTACTCAACTATGCAAAATGTTCTAACGAGGACATCTTTGACAAAGTGGTGGCCCTCGTGTCGCCAGGTGAAGTGCACCTGACTGAGAAAAGTCTTCACTCGATTCTGACGGAGTTGGAGAAACGTGTGCAATGCAGCGATGTGTCGTGTGGAAAGGTATTTTTACTCGCTTCAACTTACTTTTACTAAGGTCGAGGTCCAGCGATAGTACCGTGCGCTACTTAAAATACTCACTGTATTTCGTGAAGTGCATAAACCAACACTAAAACTGTTACAAGATTAAGATGTCTTTCATTCTAATTAAAACGCTCATATTATCAACGTACTTTTAATCATACAGTGGTTGCCTAATCACTAGTTAGTTTTCAGTCATCAAGCTATTGAACACTAAATAATTTAGTCTCTCATGCTTGCTGTTCGAATGCGTTAGTTAGTCATACCTTGGCTATTATAATGATAGATTTAGTTTTCGTTGTCAGTTTCATTGGCTTGTTGTCAAATAAACGTGTTTGTAATTTATAACTGTATAATTAAGTGTTTGGTAATTCAGTTACCATTTTAAAATGGATGTTATAAAGATGATATGACTTCAGTAATATGTCAAAATTGAAATTTTATGTTATTATTTTCTTCTCATAGTTTGAAATTGCAATTACCTATTCATTACCAAAGTACTATTTTTTCTTTGTTGCTCAGCAAAATATGAGATGGGCTTACACTTAGGTATATAAAATAGCATACATTAGGCTATGTAGAATGTATATTCATTGATAATCTTTAAAATCCCTGACTTGAGAACTACAAGATATGGACTTTGCCTCAGGTTCAAGGTATGTGTACACGAGAACTGTTCCAAGAAAAAGCTATTTTATAGCTGAACACCTTCATTTGTTTTCAGTGGGGCAAAATATCCAAATTATGACAGTGTAAAGTGATCTTGAAATGACTTGAATGTTTTGTGCAATATGAACTTCATGGGCTACTTTCCCATACGTGGATTAATTCCTAGTCCTAGATTAAGAATTTGAAGAGAGATCTCCGTTGAAAAATAGCTTTTAGTCAGACTAGGCTTAGACAAGGCACTATGAGTCATTGTAATTAGTCGGTTTGTGTGAAATGGTAAAGTAAGATATAACTCTGGGCCTCTCTGTTAAATGTGTCAGCCTCAACTGTAACCTTTTGCACCATGCACAGAATATATCACAGACATGTACTCCTGTTTTATGTTACACAGTAAAATAACTATTAAAGGTCCCTAGCTATAAAGAGCTGTAATCTTTAGAAGGACATAAATGTTCTTGATAAAATATTTTTTCAAAGAACATACTTTGGGCAAATAAGTAATAGAATCTCAGAAATGCTGTGTTTAAGAGATATTACAAGGATCCTCTTAAGCCAATGAACCATTCTTATGTATTTCATAAAGTTGCCTTATACCAGTGGTCCTGTTTACGCTTTTTTTTTAGCTTTTTTGCCTACATTACTTACACTAGAAATCTTGTACAGTAGGAAAATCTCAGGAAGCGTTAGCATTTGTGGTCAAATGTGTCCCAAACCAACTTGACAATGTTTGTGGTTGTTTAGAATTGTATTTAGCACTGTCCACTTATACTCTGATCGCTCAAGACACATTTAAAAACCAAGTGTGAACACAGTCATTGTGAATAATAAAACCTGGTATATTTCATCTACAATATATTGCCATATCTTTCCCGTATGTGTTCATGTTGAATTTTCTATCACTTGTGTACTAATCGACACCATCCCATAATTTACAGTGCCTCTCTGTGGACCACGTGCCTCAGCTGGTCACCAACTACTCCACCACTCAGGAGGTGCACGCGGACGACTTCCTCCGGCTGGCCGCAGGGTGCTGCCTGTACCTCAGCAATCCCCTGCGGGCCTGCGGGGCAGCGACGGCGGGCCGCTGGGGCGAGGAGACCGAGGAGTTCATCCACCAGCTCGCCCACGGGGAGGACGCCGGTCACAGGGGACACGAGGATCACGGGGGACATGAGGGTGGTGCCGTGAAGAGGCTGCTCCACGGCATGGAGGAGCACTACCACCCAGAGAGCAATCAGGTGAGAGAGAGCAGAGCGGAGCGGTGGGGCCCGTCTCAGGAGTCCCATACTTGGCATAGTTCAGATACATACCTGGAAAAGCCAATCTCCTGAAGTACAAATACCCATTGTGTCCATGAAAGTGAACACTGTGAAGTATGCACTTCCTGGACCTCCTAGCTAAATAGATAACAGAACATTTATGATTTGGGTTGTTTACATGAAAGTGAACTCTCTGAAGTATGTACTTCCTGCTTCTCCTAGCTGAACAAGTAGAGTATTGATGATTTCAGGTCACAGGTGGCAATGAGAAATTGATGATTACCTTCCCTGACTGATAAGTAGTCTGTTACATCAATGGTGATGAGTAGTCTGTTACCATTATCATTATTATCATGTTATCATTATGATGTAAATATCTGTAAGCTTAACACAGGTTGTTATTTTGTGGCTCCACAGCCCTGTGTCTCCATGTCAGACATCCTGGAAGAGAGCAATGCGTCCATAAGTCATGAGCACCACACCAATCACAGTGACCACGATGGTGATCACCGCAGCGGTGAGCACCACGAACACAGTGAGCTGGACACCCTATTTGGGGTGGTGCTGTACCATGCGCTCAGAGGGGACTGCATGACCACACAGGAGCTGCCAGAGGAGGCGTTCTTCCTGGACTTCATCTTTGGAAAGTTTGGATCTGATAATGTCACTTTACAAGGTACATTATTTGGTGCAGTTGAGTGAGCTATTGAGCTAACCGAAGGAACACACACACACACAACACACACAGACAGACAGACACACACACACACACACACAGAGTGAGGGAGAGAGAGAGATAGAGAGAGAAAGAATGAGAGAAAGGAAGAGAAAGATATAAAGTAATTCCAGCATGCACAAATTTCAGTATGCTACTTCATCCATTAGGCAGAACACAATATCTCAATGAGCTATCCTGTGGTAGTACCAAAAGATAACGAACCATCAGGAAACTCAAAGCTAATTTGCTAGAACTAAATAAAAGCTGGATTTTCACAGGATTTACAAGGCTTTTTCAATTAAAATACACAGTGCATCTGAACAGTATATTAATGATTAACTCTCTGCATGGTTAATGATGCCTGACAGACCTGGAGAGTTTGATGAAGTCTCTAAACCTGGGGGAAAGGCAGCTGGCGAAAGACCATGACCACGGCCACGACCACCATGATGCCGAGATCCATGATCAGGCCGGCCATCGCGCGGCACGCCAGACGAGCCCCAGGCACAGCCACGAGGAGGGGCAGGAGCGCAACAGCAGCTGGGAGCAGGTAATTACGGCCAGGCCCGGGTAATTGGGTGGAGGGCTTCGTTCCGCTCCTGTGACAGCGCTCCAGGGCCTCGCCCACACACACACACACACACACACAAGTGCATGTACGCACACACACACACACATACATGCGCACAGAGACTGGAAGAAGACACACACTCGCATGTGAACTACACTTATTCACTCACACACACACACACACACACACACACACACGCACACAAACACACACACACACACACACACACACACACACACACACACACACACACACACACACACACACACACACACACACAAACACACACACACACACACACACAGACTGTTAGATACACACATACACATACTCTCCCACACTTACTTATACAAACATATTCACAAACGCAGGCACAGAAACAGGTGTAAGAACACACTCACACCCACATCACACTCACACAGACAAAGTCATACACACACACACACACACACACTCATTACCATGCAGCTGCCACCATGCCGGTCCTAGCAAAACCCCCCGGTCCACCATGTAATGCCGCATCTCTATTACACGAAACGCCATTGGCTACTGCCACTCACGAGGGAATTCCACTCCTCTCGGAAAATCTACATGGAGATGAGTTTTCCCCACCACCCTCCCCACCCTCTTCCCCCCTCCTGGAGTCCGCTGAGGGATAACATCATCTAAACGGTGGCACTTCATTTAAGGACAAGTCACTCTGGCTGAGGGCGGAAACATGAAGAGCCAGGCTCTGACACCATGTCAATCAGAAGCCCGACGCCAGCGCTGATTTGGGCTGATTGATGGCGCGACAGGCCCTAATACACGGGGCCCCACTCCCTGGCTATGGGCTCATCTGGAGTGTTTGAGGCACACAACAGTCACTTTCGCGAATACACACACACACACACACACACCACACTGTATATTGGGACGCCATCAAATTGTTTTGATTTTTTCCCTCCCTTCACCATTCCCACTGCGCTTCCATGAATCAAACACACACACTAGACAGTATCGTTAATTCCTTATATATTCTGTTTCACTCCAGGTTTCTTTGTGTCTGTATATTCTTACAAGTCAACTATCTGAGATCATATACTGTATTGCTCAAACTACACTATACTTTTACTCATACATTAATAAATGAGAAATAAAATGCACTACACAATACAAAAGTTGGGAATTCCTGTAAATATGATCATATTTGTTTATAATACCTTGCTGAAAAGGTAAAAGAAACTATATACTGTATATATATATTTACTGTATATATTTCATATAAGAGGCTAAAAGGTTGTGGAAAAGCCTGAGATGACTTAATCTCCTCCTGTGTGTGTGTGTATGTGTGTACTCAGAGCTGCTACAGTGCAGGGGAGCTGATGAGGATCCACCACCTGAACGGCTCAAATCTGACTCGGGATCAGTTCGTCCGACTCAGCCCGGCGCTGGTCCAGCAGCTTGTCAGTGGCGCCTGCAATGCCACGGAGCCCACCGTCATCCACCCTGGAGACGGCCTCAGCCGGACCGAGAGTGAGTGTTCCTTCAGAGTGTCCAAGCCCACCTTATCTGAAAAACGCCGGTTCCCAAGACTGGAAGTGTACAGTGTACAATCGGCTTTTCGAAATGATTTAATAAACATAAGATTTCAGCCCAGCGGCCTTCTTCAGGTGTTCAGACAAAGAGCAGGTAGATGCAGTTTGTGGCAGACACAGTCCTTTTAGTTATGGCACTTGTTTGTTGGACGTGCATGTTTCTGTTTCCCTTGTCCATCTCAAGCGTAAGGAAACATGGCACACTAACTACTAACAAGGGGAGAAGTCACAGTGTCACTGATCAGGTTAAGAGATCACATGTTGGGCTTCTTTATATCCCACGAGAGTCGATCAAATTACATTTCACCCTGAACTGTACTGATGCCTCCTATGACAAATGTATTAGCCTCAGATACACAAGACATTTTCTTGTTGAATTTTGATGCCACATGTGTGGGTTTTAGGACAGCCACAGTCTTGAGGACAAAACAAAGCGTAGAGAATTATGTCTTAACTAAACTCCAGCTTAATCCTCCTTGGCGGTGTCTATGTGTGTGTGTGTGTGTGTGTTTGTCTGTCTCTCGCTCTGTTTTCCTGGCAGAATACATGTACGCCACTGTGGCCAACCTGCTGATCTGCCTGACGGCGCTGTTTGGGATCGTGGTGCTCCTGTGTACCTCCTGCAGCAGCATCTTCCAGCTCTGCATCCAGTTCTGCATCAGCCTGGCTGTGGGCTCGCTCACCGGCGACGCCCTGCTGCACCTCCTGCCCATGGTGGGTGACCCCCCCACCCCCCCCACCCCTCTGTGCCAGTGGGCCTCGGTCACTGCCAACCGTGTCCTGTGTTCTGACACCCCACCCCTCCTCATCATCCTTGCAGGTCTCCCAGATATATGATCTAGTTGTCCTCTACAAAAAGCCTATTTTGCATTCATCCGGCGAGGAACCATCATTCTCAAGATGTCCTTTCACTATGTTACCTCGGACCAGTAGAGTATTACTGGACTGTGTTGTCTGATGGACTTTGCTGCTTGTTGATGTAGTGCAGAACAAACACACACGGTGTCGAATAACTGATAGCAAAAGTGTCATCAAAGATGAACCCTCTCTACAAAACATTATGAGTGACACAAGAGTCATTTTAATGAGGTCTGTTGCAACTTAGCAAAACATTCTCTCTCTTTTTTCATCCCTGTGCTTTGCCCTCTCTCTCTCTCTCTCTCTACCCTATCATCATCTCCTACACCTATGCTATTATGGGAAGCCCTCGATGAAAAGCTAACCTTGCCATCAGAGGTTTACTCTCCCACAGTGAGTCATGGTGTCACACATACTCTCAGCCTCAGCACTTCATATCGTTGTTGTTGTTGCTGTTACTGGCTGCTTCTGTAATAGGGTCGGTTGCTGTTGTTGGCGGGACTCCACACAGCCATGTGAAATGGCCCTTTGGCGGTTGCCTTTCTCTCTCCCTCTCTCCCTCTCTCTCTCTCTCTGCGTTTCATCAAAGCATTATGGCTAACACGCTCCGGCCCTCAAAGAATCCGTCACAGTTTGGGTCAGAGTGTCACAGCCTTATTTCCCCCAGGGCGAGCTCCTTTCCCCCCCCCCTCTCTCCCTCTCCTCGCTAAACACACCTCCGCGACTCAATCCGTTTAGATACATGTCAGGCCCGCAGGCCAACACGCTAGCAGACTGGCGTACATTGTCATCACAGCGAGTAGCAACTAACACAATTACGAAACGACAACAGGAGCCTCTAATTGAGGAGAAAGAGAAATCGCTGTAACTTTGCCACGAGGGGAATTTATGAGGAGTCTTTTTTTTGGTGGGTATTGGGCTAATTGCATTGCAAGGCTCGGGTGTAATTATTATTCTTTGAGAGGGCTTGTTCTCTGTGTGCAGTTTCTTGGCCTACACGCCCATGGCACGGGGGAGAACGGAAGAGGACATGACTTGACGTACATTTATAAGATGTTGGTGCTGCTGGCAGGGATCTACTACTTCTACCTGATGGAGGCCATCTTCGCCATCCTCTCCCGTAGAAACAAGCATCACCATCACCCGCACCACCACGGGGTCAGTCGCCACCACCACTATATATATATATATATATATATATAACATTTTTTTATTTGAATGATTATTCTGTATGATTGTCATATTGCTGGTGTCAGTGACCTTGCATACTGTTTTCAGGATAGCGCACTAGTGATAGACTGTTTGATCTGAGACTGTTTTTATTCCGAAGTAAAAACAACCTAGGGTCTATTTCCCAAAGTATTTAACAAGTTCAAACTTTCATTTGAGAGAGAAATTTCATTAATTGGTGGAGTTTTGAGCAAAACCGTTTTTTGCATTAACAATGAAATGGCTAATAGTGGAACCTCTGGGGGCAAGCTCTCACATAAAAAAGCTACTTTTTACCACTGACAATGCTCAAAATATAATTACACTTGTGTGGTAGTGTGTTGAGGGTCCCTTCAGACAAATGGAAGTATTACAGTATATACACTTTGAAAGTGTACAGACAGGTTATAATAACACCTGTTTCTGAAGGAAGCACATTTTCTGACTTTGTGTTCCGTTAGCATCAAATCGGTGGCTGTGTTCGACTTCTTAAAGCAATCTGGCCTGGTCTGCGCAGCGCTGCAAGATAAAACGCACCCACTGTTTTGATGCTTTGTACACTTCCAAAGTTTACAATACTTCGGTTTGTCTGTAGGGACCCTCACCATACTACCACAGAAGTGTAATAATATTTTGAGCATCATTAGTGGTATAAAATAGTGTTCGTTTTTTGACGTGCTAGCTTGCCCTCATGTACTTTCACTATAAGCCATACATTGCAAATGCAATCAAGTCTTGCTCAAACCTATTAATGTAATTTTGCTCTCAAACGGTTGTTACACCGGAGTTTCCCTTTAAGCACTTTAATTCTCTCCTTTTTGAATTTTGATAAACTCAAATCCACCCTGCAAACATTGAAATTTTATGAATAACTTGCAAGTGGGGTTCCAGTTGTCAGGCAGAGATAGTCCCAGAATAGAACACAGCTTTTATACTATTCTGCAATAACACCACTCATCGTTCACTTAGTATTGTGCGTTGATACAAGATATATCTAGGTAGCAAAGTTACTCAAGAGCCCAGCCCAGATTAGAAAGAGGGAGGGAAAGCAGTTGCGGTCACTCTGACCACCTTATCACTCAACTGCGGAATGTCCCAGCACAGAGTAATCTATCAAAACTGCTAAAGTAAAGAACAAACCTCTACATATAAACATTTTGTCTGCTCCAACAATTATTTTTCAACAATTTCCATTCCACCCTTCTTGGCCTTCCTTTGTCCAGGAGGACTCAGAGCCTCATCACTGTGATCATGGAAGAGTGATTCAGATGTATCAGCAGGAGAAGAAACACAAACACTCCACCTCTCAGGCAGACCTGGTACGAGCCTCCACGACCTACTATGGCAAATACAACACTCCTGTACCTAGGTTAGGGTGCTTCTCCTATAAGTGAAGGCAAATAATCAACTGTAATTGTTTTTCATTATTTAGGTGGAGGAGGAGGACAATGAAAAATCATTCCCTCAGGAGCAGCCTCGCACCCAAGGTGACTTGCCACTTAACGATTTAACATAGGGGTCCAATAAAACTATTCACAGGGACTAGTTAATCATACAGTATCATACAGTAAGCACTACAAAAACAATAAACTGTTGCAGTCATTATACTTTTGAGGTTCGTTCGTTTCCTGTATGTTGCTGTAACCGTTTCACATGTACTTCGGACCTGTAACCGGAGGGTTGCCGGTTCGAACCCCGACCAGTAGGCACGGCTGAAGTGCATTTGAGCAAGGCACCTAACCCCTCACTGCTCCCCGAGCACCGCTGTTGATGCAGGCAGCTCACTGCGCCGGGATTAGTGTGTGCTTCACCTCACTGTGTGTACACTGTGTGCTGTGTGTGTTTCACTAATTCACGGATTGGGATAAATGCAGAGACCAAATTTCCCTCACGGGATCAAAAGAGTTATACTTGAACTCTCTCTGTGTCTTTTGGACCTCTAGAACAGAAAATGCTCCCCTACATGATCACCATCGGTGACGGGATACACAACTTTGCGGACGGCCTGGCCATCGGTGCGGCCTTCTCCATATCCTGGAAGTCAGGCCTGGCCACGTCCCTGGCTGTCCTCTGTCACGAACTGCCCCATGAGTTGGGTAAGTTCTCCCCTCCGCTTACATATTAACCTTTGCTGTGACTCAATGGTAAAGGCAACTCTGCCTTCTTATATCTGAATCCTATATTTTACATGGTCACAAAATTGGTCAAATAACTATACATAAACTCATGTCTACTTTTTACTCCATTTTTTGTGTGTAGCAAGTATCTTTCCAATCATTTAATTGTCAGAAAGGTCGCACAACCTACCGTATAGCCTATCAGTCTCATTTCATCAGGGACATCCTATTTTCACTATTCATCGGGAGCCTCCACTCTCCTGCTTGTGTACTGAAGGTGACTTTGTTATCAGCTGACTGAGATAGACATCAACGATGGGCACAAAACCTGTAAAATAACTTTACAAAATGTTCTTTCTCCCTGTGGCTGCTCCTTGACTGTGGTACACTGCGGGTCACTTTGCTATCAGATCATCATAAAAATCTGCCACACAGCAGTTCCTAGCCCTTACAAAGCCTTATCAGTGCCATCTTATTTTACTGCCGGCTTCATTGGTTTGTACCACAGGTGACTTTGCCATTCTTCTGCACTGCGGCTTGTCTGTGAAGAAGGCCCTGCTGCTCAACATGGGCAGTGCCATGACCTCCTTCATTGGACTCTACATCTCGCTGTCCATCGCTACGGACGCAGCAACAAAAGAGTGGATAGCGGCAGTAACGGCCGGCTTGTTCCTTTATGTGGGCCTAGCAGACATGGTATGTGTCATGGTGTAAAGGCCCATATCAGTACAGGTGAAATGTGGTCCAGGAACGGGTAGTGTAAGGTCTGGGATGTAGCCATATTGGAGTCATTGTGGAGAGCACCCCCCCTCTCCCCCAAAAAAGGGATATTTTATAGGAATATTTTCATCATCCAAGGCATTCTAATAAAAATGGGGGTAACACTCCATAATAAGGTGCCATAATAAATAGCAAACTAGTAATTACCTAACCCTTTGTTAATATTTGTTAATTGTTACTAAAATATCTATTTGCCACAAGTTAATAGTTTTTTCATCATTAATTAAATATTAGTTGTTTGCATAAAATCTGTATGTTTTAACAAATCTATTAACTAATATTGTATTAATATGTGTTAGTAACTAAATGTCTTTTTGGCACTAATTAACAGTTATTTCTTACATCATTTAAATGTTAAATGTTTATTTACAAACTATATGTTAACAGAAAAGTTAATGACTTATTATTATTTAACTAATTGTTATTAAACTGTGCTTCTGCCTATCCCAATATGAACCACTCCCCATAGGACCCTTACAATAGATAGATAGATAGATACTTTATTGATCCCCAAGGGGAAATTCAAGAAAAAAACACAGAGCTACCTTGACATGCTGTCACTCTTGTCAGCGCTGGAACCGCTTGCAATAAAGTTGGTTAAGCTTAATTAATATATTAGTAGTATATAGCTATAAGCGTGGGGTCAAAACTCGTAGCCTGGAAGTGAGCAGGGCATATCAATTTCGCCGCTACAAAACGCTATTTTTATACCTCTTCTACAGTTCCAAACAACATAACACTTACGTGGTAGTGAGTAGAGGGTCCCTAAACCCAAACCGAAGTATCCCGAGGTCTTTATGTGGTCGGATAGAGAGTCCAGAATGAATTTAATCAAGCCAGTACCTTTCCGGAAATGTTGCCATCTTTGCTGCCATCTTCAGGGGAAAGTCCGTAGGAGTCGATTGCTGAGTGTGTTGTAACACGCTCTGGAAATTCACAATTTCGTCGCCGTTTAAAAAAAAAAAAAAAACATAGTCCAGTCCATACAACTTAATTTCAATTTCGAAAGAAATACTGGACTATGTTTTTTTTTTTGAAAAAAACGGCGACGAAATCGACAATCGACTCCTACGGACTTTCCCCTGAAGATGGCAGCAAATATGGCAACATTTCCAGAAAGTCAAGTAAGACTGTGTATGAACTCGTGGTCATAATGAAAACATTAATAAACGTTCTCTAAGTTGCTACAATTGCACCCAAATCCTAACAATACATGTAAAGTAATATAATACAGGTGGTATATCGAAGTTTTCAAATTAAACAACATTTTACAGTTACAAAATTAAAACAAAGTGGGGAGTGCTTTATACAGTCAACCTACCCAATGCAAAGCATACCGCTTCTGATCGGCTATGGCAACAATACAAGGACAAAACGCAGCAGAGCTGCAGTATACCGTTTCTCCAAAGGGGGCTCCAAAACACCAATCTCAATAAAGCTGCTTAATTACGGCGAAAATCACATACAAACAATAAACTACATTTCTAACTCTGTTACACCCACCTCCCCTGAATTTCACCAAATTCGAGCAGCAACCATATAGTACTTCCAAAGGCAAAGAGTACACTACTTTCAAACACTAGACAGAGGGTCACCAAGGACAGCCAACCACAAAGGTATCCAATAAGGATGAAGTGGAAGAAGGTGCGCAAACTCTCACACAACCAACCACTGGCAGTAGGGTGCCTTATACACCCCACAAGACCATAAAGCCATAAACCATAAATTCCAAAAATTCTCCACAAAGCTAATCAGAAAAGCTTGATAAATAATAATTTGTCATTAACTTTTATATTAGCATATAGTTTGTAAATAAACATTTAACATTTAAATGATGTAAAAATAACTGTTAATTAGTGCCAAAAAGACATTTAGTTAACTATTAAAGAAGCCCTATGCAGGTCTGGTTATTCCTTCGCTGTTTCTGGGTTTTCGCCTGATTTGGGCTCGCATTATTCACGACATAGCTCCCCCTGCAGCTTCGGTAGCAAGTGACTGCTACGCTAAACCCCCAATAGCTAGCGAGCTAGCATCAATAAACCAAGCTAAACACATAGGGCTCACAATAAAACGGTCGAGCAAAAATCACATTACAAAAACGAAGTTCACCCAAAGGTAGGCTACTTACAATTTCAACAGCAACAAAGCCAAGTCGGAGTCCGTTTTGCAGTCTTCTTAGAAACTACAATCTGACTAAATCTGACTACATTTTCGAGTATTTCCGCCGAGTTACATCCGGATGTGTTCCGACCGTGACCAGAAAGTTGCATATTCGGTTTTTCCGCGGAGAAGCACTAGGGGGAGACGAAGCACCCACCAAACGACCCAAAAAGTGTTGTAGAACCATCAGAACGACTCTCAACCTGCATAATTAAGGTCATTTTTGCTAAAATTGTTGCATAGGGCCTCTTTAACAAATATTAATACAATATTAGTTAATAGATTTGTTAAAACATGCAGATTTTGTGCAAACAACTCATATTTAATTAATGATGAAAAAACTATTAACTTGTGCCAAATAGATATTTTAGTAAAAATTAACAAATATTAACAAAGGGTTAGTTAATTACTAGTTTGCTATTTATTATGGCACCTTATTATGGAGTGTTACCAAAATGGGTGCCACCAGGCTCTGAAAGTATTAGTGACACCCATGTGTGGGATTAGCAGAATGTGACTTAATTACAAACTAAATTATTTCTATAACACAAATGAACAAAGTTGAAATGATCAAACCTAGATTTTTATATATGTGTTTCATTGTGCTGCAACCGACATTCATCAGGTGACGTATGTGTTAGTTTGTCTGTTAGTCATTGGATTATGTAGGCCTATGCTGTAAAAATAACATATCTCTCTATATCCCCCTATATGAAAATATGTTATCACTGAAAATGTATTGCTGCCTCCTAGAAGCCAACAGTGTTTGATGACTATATATTTTCTTTCAGCTTCCTTCAATGGTGCACGTGAACAGCTCGAGGCCCTGGTTCATGTTTGTTCTACAGAATTTAGGCCTGTTGACCGGGTGGGGCATTCTTTTGGTCCTCTCCCTTTATGAGGACCAGATTGGAGTCTTCTAGAGACTGGATGTTTTTTTTCTTGTTTGTTTGTTTGTCTATATGCTATTTGTAGTTGTTTTAAGAATTTATATATTTTCTCAACTGAAATGATGAATTTAAATGGAGATCTTTTGTTATGTTAGATACATAGGAGATTTTTGGTGCACTGGGTGCCTCAGTTCAGCGTTGGAGAAGTGCTGAAACTCAAACTGTCAGAAGAGTGGAAAGCCCAGGATTAAGCAATGCCTATAGCGAACCTTAAGTTAAAGAGTAGTTTTTTGGTTATCTTGAGTAAATGTGTGTCAAAATGAATGGAAGCATTATTATTATGTTTGACTTTGCACAACCAGTATATTGACCCATGTAGCAGTTAACTATGAACTTCATGTAGCCCTGCTAGCCCGCTAGATGGTTTCGGATTGAAAAGCATGGTTAAGCTTTCACTTAAACATTAGCAGGTCTCACAAGAAGTCGACTGTATATTTCCAGGCACTACAGAGTTTGCGTAGAGGAACAGCAACAGAGTGAGAACAAATGCACTCTATTCAAGCTTGCAGAGTTACTCACACTCACACAGTTACTCAGGGTTACTCACACTCACACTCTGAGTAGGTGTGTGTGGCTCAGTGAAACCAGCTTTGCAAACTTTCAGATATCCTATTTTTCACATTCATCTATGCAATTATTATTTTCTTTTTGTATTTATTTAATTTAGTGATGAAATATAATGAGTTTGTACATGTAAAAATGCTTAAGTGTGTGTGTGTGCTGTGTCTGTTTTGCATCATTCATGTGTGAAAAATCTTTCCAGAAATAGACTTCTTATTATGGAGATGATCCTGCTCAGGGTGCATATGCATAATGCATTGTAATGCACAATAGCCACTAACAACTAGCCTAGAAATCTAGACGCGCCCCTAGCGGCAGCAAATTACATTCTGCCAGGGCTAACTAACAACCACATTTAGGACTAATCTAGGACTTCATCAGAGGCTAGTGGTATTATGCCTTTGGACGCAAGCTCTTACTCTGTGGCCCAAGAAAAACGAGCCATTTAGCAAGATCGTTATGCAGAGCATAAATATATTTGCCTTTACACAAACATGGACTTGTTGACGAACTATTGAATGGGTCAGCTGAGTAAGTCACACAATATACTTTATAACTTTACCAGCAGCAGTTTTTACAAGGGTTTTCCCCTCAAAGCAGTTTTTAGTTGATATATATTGACTGAACAGTTCACACCTGACAGGTCAGTGAGATCTAGGAAAGACCTTGACTGGGAGGTGAGACCTAGGAAAGACCCTGATTGGGAGGTGAGACCTAGGAAAGATCCCGACTGGGAGGTGAGACCTAGGAAAGACCCTGATTGGGAGGTGAGACCTAGGAAAGATCCCGACTGGGAGGTGAGACCAAGGAAACTCATAGAAGGCTAAATTGAGAACCTTAGCACTAAGACTAACTTAATGCAAGACTGACGGTCAGATGTTAGAGAGTTCTGTGCCAATAGTGACCTTGCAGTATGCATGAAGCACATGGTGTGCCTTTTCATTTGAAGTTGCATGAAGTAAACCTGGGGCACATTGTTTAATCCACAAATGTTACTTGCAACTGAACAGAATCATTCAGTATTTCAATGGAATCATGGAACTGCCAAACAACATTACAAGAAATACAAAATGTAGTCATGAGAAACCAGATATATAATACAGGGCAGTAATTCTAAATGAACAAAAAAATAGGACTATTTGCATATCTGCAACAAACTCAGTAGTGGTAGTGTGGCTTTTAACATTGTACAAATGATCTAACAAGCAATCTGGATTACGCATATTTTTAGAATTGTCTCAGCAAAACAGGTGTGTACCATTTTAATACAACTGACAACGTAAGCAGTCACACATTGCAACAAATGTACCACTCAAAAGGCCAGTAATGAGTTCGTACAACAGCCCCTGAGGTGTAAAGCTGAATCTAAAAAATAAAAAAATAAACATGCCATTGAACTGCATGATACAAGAACTACTTCTGATTTATGTATTCAGTTGTTCACATTCACACATTAGATGCCAGCGACACACATAGGGTCCTATGCAGTGCCAGCCAACACACCACCTGACCTACAGATGCTGACACAGTCCTGTGCAGAGGTGTGGTGCAGAGTAAAGATTCTCTTTTATGGCTCCATTCCTGGTTACAACATACATTCGTATTTCCTGATGGAAGCAGAGAACATGACTGTGTAGTCGCGCTATCACCGACTCCCAACATTCAAGACAACAAAGCTGTTGTTATGTCTGTCTCTCTTAACTCTGTGGGCATTAATATTAGCACTTATGCTGCTGCTTGGTTGAATTTCCTATTGTGATGCACTCGACTCTGCTGCGTGTCACGGCTGCATTACCACCTCAAACGTGCATTATTTTGCTGATACCTGAATGCCGTGTCGTGCATTATCCCTTACATAAGGACACATAAAATATGTACTGTATTAATCTTACTCAGGGCACAAGTAAAAGGGCATCAAGGGCGTCAGGTAAAGCGGCCTCTAATATCACTCTCACTCAAAGGTCATGGAAGACATACGTAAGATGTTAAGGTTCAGGGAAGATGGCCAAATCTTTTTATCACTGTGTTACCAAGTTACATAATGAAAAGGCTTTCAGATTTCAGGTCACTGATTACTGTTCACTTTAATTTAAAATAGTTAAGCAGTGAATCAGACACCACCATCAAGCAACCCAGTGCCATCAATCCTTCTTAGACTGGCAACATGTGGTGTGTGTGTGTGCATGCATGTGTGTGTCAGGTCTTCAGAAACATTAAATATACATTCAGATAATAGGCTCAACAGCAAGAGTTGAGGACACAATTCATTCAGTCATAACTGTGATTAAAGGCCTGATGTTAAAGCTCAATCCAGGTCAGCGTGGTTAATAATCTAAAATTATTCATGGCAGTTTTAATCATATATGGATGTTTAGGATACATTTGGCATGGTTGAGACACAGCTCATCCAGAAACTGTAGACTTCATAACTTCATTAAAGTGGGCAACAGACTCAATATCTCAATGAAGTGTTTTCTAAATTGACCATCCAAGTTCTCCCATATGAAATGTTAAGGATAATCTACAGTGATATGTCTGTTTATTCCGCAACTGCAACAGGTCAATATGACCTAGCTACAGTAAAGTGACAAAGGTGGGTTAAGCTAACCCAGCCACCCACTAAAAGCCTGCTGGCTGCCAAAGTTCACACATGACAAAGACTGTAAACTCTTATCTTCACTATGAAAGTTGACTTGTGCACCTTACGTTTCTAAGCTTTCTGCGAAAACATTTCTCCATTACCCAAACATAGTGGTTCAGTGGGTTATTTATCAAAGTGAGATTAGAGAGCAGCTGTTAATATAAACTCACAAAGAACTTAAGTCTAAGTGCTCTGAATGATCTGCTAATAGATGTAAAAGCAGATGTGCCTGAAAATATTGATGAATTATACAAAACATCCTAATGACAAGATAAAGCAAAATGGTCTTGAAGTTGTCAGACAACCTATACTTTCCCAGCATGAGTCATGTCTCTCACCCCTACTACTTAACAGCTATTGCCATGAGTAGAGAAAATAGTAGCTATTAAAACCAACATAGTAAACACTTTCTTCGCTCAGACACTTCTCAAATAGATTCTGATATGAAGAGCCTCTCCCCATGTAAACCCAGAGAAAGTCAAAAGCTTAACATTTGTTTGAATTACTGCCTTTGTTCACATTAGTTAATTATTCTGAAACGTGCATTCCTTGGGTTTGTCAGAGGAGGGGACAGGAAGCATTTCCCGCAAATAACATGGCCGCCATTTAGAGACCGTCCTTAGGCAAATATCTGAGTACCGACTCTTTATTCATGCACCTTACTTCCTTGTTTACATCCTCATAAGGATGTTCCATCATGTTGATGAGCTTCTAAATGCAATACAGCTAAAAACACATTTGAGAGGGAATTTTCTTTGTTGCTACTGGCTTGTTTGCAGAAGGGTTACTTTGGGGGATGACTTCAGTAGCACTCCTCTAAATTTAGCAGACTGCTATTTCACTGTATAGAGTTGAAAGTTGTGGAAATCATGTTCACAAGCACTAGAAAAGGTGCCATCTGAACATCAAGCACTCCTGAAATCTGTGCCATCTGAACAACAAGTAGTCCCAAGCCCCCCCCCCCCCCCCTCCCCACACACACCACCACCATTCACTGATAGGCGATAACAGGGTCAAGACACAAGCTGTAAAGTGTATATCACAAACTCTTGATAAAGTAAATAAAAAGAATGTCTAAATGAGTTGGACTTGGTGGGTGACAAGAGTCATTCTTGAGCAACAAGTAAATGAAAGTTTATACAGACTAATCAAACTCAGTAAATCTGAGGAATAAACATGAGGAAAAAACAGAGCCTTTGTGATCTGGTCAAGTATGATCGTTTTCTTCAGAAATCCGTTTGTAAACTAGATAAAATGGCAAAAGAGGATGTTGTATACCTCTTTTTACTCATGTTTACCACAGTGTGTGGAAGGCGCTGTATTTTTACATCCAGAAAGCCATGATGAGTTGCACACATGGGGGAAAGTTAGGAGCCTGTGACACATTCTGGAGATCTGGTGTGAGTGGCTGTTCTACACTGCCCTCCTCTGAACAGCAAGTGCAAGTACCATTTTGTATGAAGTGTGTGTGATTCATAGATTCACATTTTTTCCCTATAGTAACTTTTGATGTACTATCAAGTCACAAGTACTTCTGTCATTCTGATTACTTAAGTAGGTTAACCCTTTCCTACAATTCCTTCATATTACATTGCTCCAACCCTGTCTTCCATTTCTTCTGAAAGTACCTCCAGCTATGGCACCACAAGATCACATACTGTTCACAGATCAGGGGAGCATTATTTCCATATTTGTTGAGATAGGATTAAGCATTTTACTGCTTTCATTGGGTAAAATAAAGGATACATACAAATAAATAAATAAATAAATACATGCTTTTTCCTGAGTGTTTTAACTTAAAATGAAATGGTCCTCATTTGATATGATTCTTAGATCTGGGTTATGGTTTCTGTTTCTGTCATGCATAACTGATGTTTGCAATGTTCACAACTAATTTGATTTGCTCTTTGAGATATAAAAAATAAGCTTTTTCATATTTCCTGGGTTGAATTTTCTATAGTAAGCTACAGACATTGAAAGCTGCAAGCTCTCCAGGTCTATATAATTTGAGTCACTCGTAGTCCTTCTTGCAATCAGAACAGAAGAAAAAATAGTCAATGCATACATTTGTTACCACAAGTTCCAGACTGCTAGAATGTTCCAATGAGTATTATGTAGAACCCTCAACAACTCTGCATCCCTGTGTGTAAGTGAGCTGAAGAAGTGGTTGGTCCTGAGTTGCACACACAGCAGCTGGGTAATGAGGTGATTCTGGCTTAGTTGTTTACTTGGTCTCTGGCCTGGACCACAGATGATCTCACCCTGTCTGGATGTGTCAGGGCAGACAGACACCCTCATTCACTTCACATGGATGATATTAGTAATCAAACACGAAACCTACGTCAGAACTAGGCCTCTGAAAAGACTCTTGACGTAATACTGAAACTTAAGTGTGTCAAGGCTGCTCTAGATGTTCAACCCTGCAAACAGGCTACAGTCAAACCAACGGAAAGGAAATTATTTATGTTAGACAAGGCACAAATTAGATGTGAGAGAGACAGATAGTGAACCACTAACAATATGCACAGACTCCACACTAAACATTGCAGGGATGACTTGGTTATTAAACTAGATATTTAAGACATTTTATTCTTTCATATCCCTACCGCACAAACCAATATACCTTTCAACAATGGTTGTGAATGGTTGTGCCTATAACTACAATACCAAGGCCATAACAGGCTATTATAGTGTAAGTTAATGACTTTGGCGCCACCGATAGGTCGTTATGGGCAATGCACCAAATATAAGTAAGTGGCTCCAGAGCGGCTCTCAGCTGTTCAGTCTCCTGGATCATTTCCCTGCCTGCTGAAGCACGTGCTCTAAAGTCATGGGACCATTTTGCCGGCCTTGATGAGCTGAGTCAGGAGAGTGGCGCTGACCAGAAGCGTGGAGAGGCTGTAAGCTCACAGCACGGAAATGTGAATATGCAAGAGCAAGGGCATACACTACTGACAACACTGCATCTCTGTGAGTCAATGTGAGAGGACACACTTACTGCACAATGGCACTGTACAAAAACATTCATGAAAAGCACATGCATTTATCACTGAAATGGACTAAATTACAAATGGGGCCAACATAGCTGGACATCTGGTCATCTTAACAGATACCCCCACTGTATATATATATAAGTATATATACTCTTTTTGATCCTGTGAGGAAAATTTGGTCTCTGCATTTATCCCAATCTGTGAATTAGTGAAACACACTCAGCACACAGTAAACACACACACACACACACACACACACACACACGGATTGCAATGCAAAAGGCCCTCTGGATGATTTTTCTGATAAACCTACATTACTTCTTGCATCGACACTGGCATCTGAATTTGTATTTGTCATAGCTGACAGTGAAGATTAACACAGAACTAGTTTTTCTAGAAACCAAACTTTGTTTCACTGACAACCAAAGAAAGGATAGTTTTCTTTTTCACTTGACA
The DNA here is from genome assembly GCF_046254945.1 of Alosa pseudoharengus. Lineage (NCBI taxonomy): Eukaryota > Metazoa > Chordata > Actinopteri > Clupeiformes > Clupeidae > Alosa > Alosa pseudoharengus. Next base: position 24,761,608 of record NW_027468685.1, read on the forward strand.
GTGAAAACCAGATGGTTGCTGTCAACATATGATGGTCAACATTTGAAATCAATAAAGACAACCGCTTTGTGCAATCAGTTCACATAAAAACATTTACTATTGCAACATATCAAGGCAGTAATGAATAATAAACAATGGTTTTGTTTGTTTTACTCAAGTATTACTTGTTTGCGACAAAAAACACTGTTTATCTTGTTTTTTTTTTTAGCAAGAAAGCTATCTAAGCACAAAAATGCATTCATCATCTCTACCAGAGAGAGAAGTGGCTTTTAAAATATAAAACATATATATGAAAATATAGAATAAATAAGCATGACAATATAGTCATAATATTAGCATCATATACACAGAAGCTTCAAGCAAACGGTTTCATTAAAAAAAAAAAATTAGACTGAAAGGATTGATCAGGCTGGCACATACAAATACAGTTGTCAAGCGACAGCTTATTAAAGGGTTGACTTCGACCTTTTGTGAACATTTCCTTTTGTACATTTTTTTTTGCTAGGGAAATAGATATGTTTTCTAAAAATTCTTTCTATTTTAATGACCTCACAACATAAATGTTGACATGTCTTATACAATGACTAAGGAGAATTCCATATAATAATTAAGGACAATATAATATAATATAATATAATATAATATAATATAATATAATATAATATAATATAATATAATATAATATAATATAATATAATATAACATAATATAATATAATATAATATAATATAACATAACATAATATAATATAATATAATATAATATAATATAATATAATATAATATCTGATAAATAGGCAATTCTCTCTTTAAACACACGTTTACTTCCTGAATAGGGAGGGTTGGTAGGTGTGGTATACTTGATACTTGGAGATATACCGATTTAGCTCTGTCCCCATATCTATGCATCAGAAACATCTTCATGTCAATGCTCTACATACGTACTCCAGTCTAAAATGGTGATCTGGAGATCATTGCATATGGATAATTCTTAGTTGACATAATTACACTGTGATCATCACATTCATGGTGTCATACCTTCCATAGATAAAGAGGGGCTCTAAACCTGCAGGGAGATGACCTCTAGCTGACCTCCAGCTGACATCCAGTGGTGTGCTCATGTCCAGGTCAGTTAATGGGGTTGTAAAATGTCCCATCCGTGGCAGGCTCGCTGGTGAATTCATCCCTCAAGATGCTCAGCTCCAAGGCCTCTTCATCCAGCTCCAGCATATTGGCAGGGAACCCAGCAATCTCCTGGTCCAGCCAGGATGCTGCATCTGATAAAAGGGTTGGGGTAAAGAAACATTCTTTACACAACAGTTTATTTAAATGTTCACAGCTGTGTACAGACATCTGTGAAGGCAGCAATGGATAAGTACCACTGTCTAGTTTATCGCATGGACAGATGGACAGATCAATGAACGGACAAATAGACTGAAATACAGAGAGATAGATAGATGGGTTTAGGTGAGAAAGCCTTGGGCTACTCATGCTGAACTATACCTGTTAACATGGTATCAGAGAAACTATGGCACATTCCAATGCTGTGTTTCTGGTCCTGCCCAGGATCAAGGCCCTGGAAAGGAGAAGCTTCTTTCTCTGTGGTGGCGGTGGTCTGCATCCCCACCTCTGTGACAGCACTGGACCCAGGCTCTTTGCAGAGTTGCCCCAACTGTAATGAGGTTGAACAAAAAAAAAAAAATCAAGGGTGGAACTATAGTGAGAACAAGAAGGAATCCTACTTGTTCAAGTACACGCTACTCTTAGAATTATTCTTCAAGGGATTCCCCTGTTTAAAATTAAACTAAAACGAAAGTCACTACTTCCTCATACAGCCTGACTATTTCACTTTTTTCAGTCGCTTTGGATGAAAGTGTCTACCACATAAGCAAATGTAAATGGAATGTGATTGTAGATTAGGTTATGCGGCCCACCTGCTGGGAGAGGGCTTTGGTCTGGCTGGGAGTGAGATGCAAACCCATGTAGGACTCCTGAGTGGACAACAAGAGAGGAGAGTCAATACAGGGACACATGTGATGGCATCGTTTATCACCACAACAATCAACAGGCATCTTAAAGGAATGCAACCCTCATAAAACAATATTGTATCAAATCTATCAATTTATCATCAACAATAATTATGCAACAAAATGGTATCAACAGCAACCGGGCAATTCAGCAACTGGGAGGACATAGTTGACGTAGCAGTAATCACTTTTGCTGTAAAATTAGACAGGCTAATTGTAAATTAAGGTAATTAATCAGGCTCCACACAGGAAGATCCAACTTACATTATTAAGGCCTATGCTGTTCTCCAGACAGGGCCCACTCTGTGAGGAGATCCCTGTTTGCAGAGTCTGGGGCATCTTCTGGGGGCTCCCAGAGTGGGCACTTCCTGCTGCCACCGTCTCCTGCAGCTGGCTCTTGGATCTTCGGTGGCTCTGTACCCGCATTGGTGTGCCCGCTCTAATGTGCTCCTGAGTGGGCAGAGTTTCCACGCTGGACAGGGGTCCGTGGAGGTCCGTCTCCTTCTGCCAAAGATGGCCCTGATTTGGGCCAGGCATGGCAGGGTTTGGAGAAGCCCATGGCGGGTGGTGGTGGTGGTGTTGTTGCTGTTGCTGCTGCTGTTGCTGCTGCTGTTGCTGCTGCTGCTGCTGCTGCTGCTGTTGCTGCTGTTGTTGTTGGTGGTGGAGAACATGTGGAGCATGATGGTCAGGCTGGAGATGATGAGGTGGCCACTGGCTGTGGTGGTGCTGCTGGTGGGTAAAAGGCTGGGCATAAGGCTGCTGCGGTGGAGGACCTACGTGGTGGAGTGGCTGGCTTTGCTCACAGTGATATGGCTGCTGGTGGGGAAGCTGGTGTTGGTGTGGGTGGTGGCGCAGGTGCTGCTGGCCGGGTGGGGGGTTCGGGCCTGGGCCTGCTTGGTCCTGGGCGAGGTAAGGCGGGAGCTGTGAGGGTGGAGGGCTCGGGGCCTGCAGGTGCTTGAGGAGGTGGCTCTGTTGCTGGGGTGGTTGCGCATGTTGACACTGTTGAGCCTGGCGCTTTGGGTACATGGGTGGCTGGTACGATGGATTTTGTAAGGGTTGCTGATGCAGACGCTGGCTTGGCATGGCTGCTTGGTGTGGCTGCTGCTGATGGTTGGCACTGTGCATAGGTGGCTCTACAGCGGTCAGCTGATGGTGGAGCTGCCCTTCTGTTTGAGCGTATGGCAGGTGTTGCAATGGCTGCTGGGACGGTGGAGGACCAGTGTGTTGTGGCTGGTTGTAGGGATACGCAGGAGGTCGGGAGTCTCGTGACATCTGATTGGTGTTGAGGAGCACTCCCTGGGAAGACAGAGAGCAACGCAGATACAAGATTTCAAAACATCTGACGCCAGTATGAGTCATATACAGCCCCAGAGATATACGTGGCTCCATGAAATGTGAAACTTGAAGATACAAAAAGATAAAATGGCTGCTATTGTGTTTTGTACATTTCTTTTGATAAAAATGTCTTCTAAGTGATTAGATAGAAATGTTTGTGCTGCTAAAAATACTGAGAATTCAATGGGCGGCTGCTCTGTTCTTGTTTTTCTCGTTGCTGCTAAGAAAACCACCCGACTTTCAATTCCAGAATCTTGTTGAGTAACTGAGACTTTGACATGTCAAGGATATTTCAAGGAATTTGTCAGTGTATTACACCAACCAGAAATCTAAATTAAATTAATTCCCGTTCAACAGAAAGAGTCAAGATAATTCAAATTCGTCTAACACAAGCCTGTGGCGTAAAGTAAGCCACTAGTGCAGCTTTAACATGACACACGCCACGTAAAAACAGTTTTAAAAGCCTGTCTAATTTTTTCAAATGTAGGCACGTCTGGTGTAGCTACCTCTATAACCAGTTCCATTGATTACAGTGGAAGCTCATTTTTGCAGCAAACACTCCGCTACAGAACGCTTCAGTTACGTGCCCGCCGGTGTAGCCTCCCTGTCAGGATGGTTTCATGTGTACACAAATGGAAACATTGACCTCCATGTGAATTGCGATACCTGAGTGATGGAGGACAGTGTTGGGGACACGGTCGGGGAGAACTGCTTTGGGTGGTGCCAGCGAGACTCTCCCCCACTGGGCAGAATGAGAGGGCTGAGCTGGTTCCGTTTCCGTGACGACGCCGGAGGGTGGGATTGGTTGGATGCCCGTGAGGAACAGGACAGAGACGAGGAAGAGCAAGAACGTGATCCACCAATGCCGCTGCTGTAGCTACAGTGGCTAGCAGCTGATTGGAGGGACTGGTTGCTGAGGGAGGAGCTACTGAGAGAGGACAGCAGGGATTGGTTACTAAGGGACGACTTGAGGGAGGAGTTACTCAGAGAGAGATGTAAGGAGGCAGAGCTCAAGGAGTTGGGGAGGGAGTTGCTGCTCAGAGATGACTGGATATTGGGGCTACTTAATGAAGACTGAAGCAGAGGGTTACTGAGAGAGACCGGCATTGGTGATAAACCTGAAAAGGAGAAGATTGGAAAAAATCAATCAATCAATCAATCAATCAATCCATCCTGACAATAAGTATTTTAAATATCTAAACATCAAACGATACAAAAAAGTTTACAAAAAAACTGCATCACAACAAGAGGTCTGTATATACTTTATGTATTAGACATGTTACTATGTACAAGATAATGCAATTCAGTAATGTCAGACACAGCGCTAATATAGTTGATTGACTGATACCAGGTAGGTGATAGGCCTCGTCTGTCTTGAGGCCAGGGTGTGTGAGACCCCCAGGCAGGTGGTCAGAGCTGCTGGAGGAGGTCAGGCACGAGGCCTGGCCCAGAGGGTCCAGCCCCAGACCGGTGGGCTGGGAGGAGGGCAGGTGCAGGCTGGAGAGGTCTGGCAGAGAACCACTCATGTTCAGAGAAGAGGGCAATGGGAGGAGGCTGCCGCCCTGTTGGCTGGGTGTGGGGATGGCACTGAGGGGAGAATAAGAGAGAATGAGGGAGAATGAGAGAGAGAGAGAGAGAGAGAGAGAGAGAGAGAGAGAGAGAGAGAGAGAGAGAGAGGAGATGTAATATGAGAGGCACAAAGTAGTGGAAACAAGGGAAATGAGATGAGAAGAGAAGAGAACGGGGGGGGGGGGGCAGAGCAGAAGAATGCAAAAGAAAAAACAGCACATCAGCTGAGGATATTTGACTTGGCAGTATGAATACAGGGAAGATGACAGGAAATCAGGAATGACTCACTGTTGGCTGGAGGCTTTGGCACTTCCTGATGGCACTTCGGACAACTGAGGACACACAAGAAAAGTCCATATAAACCATACATACTTACACACTTGAACAGGGGATAGCAACTGTGCAGTAAATCACATCAGTGCAACAGGCAACTAGAAGAGTTTGCAGAGAGTGTAGAGTGGAACTTTGCCAAAGCCAACTGAAGTATCACTCAATGTTAGTGAAAGTGAAACTAAATTGGCCAGATCCACTTCCAGATTTAATAGGTTCCTCCTTGACCCATGCTTCATCTTTCCAACAAGTTTCATGAAATTCAGGCCAGTGTGTAATTCTGCTTTTGGACAGACAGACAAACAGACAGCTGAAATATAAAACATAACATCCTTGGCAGAAGTATCAGGAGGGAAACAGTTACCTTTTTACAGTCACTTTTGAAAGGCTTGCTTTCCTCTGGCAAATTCTCTTCGATGAGAGGCACAGGATATGGGAACACTTGAAATTAAAAGCAAAGACAGACCAAATGGTCATAAACATAACTCAGTAGATTATTTAACAGGTCACAGTAGTTTACATCACTAATAATCATCCCTTAAATATATTACGTTTCAAATGAATGCAAAGTAGAGTAACTCCAGGACTCCGGTCTCACAAAAAAAACAACAACAACAACAACTTGTGTAAACACCAGAGCACCAAGACAACTCAGGGAGGTTTTGCAGGCTTCTAATTACAACCTTCTCCAGCTGGAGCTGCTAACTGCAGCTGGCGTGGGGTGAAGGGAGGGAGGCAGCACACTCACCACTGCGTCTATTCCGGGGCGTGAGAGACTGGCCCGAGCTCATCTGGTCACCGATGTGTGTGTTACGTACAGTGGTGTGCAGGGCCGAATCCGAATTTGTCCTGGAAAAAAAAAAAAGTTTTAGGAAATTGTCACTGACAACAAGCACTGCGTATAAACGTGACCAGGAATCGGTTGGGCATATTTGGCGGAGGGGCAACGGCACAAAGGCCGCACGAAATGGCATCAAGGCCAAAGTTACCTATACAGCACATAAAAAGTATAGATGTATATGGGGACGATGTCTTATGAAAACCACAGAAGGAAACACATTTTTAATGCATATAATTATGTCTTATGGCCACCAGAGGCACAACATAAGATGGAGAGACAGACAGCAACATCACTTTAAATCAATACACAGACTGACTATGTGTGTTCCTGAATAGTTGTTATGAGTGTTATAATGAACTTTGAAACAAAATGTTGCATTTTCTAATGAAAGTGTATAATGGAATTGACTTTTGAATTGAATTGAGTTGAGAGAGCGGGCAGTTAGGGATGGGCAGGGCTAAGGGAAGCCAGAGGGGCAACTGTGGACAAAAGAGCTGGTAATTACCTATTCAGAGCTGTCGCTGGGAGGCGGACCTCTTGGCCTTTGTCAGTGGTGCAGCTGTTTGGCCAGTTCCTTCATTAAACAAAACAGAAAAAGGGGTCAAATACGATTGAATTTATTCATGGCATTCCAAAGAAAGGCAATAGGAACATACCAATTTCAATTGAAAAGTGAACATTCAACGGGTTTGCAAAGCAATGGAAACCTCAACTGGTAGAACATGGGATTCCCCTCTCAAACTCATTTAAAAATTGATCGTATAATTTAAAATATTACACTCTATTACACCGATACATTCTTCATACATTGAGAACTGGTTTCTTTAATGAAAAATTACAGTAACAAACCAAATTGGCACACAAACGATTATATTTCGGTAATGCACACCTAACAAATACACGCCTTATATGTAGAAAATAATGAATGACTTATCTAAAAACTGCTGGCAGACTAAAAATAATGTTATTGTAAACCCTACTCTCAGATTCGGTATCATTCAAACAGAGCACTGACAGTGCCTATGCACACAGCAGGAGTTAATAGCCATAGCAACTTGGGCCAGCTGGCCGGGGTCCTGATGCCTACCTTCTCCAGTAGGAGCCAGGAGGAGGAGACTGGTGGACTGAGTGGTAAGGTGCACTATCAGTCTGCAGGTCAAAGGTTAAGGTTGACTGTTTTGTATGGCATGACCATCGGAAGTTTCATACAAATATCATACAAATTGGCTTCAGAGGGGATAGATAGGGGCTACATTAAATGCAGTGAGAAACAAAATAGTGGATAGAATAAAAGATTTTCATATTTTTTATCTTTTTTCTATCAAAAGTCAGTCAAAATCACAATGGAAAAAGTAATGTCATCCTGAAGCAATCAAACGGTACAGTAAACAGTATTATCATCAACATAATTACTAACATGGTACAACTATGAGTACAATAAGTAAAACATATTATTATATAATGCTATAAAATGTATTATTATGTATTAATGTATCAATTTATATTTTATAAAATGTATTTATATATAATTGCAGCTGTCAATATGTGTATTCATTCTCAAGTATTCTGAAGGAGAAGGAGCATTATGTAACATGAAGGGAAATCTCCTCAGAAAAGTACACCACAAAAAGGGTCCTCTTTTTGGACACGCATGTGGTACAGAAACACAGAAAGGACGTGTTTCCCTTTTCTGTCCAGCTTTAATGTGTATTAGTGAATGAAGAATGATAAAAACGTGCATAAAATATATAGTAGACAACAGAGAGTACCCCATCTAATATCACTTCCAATGTCAAATGTTTCAAAAGTGTATAGATATTTGTTTAGAACTATGCAACAATTATTCAAGTTCCATGCAACCATATATATCCATTTTCCCATACTTCCTACGTCCACCATTATTTGACCACCATTATTTGACAGACTCAATCCTCCTCGGCATGGATAGGGGATAATGTTGCACACATTTCTGGAGAGATTTGCTGCCTTTCTTCAGAGACGGAAGAGTTGTGCTACTCTAGCTTTCTCTCTAAACTACCCCAAGGTGTTCCATTGGATGACATACTTGGCCAGGTCCTTGTTTACCCCGATTTCTTCTTTTGAAACCTTTGCATGATTTTGGCAGTGTACTTCCTCTATATTCCTCTTCTGCCAAGCTTTTATCATGTCTGGCATTATTTTACTATATTATCCACAGACACAGAAACGGTGCCATCTATAATCAACTACAAGTCATCATCTCCCCGGTCCCTTGTGCAGGCATACAGCACCAGCTCTGTATCATCACTCTCCCTCCTACATGCTTCACTTTCAGGGCTATGCATTTACTGAAGTAGTCCACGTCATGCTTAAACCAAACATGCTGAACCCCGTGTGAGACTAAATACATTTTGGGGTGATATGACAAAGTTTAATCTCAAAGTGTTGTGCCAAAGAGCAAGCAAGGGTTTTTCTCTTGGGTGTGTTCATAGAAGTTGACGATTTGCAATGTCACACTATCTGCGTCACAAAAGATGTTCACTGATAACCCCTGTGCCATGCCTGAAGGACTTGCCTGTCTGTTTTTCCGACCTAGATTTAGCAAGTAAGTGCACTAGTTGTGGTGTCATTTGAGCAGGACAGCCCCTGCATCTTTGATTAATGGTATGACTTGGTATATTGCTCCAGAGTTCTGCCGGTAACTGTTCAAATAATTTTCAATTGTGTCCTTTCCCATCTTTGTGCAGTCTCGCAATCATATTTTCCAATTCCATAAGCATATTTTTGTGTGTGAAGCTATGATGCAGACCTGCAGCTAGACATAGTTCATACATATGTCCAAAATTAAGTTCTGGTTTTCAGAAGTCGTTTAATATGTTGTCATGAAGTTGTTATGCAATTAGGCTAACTGGAAATCAGTCTTACTTCAATCTTGAAATCTCAATTTTGTGTCAATAATCACAGGTTTTCTGACTTGTGTAGCAGTGATCACATTCTACTTTGAGGCCTGTGTTCTAAATATTATCTTTCTTCATTTTTGTTTCATTATCATTAGAGAAAATACAGGTGCTACTGGGGTGATACAATTTTGAATCCCTTGACATTTAAGTGTTAATGCAGAGGGGTATACTAACTTATTTTGTATTTCAAATATACACAGGAGAGATGTTAAATTCTTAGTGTATAGTGTACATTTGTGTGCATAGTACATACATACATTAATATAGACTATTGATTTGGATGGGTAGAAAACTGTGTTCTATATCTCTGAAAATATATTAAGGTCTTCAATTCATTCACACAAACCTATAAAATAATCTATGGTTGCTATATTTGTGCGTGCAACTTGATTTGGAAAAAGGCGCCAGTTCCATTATTGAATATAATAAAGATAAAAAGAGAAACTTAACTCCAAAAAGTCCGTCCAGAAGCAGTCTGTAAGTAAGGACTTACTAATAACTGAAGCACATCTAATCTGACTGAAAAGGATACATGTCTTCTGTTGGGTCGGCCTGGTGGACTCAGTCTCCTCTCTCTATGGGACTGATCTGACATCAGGTGACGGCGTGCTACACAACTGTGCTCAGGGTTGTATGACACCTGACCCTATGTTGAGAGATGTTGAAAGAAGATATGTGCAGAGTCAGTTTGGTAAGAGAGTGAAAAAAAAAGGAATATCAGTCTTTAGGCAGGAAAGAAAAACTTAGCAGAAAAACGGTGACACAGTAGCCAATATGCTTACAATATGCTTAATATGCAACACCAACAAAATTAAGCAAACGTTGTCACTGTGGGCATATTGGCACATACATGAATCCTAGTCTTGAGGTAACAGTGTGTTATTGTGTGGCACATTCAAGATTGGGACGTTGAGTCATAACAATCTGAACATAATAAAAAGACATTTTTTAAAACAAATACCCATAGTAAATTAGGTCACATGGTCCTTGACATAGTGGCCCAAATGGTTAATGGAGCTAAATGAAATGGTAAAGCATTGACCTCAGTCCATGAGTCCAGGTTCATGTTTCTGCTGTTAACCTGTTAATCCATGTTGTTACCAATGTCATTCTACTGTGATCACCTTACTTGAGTGACTGGAGTTGATCAGATATGAATTGTATGCCTTCAATGCATACCATTCTAAATGAATATAGTATATAGAAAATATATACAAAATAAATAAAGTAACATAAAAGGATAACTGTAAGGAATCATCATCATCATGCCATTAAACCTGTAATTCATCTGATACAGGAAATATGACTTTTTACAGACCACATCAACAGTAATAAAGCCTCACCTGAGAGTCACAAGTAGCTCTTACAATCTGGTTAACATTGGGCAAGGAACCACCATAACATGGGGCCAGATTTCTGGTCTGGCGAGCTCTCTGGACCTGTAGCTGAAACAGAAAAGCTCATCTGTCAATTTAAGCATCGGGCCCTGGAAAGATAATAGATTATGTAGTAAGGTAAATTGCTGCCAAAGATTCTAGAGAAAAGTTAATGAAGTGTCTCATAAAGTTATCTGGTGCATCTCTGAAAAATATCAGGGGCATTGTTGTGGAATTGCTTGTTGACCTCACACACATTCACCCAACACACACACTGGGACGGTACAGCCCCTACAATGGACCCAGACCGTCCTCTCTGAAAATACTGTGCATACTGTAGCATGCAATATTTCTGAACTTGGACATATTACCTTCCTGAGCTGTGGCCTATATTCATGGGTACTTGATTTAATTGTATTATGTTACTCCCTGCCTACTCTCAGTTTCACTGGATGTTGCTTCTCCGTGTCTTTAGACTGCTGTTTTCGTTTCACTGCGCTGTATCACTTCCTGTGCCCCCTTGCATTGTACATTTCCAAATAAAGCAGTTCTGATTGTAAGGTAACGTTACCCTAATTACTGCACGCAACCCGCTTCCAGGCTTGGTTGAAGCAACGTAAACAGAAAAGTTTGCTAGCAAACTCAACCTTGCTAACTTTTTCTGTCGACTTCGCAATACTTTATTATAATCCCAGACCGTTTGCCATTTTGCCATATACTCTTACTTCCCGTCTGTAGCTGTGTTGACGGCCACATTCGTTGCGATCTCGGCCTGTCAAACCGACATCGACACTTACCTTGGTGGAAGTGATGTCCATCATAACCTCTTGGAAGGCGGCGGTGTCTTCAGCCTGGCGCTGAGTATGAAGGGCAATTTTCTCGCTGAACTTGCGTGGATTACATCCCGCAGACCCAGATCCCGAGCTTGGTCCTTGGTTACATCCCCGACCCCCAAAACCTGTACCTGCCATAAACATAATCGACCCAATAGTATTTAACAGTTGTGAGTGAGTTGTTCAGTAAGCTATCGGTGACCCAAACACCCTAGAGAGGTAATCGTGATGTATCATGGGAACTGCCGTTTTTTCTTCTGCGGAAAAGCGCTGTTTTTTTCCGTCTGAAAAACTACACTGCCCACAGATGGAGCAACAGGTCTGTCGATAAACAGATTAGGATATGTGGGTGATGTAGTTCGTGCAAATGTTGCTACGAGATTGTATTTCTTGTACTTGGTTTACGCTGATTGAACGGCTGCCATTATGAAGTGTTTCTCGTGCGATGTGTCTGGGACGGAATTCATTTTTGGTCCTGCAAGATATGGCATTTCTTTCCATTAACTACTGTCTAAAGCAACTCAAGACCAAAGCTGAGAACTAGTTTTAACTTTAAATTTAGATCAAACGCATGTGATTTATCTGTTCATATTGGCCATTTTTGCCAAATATATGGCAAATATGTGGCAATTTCGAGCAATCTGTGGAGAGGGAGTTACGACTTTTTAGAGACGAATGACTGAATCTGTGGTTCAAAATATAAAAAACTACATTTCCCTAGATTAGCCAAAGACCGCTTTCAAAAGTGGCGGTTCACTTCCGCCGAAATAGTCGTCCGAACAACTTGTGTGAAGATGTCTGGAGATAACGTGGATGGCAAAGTTGCACCAAACAGCAAAAATGTTTCACTGCCAATGTCCCGAGTGAAGCTGATAATGAAAAGTTCTCCAGATGTTTCAAATATTAACCAGGAAGCCCTCTTTTTAACAACAAAAGCAACGGTAAGGCTACATCCCTGGCTGTTTGTTTGCTAACGTTAGTAGGGACAAGCTAACACACGTTTACTAGCAATGAAGTCAATCCAGACAGCTAATTCACAGTCCTTTCATTCATATCTATAACAGAGATTGGTTGTTTAGAGGTTGTATAAACAAACGTCTAGGTTTAATATAGCTATGATTGATCCGACGTGATGATGGTGGTGAAAAGTTCGCGAGCTATGTTAGCCACGTACAACTAACGTTAGCGTAAAGAAATGTTAACTGGCTCCTGGTAAGATGGCCTGATCATAAAGGTCTATGTCATTCATAGTAGCTTAATGGCGGTAGAGAATACGATATCTCAACTCATCTCATCTTTATCCAGGAGCTCTTTGTACAGCATCTAGCCCGGTCCTCGTATAAGAATGGATCTGGGAAAGGAAAGAACACACTTTCATACAGTGACCTCGCCAACGCTGCAGAGGGGACAGACAACTTTCAGTTTCTAATTGGTATGAACTCAAGTTTTACATTGAACAGTTGTTTGTGCTGTCCTCTTGAGCTGTTGCAAGAGCTAAGAGGGCTTATTTTGTTTGTAGTCCTTAAGCCTGTGTTTTTCACTTATAGATATCCTTCCAAAGAAGATATTGGCAAGGGATTACCTGAAGTCTCTGGAAGAAAGGGGAGAGGAAGATCATATCTAATGAAAATCTAGAGTTTGCAAACCTGGATCTGTTACCACTCACTCAGTAGCTCAGATGGCTGAGTTCTCCAACCCTTTAGCAGCTAAATCAGCAACCACAGAATCAGTGTGCTGGTTACAGAAAATGTTCTTTTTTCCCCAGCCAATCAAGGCACAGCTCAAATAGCCTGATAAGTTTACTTAAAAGCTGTGCTTGTGGATTTGTTTTGTTTTGTTTGATTTTGGCCTCCTTACTGCAAATAATGTCACAGTGAACTGATACTCTCTTAAGAGGCACTGCAAGAGCCTGATCATGGGCAACAGTGATTAATTTGGCTTCCAGTAATTTACAGTTCACATAGACATTTATTCAGGGATGGATCTCAACCTTAGCCAGGTCATCCACATATATTGCGCTGTTTCAGGATTTTACATTCTCAGGTTAAATGGTGCTTTACTGACAGATTCCATTGGTGCTTCCTGAGGCTTCCATTCACAGTGTGAAAAATCAATCAAAAAAGGGGTACTGTGTGTTTATTCTCATTCTTGAAAACCAGTGGCATTGACTGTTCAAAAAGCAGTCTTGAATATAAAATACTACTGCATTTGTGACCAATACCTGAACTAAATATAACTCAGGGTGTTTCATTTTTCTCTCTATTAGAGGGCAATAACACAAAATTGTTTTTAATACATTTTTTGTGTTTTTTCTTTTCTTTTGATAATCATATTTGTTGAATCCAAAAAAGATTCCCAGTCTCATATTTCTGCAGAGGGCAAAAAAATGTAAGAATTGTGCAAATAATCATCTAGATGAATGGTAGGGGTTTTAGGAATATTTTTTTTTTTATTTATTTAAGCTGTGAAACATCCATATACCCTTTCAATATTTGTTCTCTAAAGAATCAGTGGAATATTTTGTATAACTTCTCCTATGTTTAACAGAGGTGATGAAGTTGAGATATAGTTTGTCACTCTCCTTAACACCTGACTTTTTTTCTCATGCAGAAAACAAAGTGCACTGGATATGATTTGTATAGCTGTTAACACGTAGTGTAGTGTTCATATATGTTTTTAAGAGGGTTTAGTCTGTACCATGTATGGAAATAAACATGTTTGCATAGTGTGGCTGTGTTTTATTTTAACACAATTAAAATCTGAAGATTGTTTCTGTGTAGTCCACAATGACACAGATAATATAGCAGCAGCTAGCAATCTACTGCAAAGGCATGCAAAAAAACGTACAAACATCATCAGTAGCACTTTGGGTAATATACTTGATGGTGCCATACTGTAAAAGTTTTTATTTAATTATTTTATTAGGTGTGGTTCTATATGGACCACATAAGTGCGTAGTGCATAGCCAAGCCTATGCAGTCAATTGGAATGACTGGTGCACTTCACATGCCATATACCTTGGAAGAGGATCCCTGTTTTAGTTGCTTACAAAAACATTATTCAAGAATTGGCCCATTTTCCCCATACTGTCTCTGATACAGTTACATTTACATTACATTTATTAATTTATCTGACACTTTTGTCCAAAGCAACTTACAGATACCAATTGCAGGATCCCTGGAGCAACTTGGGGTTAAGTGCCTTACTTAGTGTCACAATACCACCACTTTAAGCTCTAAAAAAGAGTATTATTTTCTCAGATTAAGCATTTAATTTGAGGCAGTTTTATAGTAATATTACACTATGTAAAGGGAACAAGCCTGAAGGCTGAGAGTATAAAAATAGATTTTATTATCAAGGCTTACACTCGCCACCATAATGTATGTTTCACTGGATCATTAGGATGGCAGGTGCAAAACGATGTAGATGAGAACTTGAATACCTCCCCATCTAACAAGCCCAACTATCAGGTAAATACACATCTCAGAGAAATCAGAGGTCGTTGTAAACAAGGGTTTTATATGTTAGTTATAAGTCGTGCATAGTCATGAAAACAGTTGGCATGGCTACCATCTCCGTGCCAGCAGTTTGGCTAGCCGAAGTTGCATGAGATCCAGGGACCTCTCCAGAATGGAGAGCTTCTCCTCCAGAAGTGCGGCCAGTTCCTCTCGACTATGGAGCGAGGCTCTGGTGTTGGTCAGCTGCTCCTTTATACTATGAAGAGAAGAGTAACCCAGTTTTCAGTAGCCTTGTTAAACAGTCTCATGTCAAAAATACCAATCGTACTCTGTGTTTTTAGAAGGTGAGGCATGCCATTTGGGTTAAACAGATGTTGAATGCTGTTTCCTGAACACTGAAAAGAAAAAAAGTGTCCTTCTGAGGGACGCCATAACTTTTTGTAGTGCTTCAAAGAACCCTCAAGGCATTAGATATTTAAATAACCATTTAAGAAAAGGTACGAAAATAGTCTTTCTGAAGAACCTTTCAATTGATGTAAAGGTTCAACACAAAGTCATGGTTCTTTATGGAACCATATAGTGATGAAAAGAAGCATTTAAGCACCTTTATTTTTTACTACTAATATTGTATTGTGTGCCTCTTTATTTGTAGTTTCCTTTTACACTTTTCTGGAAACTTGAAATATTAATAAATCTGATCATAAGTTAGGCCCTACCTTAAACCATCTAAATGCAGTGATGTGAAAGAACATAGGAAACAATCCTTTTTTGCAGCTGATTTTCACAGTAGTATCATTATACATTCTTGTGTTTTCCTTCTAGCTGTTCCTTTAGTGTCTCTCATTGACTGTAACAACATTTATTAAATTGTTAACAGTGCTGCAGCTGCTTGTTGTTGAGCATGAATCTAGGCCCCCCACAGTCAATCACAGCTCTGGACGTCTGGGCAAGTGCTTTTGTTGGTGTGTGTGCGGCACACGTCCAGAGCAACGGAAAAGATCCTGACTCGTAGCTGATGGCTGTGACCTCATGTTTGAGGTATGCAGCGATTCTGGTGTGGAAAAATGGTAAACTCACAATTGCCTACATTCTTCCACATGTGTTAGTGACTGTGTTTGTGTGTGTGTGTGTGTGTCTGCCTCATAAAAACCCTTTGTCTCAAGGCTTTTGTGGTAAATATGAGCTAATAAAACAGGCTTGTTCTTTCCTGCAGGTTTTTAAGGCTCCGTTTGTTGACTAATTAACAGGAGGTGGCATGTAATGCAGCTCTCATGTTATCTTTTGTTCTTAAATATGGATTATGATAAGGGATATATAGTATAAGAGGATAAGTGAAGCTTACCTGGAAAAGGTATAATGCTCAGTGCCCTCTCTCCTCTTGTCCTCTAAAGAGAAGAAAACCTTCTCCATGGTCTCGGCAGTCTGGACCACCTCTTGGTGATCAGCCTGAACCACCTGCACGTCCTGACGGGCCTGTTCATCGTACGAGGGCCCTCCTTCGTCCAGGCCGCTGGCCACCGACACAGCCTCCAGTGCTGCCCGGTTCTGGAGAGTCAGCAGGCGGGTCTGCTCAAACTCCTCCTGCCCAACAACGTCGTCCCAGCAGACCGGGGAGGAGGGGGGCAGCCAGAAGCGCTGGGTGCAGTTAACAGGTCTGTCCGGGGTCTCCGAGACAAAGGGGCTGTCCGCAGGGAAGCCGGCCAGCAGGAGGTCCTGGACACCCGAGCCCCAGTCGTCCCAGTCACCCTGCGTCTGGTCCAGCTCCTGTCCGTGTGCGGGGCACCAGGCACAGAGGAGGAGACCAATGGGCAGCCAAGATCGCCCCATGTCCACCTGAAACAACAACATTGTGGCACTGCAACACAGTGTATTTATTAATTTGATGTGATGGATTGAGAGAGGTATTTCAGCAATGGTGCCGTCCACAGGGCAAACACAGGTTCTCCACAGGTTAACAGATTTTTCTAGAGGGAGAGATAGAGGAGCTCCTGTGTAAATACCATTGCATCTTGGTGATCTAGGAGATCTACAATACAGATAATAATGTCAGCTCAACAGCTCTGAATACGACGATATCGTATAAGCTTGCTGTTCACTGAAAAAAAACAGAATGGTAGCCTACATCCCACTTCACGTTCCATCGTGTCTTTTGTTTACTGTGCTTTGTCATAGCAAGTTTTCAACTGGGAAATCCCATCGTAGTATAACGTGCATGTTTTGTCAGATAAAACATAGGAAACACAAATACCTACAAGTTTCGGGAGTTTAAAGGCAATGCAACTGTTTCTTCAAATAAAACTATTCAAACTACTTACCTTGGAGAAGAGCTCGAACTTCGAGCACCAGTGAAGTGCTCTCACGGCTGAGCTATTGGAAAGTCTGAGTCGGTGGCGACTGCGGACTTCGAAACCAGCGATGCACCATTTGTTTGCCGGATCATGTCTTGAACGACTTTCTTCTACCAGGAGGCGTTCAAACCTAATCATGTTTTCAGTACGCGGCAATTACGTCACAGCCTTCCTGGAATGTGTATGGTCTTGTAATGCTGTGTGGTCTTGTCGGTGTTGAGTGTAGCCTATGTAGGCTACTTGTATTTCCAAGTAGGCCTATTTGCATTTGAGAGCGAATATGCACTTGCACTCCGATTTACAGTAAAAGTGAATGCTTTTTGCATCCGCAATGGATGTGACTGAGTGCTACTCTCCAAAGATTTGGAACTCTACTGACTAGGGGCCAGGCTAGAGATTATTAGCTAAATGTCCAAACAGATCTTGTAAGATTAAAACCAAACCAGCTACTAATGCAAAACGCTATCAATGGTCGCAATAGTGTGCAGAGGAAATCAGATCTTAAGAATAACAGTGCCCTCATTTTTGGACTTATAGCAAGAACACCAATAACAATGTCCATCCCCATCTAAACATTTGTAAAATATGAGCTTGCGCAAAATCCCAATTGTGTTGCTGAGGCCAGGGCCATCTGTGTTTGTTTAGAATTAAGTGGCTTGGCCCTTTTTACAATTCGGTAAAATACTGTCTAAAAAACATATAACAATGACCTGAGAGAGAGAGAGAGAGAGAGAGATATATATTTGTATGTATATGTATATATGAACCACCTGATCAACAAGTGGTACAAATGAATAAATTAAATAAAAAAGGCCTGGTGAGAGAAAATCTAATTTTATTTTTTTTTATTAATTAATGCAATATACAGTCAAGCCAGAGAGTGAACTACAAGTGATACATATTCACATTATGTCCTAATAAGGTTTACAGCATATCTTCCGAGTTAATCATAATAATTAACAAAAAGTAAAATACAAATTGAAAGCTCACACGTTACAACATCAAGAAGAAAAACAAAAACATCAAGGAACTTAGCAGTGTATTCAAATGCATCATTTTGAAAAGAAAAAAGACCACCAAGACAGGAATGACAGAAAATTCAAATTTGGCATGTGGTGAAAAGCTATGACGTTTAGAGAGTTTTTCAAAATCAATGACATGAATGGGAGGCTTGTAGCCAGTGGGCTGTGCAGGGATGCCATCACAATAAAATAAAAACCTTTGGTCACTTTGCTATTCCATGGCTTGTGTGTGGATATGGACTCATGTTTCAAGATAATATGTTTTTAATAATAAAAAAGGGAGTGTCCTGGAAATAATGTACTACTTTTTAAAAAAATGAGTAATCATGCTGCCCAGAATAGCAAGACTTTGATAGTTTTTTTCTTCTTTTTTTTTACTTGCATTTGATTCCTGTTGGGCCAGGAGAATGTAAATGATTGTCTTTGGGGGGAAAAATGGTTCAAGACACTCCCTACATTCAGAGGAGGTAGATGAAAAGCAAACAGACGAAGGGCATTGAATAACTACGGGCAACATTTAGCCTACACGCTGCAGGTCATAGTGCATTATTAAGGCCAGATGTCCAGAAATGTTGTTCCAACACCACATGCAATTGGCTAATTTAAGACAAAGGTGAGGGAACTGAAAGGTAACAGAGCAGCAGCAGATATAGCCCCTAGCTGGCAATACCTGAGTCTGTAGTCACATTTCATCATTCACCAATAGTGATCATGTCTCACTGGGATGTATTTCTCTATGCCCATTTAGTTTAACAAGTTGGGTCATCATACAGAATCACATTGAATTTGTCAGATGGGAAAATTTCGGGAACATTAACTGAAATTAAGTTTATGTGTTACGTCAGAGGCTTTGATCAACTGTGCACTATGTAATGTACAAATGCAAATGCTATTTAGGGTTACAAAAAACAATAATTAAAGAGGTGACGCTGTGCCAGGAAAGACAAAAACAGGCATTTGCACAACCTTGTGTGTTCAACAAACCTCCCAGGATAAAGGGATACTTTGATTTTGGAAGAAAAATGCAGTATGCAAAATTAAAAAATAAAATGCAAAGTCAATGCAGCATATATCAGGCTTATGAGGTACTTCATGTGTATATACTTTTTTTTTCTTTAGAAAAGTTATCCAAGTCATATTATTCCTTAAAGTTCCTATTGTAGCAGAAAATACCTCGTTCTTTTCATTTTTCATCTGTCTCTCACTCTGCCCAACCAGATGTGGGCGATTTCTTTTAAAAACTGCTTAGAAAGTGCAAAAGATAAATACTGATCATTCTATGCAGCATGTTCTTACAAGGTTGCATGATGAGTAACATAGAAATTCTTTTACGTTGAAGAGGGGGGGGGGGGGGTGATCGAAAAGGCACACATAGGAATGAGGGGAGAAAAAAAAAAATCAGATGTCTCTACCTCACACCTAACATAGATTCTACACACCCTTATCTGTACCATTCTGCTGAGCAATTCTTTGAAACGCCTAAAACCAACCCGTGCATTAGTTAAAAAGAATATATTTGTTATTAGATTTGTCACTTAGAATTATTCCCTTTATAAAATGCAATTAGTCTATCAATATGTTTCTTGAAACAGAGAACTGTCATAGCTTATGCATGTTCTGCATTTTCTCTAACTCTGGGAGAAAACAGCAGATTTGATTTTGACAACAGCTTCACTGATTTTATTGCCATACAGTTACAAAATGAAGTCAAGTAGAGGATCACAACCTAAATCCTTGCTATATTCGGCCACTATTTTCAGCTTGCCACAATGGTATTGCTGATCGGATACTGCACATTATTCAGATACCAGGCTGCCTTGCCCAAAAGCAAAATCCAAAGTTGGAGATAAGAGCCAATACAACCTCATCCATGACCATTCCTCCACAATTAACAGACAACCCACAATATGGCACATCCCTGTCAAATAGCACAAATATACAACTTTTCAAATATACACCATTTTATTCTGAAAACTATGACCGCAAACCTCCACAGACTTTAAGCCAATCCTTGACTTGACTTCAGTCATACATATTATCTTAAATCACACTATACGCTTAAAAAGGTTCTTAGAACCATTTCAGGTTCTTCAGGTATTCTTTGCTAAAAGGTCTTGGTAAAACCTGCTCATGAAGTCAAGCTTAAAAAGTTTTGAAAGTTCCAGGACTCTTTGAAACCTGAAGGTTTCGTTTAGAAGCCCTGCTGACATTGACATTGTTCATTGCTAAAAAAAGAGGGTTTTTCCCCAAAGACCCTAGCAGGGAAGAACTTTTTAAGGTTCTTTCTCTCTTCCTCTCCACTGCTTAGTGTGTAGATCAGCACAATCAAATGGCACCTATACTCCTAGCATCCTACACCCTCAGAACAGCTGCTGACCCATGAAAGGACATAGCAGACCAGGTCATCATACAGTTGGCAAATAGGTCATCCAGTCTTGGTTGAGGCTCACTGCAATAAATAAGGGTGTTCACAGGCAGTTTTTAGAAATGACATAGTCTTAGATCATAAGAGAGAACATATGGATGAAACGATGCTGTTGCCAAATACAACATTTTTGGTCCCCTGAATTTCTTTTTGGGTGATAAAGTCCCTCAAATTAGTCCTCAACCAAAAAAAAAACAATAATAATAATATTTTCTATACAAACAGTATTGGCATGTGTTGTTTGGTCACTGTTACTGTTCTTTGTCATTATACAAATCAGGGGTGCATGCTAGCACCTGACACTGTTCTGAGGTAGTGTTCCAAGTTGGTATAAAAAGCCAGATAAATCCGGAGTTCTTGAAGACAAGAAAAAATAGTTTGATTCATTTCAGATTTAGGTGCCCACTCATGCTTCCTAATTACAGTAATATGGCATTGATTTTGAGGATTGGAGCACTAAGAGTATCCATTGAATAAACGTCAATAATAATATGGCATTTCTGTTAACTATGAATGTCTAGTAACAGAATCTGGAATAGTATCCTCAGTATCCACACCAAAGGTAATGCTGGTTTTACCAAAGAACCGGTCAGGGAAAAAGAGCATGTTTTGAACTATGAAAAAAGGTGCTGTATATCAATAAATACCTGTCAGTCTAAGAATAGAAAAGCTTAATATGGAATAAAATAAAACTATGTGGGTGATAAACAAAAGAAAATAGGGTCACTCAACTATATGGTATGTGCCATCATGTAGTGAGGCGCAAGGCCCAAGGCCCTTACATGCCTTAAAATGGTGATGGATTTATTGAGACCAAAATAAAAAAGTCGATCAATTAATATAAATAATTAAGGTTTTGCTCATGCCATTTTTGAGGAAACATCTTGATTGTTCTCTCTATACAGAAGAACTGCCTGAAGCATTGGAGAAAAATGGTAAAAAAAAAAAAGTCTGAATGTGGATGTTCTTGAAATTTGTTTGATGAGCCCGACTGAATATAAGAACTAAATGCAATGCAATTTCTAAACATTTTCTTTCTATTGGAGCTTACATCTAGGTAAAGATAGACAGAACAGAACATAGGTCTAGAGTACACTGGTTTTACAATGCTAGCATTTAAAATACATTCACCATGTTATGCTGAATAGATCCTCTGGAAGGATCCATTAATAAGAGTAATATAAAGGGAGGGATCTTTTGTATATTTTACTCATTACAGCCACTGATAAAAAGGCAATAGTAAAATTATTGGTGCCAAACTTGAGACAAAATAAAATAAAGCTGAATGTGCAAGCCTCACTAGAAACACATGCAACACCCTGCAGCCTAAAACCAAAAGGGAAAAGCATTCACACAAGCCAAGATCCTCTGACTGGAGCAATCAATAATAGTTTTCTGCCTGCTCTCTGAACATGTATAAAGTAAGCTTTATTTGCAGAATACAGAGTAAAATGCCACAGCTCTGGAAAATAACCTGTTGGTAGTGTTTAAGCAGGTAAGTTATTTGGCCAAAAATAAGGTAGGAGAGTTTTATGATGTAATGTTGTTAAAACCTTCAGTGTAAAATCTGATACAGTCCTGAGAACACTGTATGTGCTTACAAGTAATCATGAAATCTTCAGTCATAAATACAGGGCAAAACTATATAGTGCTGCATCATTTATTCTGACGAAACCAACAAAAGAAAGTCTACAGCAAAGAGAAATAGCTTGAGCCTTAACATGTATACAAAAATAAGATTTGAATTGCGATTGAACAATCTACATTTTTTGTTGCCAACACAGCACAATTTATCCACAGTGCCAATCTGTTTTAGTAAAGCACCACAAAATTCAATCTGACAAGAGACCTCCAGCTTGCACTCAAAACACAATACTATCTTTGACACACAGATATGTTGCCCTAAATATTTTGATTATATGGCAAAAAACTAGAGGAAGGTTTGGATGTCATCCAATGAAATCAAAAAGCAATGATTTAAAAATGAAAAAGAACCTTACATGATTCCATTTTGACTATCTCCATCAATATCTCCATTAGTACACTTTTTGCATAGGCTGTAACAATGTAGAACTTGGCATAAGTAGTTCATGGTTCTCTCTTGTACCAATGTTTGTCTGTGTCTGGCTAATGTAACCCCAAGACCTTTAAAGAAGTCACCAAGATGACGGCAGAGCTACCCGCATTACGTTCGCCCCAATTCTGAGGTATACACTTCTAAACACCACTGACAACTCCAAACTTCTATAGTGCAAAACAATGTTTTTTTATACTTTTCATACTTTAAGGAATTGCATATGTTGAGAACAACTGGAAATCTAAGGTGCTGGTATCAGCAGGTAGAACTTGCAACATTAAAAGACAAAATCATTGGAAATCCTTTTTCAAGATGGGTTTGAGAGTCAAGAAAAGTTGCAATATAACTGACTAACAAATCTTAGTACAGAAACAAAATGAATAAATCTGAAAAACGAACTACACAGAATGTGTGTACTTGAACAAAGAGCAAAAAAAAGGGTCACGTGGATGTGAAGCTGGTTGTCCTAACATTTCTGACTTACTTAATACTGAATTATGGAGCAGTCAATTCAAGTCGCTGGCATATGAGCTTATAGAAATGAATGTGTGATGCATGAACAATGCACTTGCAAGAAAAGCATGAAAGACTATTTGGTACACGGCACATTTAAAATATATATATATTATAATCACCCAAGATAGGTTGAAAAAATACAATGCCCTCTAAGCAAGAGATGGGTCTCAATCACCTTAAATCTGCATTGACTGCAGAATGTGGCAAGCTCCTAGGAAATCCAAAGCAGTCGATTTGGCACCAGTAAGCTTAATGACATGATTAGTAATAGTGGGAAATTAATCTTATGGAAAAACCTATGGAATCCAGTCACCTCAGCCATTTAAAGCCTGCTGATAACAGACATCAGTTACAATCAACAAGAGGGTTTCTGGACCATACAGAACAGGGGGTTGTAATCTTGCACTGAAAGGACTAAGGTAGGGTGATGTTTTCCTTTTAATCCAATCAAAGCCACTAATCCATCATCTAAGCAAGGAAACCAGCAGAGACTAGACCAGTTGGTGTTTGGTTAGATGGAAAAATCACCACATCAGCCCTTTACAAATGACAATACTCAGCCCTGATATAAGTAAAGCAGTGATGTAGGATCAGTGAGCATGACACCACCTTTGGATATGACAAGAAAAAAACGAAAACAAAATTTAAAACAAGAACTTCGGAGAATTACCACGTTGTGACAATTGTTCAGTTTGTCTCATGCAATTGTGAGGAAATGGCCTCTGCTGTAATGTTACCATCCTATAAGTAACAGGTAACAAGAGGTAAACACAAGGCCACTTCAACACAATTGCACCCAAGGGATAGCACAGTTTGGCTACGTTCTACCTGCGACACAAACAGTTAAACGGATGGAACATGCACCCTGTCCATTGTTTTTCGAAGTGCACCCAAATGAATATGTTGCGATACCAGCGCCAAATAATTACGAGGAAAAAAAAAAACAGCTCTCAAGTACTTGATTAACATAAATGCCCCATATACATAGTCAGTTGGTATTTGAGTCAGTTATGAAAACGGACAAAAAAAAAATCAAAAAAAATCAATGTGACTGATTAGAAAAGCACAGGTTGAAAATAATTATAATCTTAGTTAATAAATCAAGAACCTCTTGGACCTGTCCATTTTGAGGTTTAAGGTGACGTTACATTGAGGGATGAAGTACAAGTTTTCCCCTCTGTATACTGAGGGGCTCTAGCACCTACAATTACAACATCCATTTGTGCTTCATATACTGTGGACATTGATAATGGCAAATGTTGTTTGGTTGGGGGGGGGGGGGGGGTATTGATACGGTACAAATAATTACCAATTGTCTGTGTCATCAGAATATATATCTATAAATATATATTTGGAAATGAGGACATAAAAGGCAAATACTGCTACAATAGGTTAAGGGGATTTTGTGCTAAGCCCACTACAAAAAAAAGAAAAACTCACCCTTATCTCCTTATCTACTATGCTAAAAAGTGATCTAAAATGCATACAGACAAACTTGTCACAGCTAAAATCTCTTTAAGAATGCATAGTTAGAAAAATATGTCCTAAACTAAACGGAGTCTTTCCAGGCAAATAATCAATTTTAAGAGGGTAAATACAAGCACAGTTACCAGGGCCTTTTCTGTAATTTTTTTAGACCTTAATGAATGCTTTTCAAAAGGCATTTAAACTTGCATGATCAATCAGTAAAAGCTTGTAAAAAAAATGCGGACTAGTCTTTTTACTTTGCTCTACAAAATAATAATATAAAAAGACTAAAATTTCAGACCCTAGCCGTAAATGGCACTGGAAAATAAATGGAAAATAAATATCTTTTTTTTACCCCTTCTTAACGTGAGATGCTAAAACACAGATGCTAAAACACTGGAACAGAGAAAGTGGCATTATGTTAAGGGTCTTGGCATCCAATCTAAGCACAGTGAGACCATAAATTGTATTACTGGGATTCAAACCCAAGCACAGTTTCTTTGCAAACACACACGCAAGTGGTACCTAAAGCACCTTCTATTTGTTAGATTCCATTTCAGTTTTCCGTTTTGTCAACTGGCATGCAGTGTATGTTATCACCATTGTCCTGCAGATGTAGTGGGCTAAAGGCATACATGTCCAGTCAACACCAACCAGAAACTTAACAAGAGACAGTCATGAAACTGGATCTGACTGGACTGCATAAGATTCTATGCCAACAGCAGAGCATCCCAATGGGACTACATGCTCACCATATACAAATTATTCTAAAACACTGGCCAACTTATTGCAGGAACTTGGTGTATTTAAAAAATTTTAAATGCAACAAAACAAAAACACAAGCTCAACAGGTCAAACACCCAACTTATCTAAATGCCGCACTACGAGATTGAAAGATAAAATCCTGGTCAAATGTGCTCATATATGTATATTGGAAAAAATATATGATAAAAGAAAAAACGTGACAATTCATCAATAAAAGGGCATAATCATCTTTGTGATTATCTTGGCTCAGAGCACCATTGGTATAAGAACTGGGATCCAGTCCCACATAAGCAGTTCGAAGCCTCCCACAAGGGAGGACCACTTACTGATTGTACAAACAAATCCAAAGTGGGTGGGGGGTGGTGTGGGGAGGGCATAAAACAAATGGCGGTCAGATCCTTTTCGTACATAATTTAACCACCATCATCTCTGATTCATCCTCCCCAAGCTCTGTAAAGAGCCAATATCTTGATTTTCGATGTTACAGTTTTCTTTGCCTTTCAATTCATAGCTTAGCAGTCCACCATTTCATCAGATGAAATTGTAGCTTTCAGTCTGGCAAAAAGCCTGTTTTTGGTCACCTTACAAGAAGGGCGAATACAGTAGGTCTAAACAGGCCGTCAAATGACACTAACTGATGAAGTTCTGTTACACACACACACACTGATTAAGTACTTATGGCATGCGCCATATGCCGCTTTTCAGGGGCACAATGCTGGTTAAAATCTTGTTCTACATGGGAAGCAGTGAGGACTTAACTGACTTCCCAACAGCATAGCTACATAATTCATGCTCTTTCAAGTTCATGCCCCTTAGGTCTGTGAGTGCAATGCACACATAGGACTGAGTCGCCAACGGTTACAATCAGGTCAATGTAAACCCACCCCCCCACCCCAGTCCACTCAAGATAATAAACGCCATAGTCAGTGTAAAAGGGATTCTGGATAGGATTGCTCTCCTATGTAAACAAGTTAGCCCCTACATGTACAAATATAAAACATTTACAATAAACATATATATATATAAAAAGAAAACACACACACACACACACACACACACACAATTTAGCGATGACCCCTTTTTTACATGGCCCTCCATCACATCCATTAGATGTTTGGATGGGGTGGGGGTGGCTGAATTTGTTTGGATTTTGGAATACATGTTGTAGCCTTTTGGGAGCGCAACGGGGTAAAGTAGTTTTGTTTTGTTTGTTTGTTTGTTTATCCATGTGGGGTCTCAGACATGGCGCTGTGTAACCTGTTCTGATGAAGTCCATAGAGCACAGAGTGGCCAGGGGAGAGGCAAATCTGGCCTTTGCTAGATCCATATTTCATTCCTTCCAGGTGTGATGCTGCCCTAAGTGTTGCTGGGACAGAGGAAAGAAAGAAAGAAAGAAAGAAAGAAAGAAAGAAAGAAAGAAAGAAAGAAAGAAAGAAAGAAAGAAAGAAAGAAAGAAAGAAAGAAAGAAAGAAAGAAAGAAAAATAGAGAAAGAGATAGATAGAGATAGAGATAGATAGAGATAGAGATAGAGATAGATCGATAGAGACACAAACACACACAGACAGAGACATAATTTAATTTAGAAAACAGTTGAGAAAGAGAACAAAAATGAGTGAGTATGTGTGGGTGTGAGAGAGTCAGAGAGAGACAGAAAGAATGGGGGTGGGGAGACACAGAAAAATTGAGTCACTGGAATGTCATTAGCCTGTCTTACAACATTAACATTCATTTTCCAGATACACGTCTAGCCCTTGTGCCACGGAGACTTCCATGGACATGTTGCCATGAAGCAGGCAAAGCAAAAGCAAACATCACAATCTTGACAACACGAACCGGATGTTACACATACACAATCAATTCCTGACAGAAAAAAACATATTGCAGCACAATAACCCTTTTTTCGACCATTCCAAAACACACACACACTAATATATACAGGCAAACACACACACACTCTCTATGGAGTAGATCAGAGAAGCATGCTCCATCCAGCTTACCCATGGCTGATCTGCCGGCTTTGGCTGGTGCTCAGGCAAAGTACATGGTGCGCAGGGTGTCCTGGTGGATCTGTACCGCCTTGGCCAGGGCCTGCTGGTCCCGTCCATTACTCTGGCCTGATGTATGGCTGCCCTCCGCACTGCCAACAGACACACAGAACAATTAAGCAGAGGTTCACACTGCCATCTAGTGTTCAGTCTGGATCACTAGCCTTTAATCCACAAAGGTGACTAGGCACCTGGTGAAATGTAGCTTCAAATAATCCCCCAAATAAACTTATTGCAGCACTAACAGCTCGTCATCTTGTTGCAGTGTACCTTGATTGTTTCCTTTTTTTAAGTCGTTTTGAATGAATGTGTCAGCTAAATGACCACATGTAAATGTAAAATCTTTGTGATGCGATCTGAGAAAACCCTTCACATAGTACACTCTGTTTAAAACCTCTCTGGTGAAATTTCACCAATTTAAGATTCTGATCCCATCCTAGCAACATTCTGGACACAGTCTCCTTGCCAAATCCAGGATACTATCCTCCCAAAACCTTGGATGTTGCTAGGATGGTATCAGAATCATAAGTTGGTAAAATTGCACTGTGTGAAGGATTTATAACTTGAGAACGCTTGTTATAAATTATCTACCCAATACACATCTTGTTAATAAAGACCACCTCCGTGTGAAAATTGTCTCTGTGCCCTATAAACTCACCTGTCATGCTCCTTGTCCACTAGATGGTAGCGGGCACGGAACGCCACCAAGTGAGCGTAGTAGGCTGGCGCGGGGATGGAGACGGAGCGGGTGCAGCGTACGTAGGTGTGGCACAGCTGGTAGGTGAGCACCTGCAGCTCGTCCGACGTAAAGTGGTTGTCGTCCCACAGCACGTGGTAGTGCGAGGGCCTACTGGTACCCTAGAGACAGGGAAGGCCAAGATTATATATTATTATATAAGATGACAACATCAAGGTGTCTGTTTAAAACACATGTATGTATGTACACAATGCATGTACAATAGCCTGATGTGGCAGAAAGAGAGATCTCAACAGTCTTCTGAGAACAGAGCACTGAGGTTGCACAAATGGACGCATTGCAGCAGCTACCTGGATGCCTGCATGGCTACAGAGGTAGAAGTCAAACTCTGATGGGTGAGTGATTTTGGTGTCCACTGTGGTGCCTGCAGGTATGTTGCCACTCTTTCCCACCTGGAAATAAAAGTAAACCCATTTAAATAATAATAAAAAAATAGGGCTCTCAAAAGAAAGAAAAATAAATTTGCCAATTTATCGCACTAGCACAGATGACCCACCCTCTCATTCCTGTCCATGCAGAAGAGCCTGGTGTGATGTCTCTTCTGCACCACCACAAAGGTGATGCCTGGCTGGTAGTCCTTCTCCAGCTTGATGCATGCCTCGCGGATAGCTAGCAACTCATGTTGGAGGACCTGTGCACAACAAGCACCATACATCTTTCAGAAGATTGACAATCAACACGAGGCTGAACAAGAACAATTCTATAGAACTGTGTTCAGCAAATGGCATTACACCTCATGATCGAATTAACAAAAGAAAGTGAAGTGAAGAACAAGGGGTTGGGTCACCTGTGGGCTCACCTGGTTGAACTGGCCCTCGGAAATGCCATCGCGGTAGTAGATGATGCGGGTGGGCTTAAAGCGGGTGGACTTGTAGAACTGGATGAGCAGCTCCCGCACCATGGTGGCAAGGTCCTGAATGATGTCCTGCCGGTGCTGCTGGACACGAACCGTGGCACAGTAACGACTTGGGTGGGCGTCCATGCTGCCCACCACCTGCAAACATCACACAGAGAACAGACAGGTGAGGATTAGACACGGGAGATTACAGAACAGGAACACAACCTCCTGTCCTGTAAGGATATAAGTCTGGCACTACGCAACCTATTCGGCACATATTTCAAACCTAATACAGAAAATCGTCAATAATGGTGTTCATTTTCACTGCATTGTACATTCATTTTTCTTAACATATGCCTTACCGCAGCGATAGAGGGTTTCTTCCCATCTCCAGCAGGGGGGTGAGTGACATCTGCCCCCAGGAAGATAACAGGCTGCTGGAACACCAGTGGCCTGCAGACAAAACACAAATCCGTAGCACTGCTTAGTGATCATGAACCCCCATTATATTATTAATCCAGAAGAGGATTCACAAAAACACTTGAAGTATTTCAACATGACATACATTCAAAAAAGTATGCAAGAGGAAGTATTCCATGAACACTACATATAAAATCATGCATTCAGACACCACTACAAGTTCCTGGTGTTGCCATTTCAAGTGACACTGACCTGCCCTGCGGGAGCAGTATGTTGTTGACTCCTCCTAGTTTGACATTGATCTTCAGGCAGAGGTTGGATAGGGTCTGGGGTGTGGTCTTCAGAACATTCTTCACCTGCACACACTGAGTGGCCATGCCCAACACTGTATCACCCACACGCTTCACCTCAGCTGCAAGACGAGAACATTGTGTCAAGATTAGGGGTGTAAAGGTACACGGAATTTTCGTATCGAACCGTTTAGGTACAGGACGTTCGGTTCAATACAGATGTGCACCGAATGTAGTCTTAAACAGCTTAAACAGTGTTTTTTAGATTAGACACAACGATGTGTTTCCCCTGCTCAAGTTCCTTTCCCTTCAACTCAATAAGTAAAATGTTTTAACCTCAAAGTAACAAGACATTGAGGTAATTTTACCCACAATAAGCATGATAAACAGAATATCTAACAAAACATAATTGCATAGATTAAAGACAGATAAAAGATACCCCATTAACGAAGGGGACCCAGGACAGGCAAGCTTACCATAGACTGGGGTCTTGCCAGGCAGAATGACCACCACGAGCTGAAGGCCCTGATAGGTATATTTGAGATGCTTGAACATGGGCTCCACGCTGTCGGCTCCCTGGGCGTACTTGCAGAAGCAGGGCTGGCCCTGGATGGGCATGCCAGCGTCTCGAGAGATCTTACGCAGCTGGTCTGTAAACGCCCTGGAAAATGAGCAAATGTTCATCAGGTAGAGAAACATGAAGTCACTACTACATCAACATTTATCCGTTTCAAAGACAATGCTATAAATCTCTCCTAAGTTAAGTTATTTCTTAAAGCATTATTTTGATATGTAGGTCTGCCCCCCCCCCCCAAAAAAAAAAAAAAAAAAACATCTAAAACACACATAGTAAGACATTTTGCAAGGTTCAAGGAAAGGGTGTATCCAAAATATTCACTGTCAATAGTTTAATTCAATAGTCACTGAACAATGCTTGTTTCACTGTAGTGCTGCTGAGAAAGTGAGTGTAACAAAAACTTCTGGCCTATTTGCTGATGAGGTGTGGGGCTTGGCTTACTTGAGGAGCAGCTCTGTGCACTGCCTCTGTGGAGCGAAGCAAGCGATGGCCCAAACCTTGATCTCGATCCCTGTGTGGAACTGCTTATTCCTCATGTCCCACACCCCTTGGATCGGGGTCGCTATTGCTTTATTCTGCAAAGCACAAGGCAACAATTCCAGAGTTTAAGGGAGAGTATAGGGGCATTCAGACACAACAGTTAGGAATAAAGTTCTCATAACTACTAACTGGAGAGGCTACCCCAAGAACTATATAGTTCCTATGGGGTTTTTCTGTCTGCATTCACACAGAGTAGGAACCCTGAGATGACTGGAGCACTCACAACATTGGACAAAAACATTGCACACAAACCTGTCCAACTTGTATAAGCAATGAAGTAAAATGCTTTCAAGATGATGCATTTCCTGAGATTCCTCTTGCATGACTGTTAGCATCTAGTAAGCAGCATGTTTTAGATTTCTCTAGCTCCACATGCAGACCATAAAATGCTACATAATGCTCAATATACACACACACACACATATACACACTGACTATACATTCACTGGGGCTGAAATCACTTGTGGATGTCATGGTGTAGAACAGTGTTTCTCAAAGTGTGGTCCGGGGACCACTGGTGGTCCGCAATCTATCCCAAGTGGTCCGCGAGACGTAAAATATAATATAGATGAGTTATTTGCAATATTGAATCAACTTGTATCCAAACAGTTCTGCAACACTGCCTATGTAAGCTATGTCAGTTTTAATCATATGAATTCTCTAAGCAAGGTGCAAAGACAAGGTTGTTCAGTGAGTAGGTCTATTGTGTAATATAGCCTACTGTTGTAGGTCCTTTTTTTTTTTTAGCTAGGTGGTCCTTGAGGCTTTTTTTTATTGGTTAAGTGGTGCTTGGTCTAAAAAAGTTTGAGAAACACTGGTGTAGAATATACTATCTGACTAACAACATATAGAAATAATCACAAAGTGAGACTCACACATACCCGGCCCCCGTAGAGGATCGATGGTGCTTGGAGGACACGGCCGTTGACCTCTGTCATTTCATCTCTCACCATGACCCCAAACTCACGAACGTAAGGATCAGTGTTAAAGTTGGCACTTCTCATCTGCATTGAAGAGAAAAGTGGAGGTCATTGCATTGCACTGCACAAACAATAATAATAATAATAATAATAATAATAATAATAATAATAATAACATGCTTTATTTGTATAGCACCTTTCATAAACAGAATGCAGCTCAAAGTGCTTTACATTTGGAACACAATAATAAAAAAGAATCAAGTCATTAAATGGCTTTGCCCATTTAAAAAATGCCTGCTGATGTTTGAGAGTGGATGGCTCATTCAGGTTCTTATATATTGTGGCAAGTATGTGCTTCAGTTAGCTGATTACTACTTTCCATGTTTTTGGTTTACTTTGCCAAGCTTCCAACAGGTGATGCCTCTACAAATGAGTTGATTACTGCCCTTTGTAAAAAGCCAAGAGACTCCATGACCTTCAATGCCACTAAACACATAAGGATCCTCAAGGCCTTAATTGGCTTAACTGTTGAGCTAATCAAGAACAGGAAGCCACATTCTTCAGCTCATAACAGCTTGAGACGGTGAAAAATACAGTTATAATCAGGGGAGTTCAAACAGGCCTAGTGCTGCATGAAACACATGCTTCTTCAGGAGGAGGAGGAGGACTGGGGCGACCCCCCACCAGACTCACCAGCTTGCTGATCTCGTCTTGGCGGTCAGGCGCGGACCGGGCAGTGGCACGAATCATAGTGGAGGTCTGATTGTCTGTCAGCTTCTTTATGCACCTCTGCCCCGCAACTATGTTGCACACCTGTAGGGAGTCAGCATGACAAGTTACACAAGTACACAACCAAAGGGAGTGAAAACCTCTTCCTCAGGATCTGGCCTATCTATCCTATTTAACACTTGACTAACTAACTGACTACATGAGCTCTCTGGCTAAGCTTAACAAGGGGAAATCTCACATGGAGGTGAATTGGAACAGAAAGACAGGGTTGTGGTCAGCTCATATTAAGTCAAATTTCTACAGGGATGATACGGACAAAAATAAATTGGGAGGTCAACCGTTCTGCTTTCTAAGAACTATATTGCATGATATTTCTCATTGAATAATTCAAATTTCTTTCAAGTGAAAGGAATGTATGGGCGAACAGATGGGTCAACTTACCTCAAGAGGAAGGTATGTGTGCTTCTGCTCCTGCCCCACCTGTAGGCATGGCAGGTGAGGATACCTCAGCACCAGTTTGTACTTGTCTTTGAAGTACTGAGCTACAGTGCATTCAATGGTCTGGCCATTCTCCTGCTGCAGAGGGAATCTGTTGCCCCCAAAAAAAGAGAACAGATTCAGAAAACACTTAGCACAGACTACCGTCTACAGGGACTGCTTGACAAAATCAACAAAAGGCATCCATTCAACACTACACTCAGCCAAAAGTGCTATTCAGGCTGAAAGCCAGCAGTTAAAGGCTTGTGTATGCCAACAGTAGAGAAATGAAGGGATTGGCCTCTTACGTCTGATGGCTGGCGGGTCTTCTTGTCACATTGCATACCCTGTACTTCCTCTTCATCTGTCCACAGTGAGTGATCTCAACCTTCAGGCCTGCGGGAGTAAGGAACAGTGCAATCAGCACAGCAGCATTTGCCAGCAGAGTTCCACAAAAACACCGACATGCTCAGAAATGACAACTTGCATAACAATGAAATAAAATCCTAGCGCAACATAGATGGTATGTGATAATAGTAGGGGCGGTGAAGGAAGAAAATGAACGGCAGTTCATACAAAGCATCACAAAGTCATCTGTCGTCACAAGATGTGCCTTCAGGTAACCCTGACCTGTACCATCTTGGTAACCAAGCATACGTCTCACCTTTGATTTCCTTAGTAAACTTTACTCTCTGGGAGTCGGTTAAGGGCTTCTGTTGTTCTTCAATGCTTTTGAAATCCAAAACTTCACACATGAACTCAATCACAGGCTGGGCTTTGTAGAAAGCAGTGGCCGACACTGAAAAATACAATTCAGAAACATCATAATTAGGCACACACAAAGCACTTGCAAGTTCACAAACACACACTGAGGACAGAAGAGTTTGTTGTGTTACTGTTGTATTATAAATAAATATACAACAATTAGCCTAATTTAGCTGTAATAATTCTGCTTTAAATTACTTTGCATGCTGCTTATACACTCTTATATTCCATAAATATAATAAAATTACACTACAATCAAACTAAATATCACTATACATTCTTTATCACAGTTATTATATTCCAACCCACCATCAATATTCAGCATCATTTTCCACAAGGAGGGTCTGACGGACTGGTGGAAACCAAACCAGACCTCTCTCCCACCACCCAGGGGGTTGGAGCAGCCCTCTGAGGAGGTGAAGAAGGAGCGTCCAACGGGGGTATAACTACAGCAGAGGGGTGGGAGGGGAAGGAAACAAACAGAGGAGTCCATTCAAATGATCCACACACTTTATAGTATATATACACTCTTTTGATCCCGTAAGGCAGCGGTTCCCAAACTTTTTCCCCCGCGTACCACCGCCTACATTCCGACTCAGCTCGCGTACCCCCACCATCCGACACATAAACACATAAAAACGTAACGCATTGACAATATTTGTCCGTTTCCCGGTTTTAGGTGCGTGCATTTGGTCAGTTAAAAAGTTATGAAAAGTAGCCTGCATAGTAGCCTAACTACATCCACATACAATATCTTATAATAGGCCTACAACAACGCCTGACAAGGATGTATTCGTTTGGACAACATTAGGCTATACAGCCTAGAAAGACTAAACAGGCTACCTTTAGTTTGTTAAATGTAAAGCCTAGCTTAATGTTACCTTTCTTTCCCATCTGAAATAACTCGTAGCTTTGCTCCTTCCCTCCTTTCTGTTTTTGTTGTTTTCAAAAACCTGTTATATCCGCAAAACTTTCCCCCCACGGACCATCCAACGCATTCAAAAGTAGCCTAACGCATTCTATTAGCTATTCCAGGCGTCATGTTTAATAAGCTGCCCTTTTTTTGATGAACACATACAGAGTTTATAAATTATATCCTTTAATTTCATGTTTCCATATCATTATGACCTGATTCGAAATTATGTATTTATTCATGAATTAATTACAAAAGATTTAAAATGTTCATTTTACACCTGTCCGCCATAGCCCTTTTCATCTCGCGTACCCCCTAGAAGCAGCTCGCGTACCACCGGGGGTACGCGTACCACAGTTTGGGAATCCCTGCCGTAAGGGAAATTTGGTCTCTGCATTTATCCCAATCTGTGAAATAGTGAAACACACTCAGCAGCACACAGTGAACACACAGTGAGGTGAAGCACACACTAATCCCGGCGCAGTGAGCTGCCTGCATCAACAGCGGCGCTCGGGGAGCAGTGAGGGGTTAGGTGCCTTGCTCAAGGGCACTTCAGCCATGGCCTACTGGTCGGGGTTTGAACCAGCAACCCTCTGGTTCCAAGTCCGAAGCGCTAACCAGTAGGCCACGGCTGCCCCTACTTCCAGAGTATTGCTGAAATATCCATTCATGTGATTTGTTTACGAGTACATATACAGTGTAGATTCTTAATAACGGTGTCTGCCCCTTCTGACACTTGACTGATGATTCATTCAAATGTGGCAACAACAAATGCAAACAATCATCAGGCAGTGGCATCAACTAGGGGGCAGCAGCAAAGACAGCCCCACCAGTATGAATACTTGATTTCTGGCCCTGCCAGCTTCACGTCAGCCTTGGGAGGTCACTCTCTGATCTGCTGGCACTACCTCAACCAAAGACAGTGAAGGCAGGGTGTATAGAGTAGACACACATTTAGACACACACACACACAATTTTACTCACTTCATTGAGGGCAAATGCCTCATGACCACATCCAAGGCCTGGATAGTCTCGAAAGGGATACTTGGCAGACGTCCAGACAGCGCTTCGTGGAGGGCTTGCAAGCTGACACACGACACCCACTTAATGGCCACCTTGAAGCTCCTGTCCTTCCCCTCCCCAGGGATGGTCACCTCGAGCTCCACCTGTGCAGGCGGATTCCCACATCAGTCAGCACACTTCAGAGCACAATACTCTGGCGTCCTTACCAAACTTATGTAGCTCAGAATAACACCACCAGTTGTTGTAATACTTGCAATACAATACAGTGTAAATGACTAATGCTGACTGCTTCAACCTCAAGCATTAGATGAGAGTAGGGCTGGGCAATATGGCAGAAAAATTAAGAAAAAATCTTTTTTTTGTGCTGTGGATGATTCTAATTTTTAAACAAACGTTTCCCTCTCTCTACCACAACTCAAATTTAGATGTGATGTGAATGATTCTAAGTTTTAAACAAATATTTCCCTGTCTACCACAATTCAAAATAAAACATGATTTAAACATTCTAAATCCCTTCAATCTCCTTTTTTAATACTATTGGCTAGACATCTCCAGTAACCAGGGGCCGTATTCACAAAGCCTTTTATCTTACCACTAGGAGTACTCCTAAATCGCACTAAAAGATTTTAGCTAGGAGTTTTCTCTTAAAAGTTATTCACAAAGCCTTTCAGACCTACTCTTAGTAAGGAAAAATGACAACTCTTAAACTAAGAGTGAGTCTTCGTTGCTATGGATGACGTCATTACTCATGCACAAGCTTTACTGAAGTGACCACCTTGATTGGCTGATGATTGTAACGCGGGAATGATTCCAAACACCTCCCTTACAATGATGAGTGACAGGTGACAGGTCTGAGAATGCGTGCGCTACACAAGTAGTGCGAAGGACGGAAGATAAAGGCCTAGCCTAAATGAATAAAGAGTAAGGCAAAACAAATAGCCTAGTAGCCTAATGAAACATAGGCCTACGAATTGATGCAGCATCTTTGCAACATTATTAAATTAATCTGTCACCATATGCCTATGTTTGCAAAGAGGAGAACATTTTAATTTGATTTACAATGAAACGTTACATTTAATTTACATGTTTACAATGAGTCGTTTGGGTTGTTGTTGGTGGCGTTATTGCATCCCTTTTATGCCTAAAATGCAAAATTGTTCCCTCGCGATTGGAAGCTCCTGTTGCCGCATACGCATTTCAAAACATGGCGACGTGAAATGCCGCAAAAAGCTGTTTGTGAATAGGTCTTATATATAGTGAGTTAGGAGTCCTCTTGACTTCTTTTAAGCCGTTTTGGTTTTGGTGCGATTCATTTGACCGTTGACTTTGTACTTTAAAAATGGCCTATGAACTATTAATAAGACTAAGTCATTCATAGACAGAGAAAAGGGCCTATCAGGATAACATGCAAAACAGCACCGAGGGCGTAAATCTGCGTCAATCCTAAATTACCCATTTTGCCATGTTGCTTAAGTCACCTCCAAAGTTTAATTGGTTCTTGGCTCATTACTTAGCTCAGAGCCTACACCGCCGTTGTTGTGAGCATTTGCATTTGTATGCATGGTGCTTCTTGCTACGCAATTCATCACCAAAACAGTATAGTTGGACAAACAAAGCATCTTGTATGACAAGTGCTGGTGCTTGACTGACAGCTGAAGAAGCACTTCTAACCTTGATTTCGTGATTTAGACTTTTTTTCACATATTTGCAAACCATACACTCAAATTAATTTCAATACATCTCCCAGCCCTAGATGAGAGCGAAACAGACTTACTTTGTCCCTCCCTATGGGCAATGGCATAGCTGTGTAGAGGTTCTTTCTCCCATCATAGACAGGCTTCCGATCTCCGAAGATCTGTGTTTTAAAGTGCTGCACCATGTGCGCCACAATTTCACTACACAGAGAAAGGGGGAAAAAAACATAACAAAAAAATAATTAACTTGGCAGAAAATATTTAACAGTAACAATCTAAATGAGGCGCTTCTCACAAGTAGACCATACCGATTGACTCTTCTAGGGCATTTCTCAGGCTTGATGTCGATGTCGTAATGGTACACCTCCAGTTTGGGAATCTCCATCTCAAAGAAGTTGGCCTGCAGCTTGATCGGTCGGCCCATGGTGCCGAAATCCGGCCGCGGAGGGGGTTTGAATACATACTCTGGAGGTGGAGGGGGGGGAGGAGAGGAATCTGGAGGAACAAACAAAAACACACGTTTACTGAACACGTCCACTCAGGATCTGGCAAATGACAGGTGGCCAACAAAAACTCCTGAAGGCCTACCTAAAATATCAGGTGATTTTATGGAAGAAAAGACGCCAAACTACACAGAGCAGAAGCAAACATTTCTCTTACGCAAATACTTAATACTTGCACCAACATGAAATTAATTTAGGCTCTTTCTATTATTTTATATGCCTGCGTTTGTGTGGTTAAAACTCCTTCTGAGGAACACCCTAAATTAGCTCAACTCTAACCTACAGTAACACACACACAGAACTCTGACCATCTAACAAAACAAAGGGACAACTTTCGAAACGTTCCTCAAAGCAACAAGTGACACTTATACTATATTTTGCACAATAACATGACAGTCCTATGGTCCTACCTACAGCCTTGAAGACGAACATTCAACAACTTGTGGGATACCATCCTCAACCACAATACCAGTAATAAACTTGATTTGGCCTCAACCCTCTTGGACTGTTGCAATGGATGCCATAAAAGGATGCAACTTAAGTGAGTGAAAAAATTGTCTAACTTCCCATTTCTGATAGCTGGAAGGGAGTTTGTTCTCCTGGGTTGCCAAAGACAAACACATTTCATTAACAGACTCGCTGATCAAGTACCACATACTATGCAGGACTTAACCCTTGCATTTCAAAGCTCTTAGAAAATCCAATGTAACAGTTAAAAATATATTTATTATGGTTCCTTCCCACATTAACTTAATATTAGACAAGAAAACAGCTCCCTACTTCAATCCCTAAAACAAAACAGTAAGATGAAGAAAAATATGAAAATGCTAGTCCTAATGTGTCATCATTAATGCATTAAAGTAACCAGAACCGCGTAAGCAGACATTGAGGGGAAAACACAGAAAGGACTGCTGACACTCCCGATCTAAACAAACTTTTGTCTAATCCATTTTCCATGTATTTTGTGTGAAAGTGATTCATGACCAGACATGAACTGACCAGATATGACATGCTAACCCTACTTAGTTTTCCCTCATTTTTTGCCTAGCCCAAAACACAATTAGTCATAACCTATAAATAAATTATGGGCAGGCAAGAAAATGTTTAATGCACATAGGCCTACTTAAAAACATAGCTGGTTTGTTTGGCGCTATAAGTTACAAAAAGACCAAATAATCAGCTTTTTTGGTTTTTGTTATTGATGGCCTATGGCCCAGGTCGCCAACACAGGAGGATCACAAAAGGAAAACTACATCATCTTTAAAACAGCCAAACACTGATGTACCTCTCCAATAACCTTTCTGAATCCCAGTTCATCGCAACAGTCTAAACAAATACAAATCATTTTGAATCACTTCTGGTCGAGTTAGTTACTCAAACATCTCTAGACACTTCAACAAAACTGCAACTATCATTTGGTCGACACCCCACTCCGCTACAACTTTGCTAGGATAAACAACACAGCATCTCTCTGTGCAACAGGTGCACAATTCACTTGCTCTCAAAACAGTGCCAAGATCCAGTCCATGCCACATACCACAAATTCCCCCCAAAAGCATAAATGTACAACCACACAGCATGATCCGAAAAAATCAGGCCAGGTATGTTTATTTACAACAACATAGAAAGAAAATGAAACAACTTTTTCCATAATGAGGACAAGCCATTAAAGGAAGGCCTTCGAGAGCTCAGAGAGCCTCGACATGCACTGGCTTTAAAGTGACTCCTTGCCCTTATCGGCCACTGACCAGCAACTTGTGAGAAGAGATTCTGAGAAGAACATCAGAGAAGACGCCCTGAGGGCCTTATCGACAAGTTCACCCCAGCAACTTAAAAACCTGGAAATCTAGTTAACTTTTTGCCACGCCTTAAACTAGTCAGGCAACTGAGGACACTATACCAGGCTTCGTTATAAAACTTGATCAAAGCATTAAATGTAATTTGTGTGCCAAGGCGTCGCATTAGTGGGACACAGCAGTCAGGCTAAATGCAGACTAAGTGCCGTTAACGTTGTCGTTTGTACGAATGAAATGGTCCAAATTACAGTGTACAAAATTAGGCGTAAATGGGCACTGGGTCATCCTGCAACAATCACAACATAAAACTCAGGTTAAACCCACAGCAAATCGAAACCCCCCGAACATACGACACCTCTGAATAGTTTTTCATGCAATAAAAGTAAGTTTCTGTCAGATAACATTAAATTCTAATGGCACAATTTGCTACTATGTAGAATCATCTAAAACGTTAGCAGGACTGTAACTAAACTTAACAATAATTTAGCTAGTCAGCTGGCAATGTTGGCATACAACGAGCCCACACAGGTAGCTAGTGTTGACTTGCTAACTGGCTAATTCCAGAAACGCGTTTCTTCTGTTGCCAAACACTAGACTCTTTAAAGATTGAGCTTTCTAACAAGCTAGCAAAAGTATCAGGCTAGTTAAGCGAGGATTGCTGATTTTACCTACCAAACATGTTCCTAGTTATTCAATACAAAAATACGAGGGAAACCACAAATCGAACAAATTTGAGGGTATTCCTCTCCTTCCAAGTGTCGAGTTCAAGCTCGTTAGAGTTAACCAGGTAACGTTATGCAATTTACCGCCTAATGAAAACAGATTAAGTTAGCTAACATGGTAGCTTGCATGGTAAGATTGCTAATGTTAGCACAATGCCTACTAGCCAACCTTAGTGGCAAGAAAAACAACTAGGCCTATATCTTAAATACTGACGACAAGCGCGACAGCAAACCCTTTAAATATTACGTATGATATCATATTGTAAAGGTCGTTAGCATTTACACATACTTCGTGCATTCGTGTTCAACAAGACTATCGTTTCATCGCTAATGTTAGCTAGCGAAATTATGGAAGCAAATGTTTGCTAGCTCGCGAGCTAGCTACTTACCCCCAGCTGCTCCACTCGGATACATTTTGGACGTCCTCCTGCAGCACCGTGTAGTTGCAGTTATTCCACTACAGTTATTAATAGCTATAGGAACACATGCACTGGTAAATAATTACTTTAAAACAGTATGGTCTGGCAGGGACAAAAGGTTTAACACACTAAAATATTCCACGAGAGGCTGTTGATCCCTGCCCCTGCTAAAATGGCCGGCTGGCAAGAGTTCCTTCAAAATAAAAGGCCCAAAGTGCACGCCTCTGCTGGTCTACCCTGCTGCTGTGCTACATTTTGCTACATTTTGTGCATAATTTGTTGCATATATTGTATAGAACTAGTACACACATAATATTACGTAGTTAACATATTTACATACATTTTGAATGTTTAGAACACAAATAGAAATATGAATGACTAGGGCTATGGAATTATTTTCATGATTGATTAATCTGTCGTTTATTTTCTCAATGATTGATACATTGTTTGGTCTATTAAATGTTAATTAAAGCTACAACGTGTTTTACAAAGGCATACAAATAAATCAAAAATTCATTCACAAATATACATTCAGTATAGGCCCTAAAGAGAGTCATTTTCAAAATAAAATAAAATAATAATTAGATGTGTAAAGCAATACACCACGCATATGGAGAGCCATGAATCAATTAAGGCTTACAGATAAGAAGACAATTGTGTAGGCCTAATAAAATCAATTCATTTTGAAGAAATTATCAAACTTAAACAAAAAATGTGTTTTGAGGAGTGACTTAAAAGAGGACACTGACTTAGTCAACCTGATTTCCTCTGGTAATTCAAAAGCCTTGGCGCCCTGACACTAAATTACCTGTCCTGTTGTCTAGTCTTGAAGTGGGCTTAAAGAACAGTTAAAGAACAAATGCTACCAGAGGATCTCAATGTAGGCTATGTAAGCAGTGGTGCAGTGGTAAAATGAGTGGTGGGTAAACCATGAATTCTGTAATCATGATAAGGTGAAATGTGCCATGCGTTATTGGATTTTTTAAAAAGGCATTCAGAACATGTTTGATGATGGTGGAGGTTATTGTCCAATGTTTATAATAACACCAGTGGTATTAAAGAGTGTTGATGAGTGTGCATATTGTGAATGTGGAGGATAATGTGATTTTTGAATGTTAAAAGTTGCAATTAGTGAATAAACTCTTTTGAGAGGTGGATACACTCAAATAAGAGGTGGATAAACTCTATCTGAAATTTTAGAGGATAAACTGCATTTACTTGTATTTAGCCATCACTACATCCCTGTACGTAAGGCACTAGGTCAGATATAGCTGGGAGAGAGAACATATAGTTTTTTAAGTATTTAGAAGAATCTTGGAATCTATTCTAAAACAAACTGGGAACCAGAACCACAAAGCTAAATCAGGAGTGATCACAACTCTGGAAATTCACAATTTCGTCGCCGTTTTTTTTTTTTTTTAAACATAGTCCAGTATTTCGTTCGAAATTGAAATGAAGTTGTATGGACTGGACTATGTTTTTTTTTTTTTTTTTAAACGGCAACAAAATTGTGAATTTCCAGAGCGTGTTACTCCACACTTCCCTGAAGTTGGCAGCAAAGATGGCAACATTTCCGGAAAGGTACTGGCTTGATGAAATTCATTCTGGACTCTCTATCCGACCACATAAAGACCTCGGGATACTTCGGTTTGGCTATAGGGACCCTCTACTCACTACCACGTAAGTGTAATGTTGTTTGGAACTGTAGAAGAGGTATAAAAATTGCGTTTTGTAGCGGCGAAATGACATGCCTCAGTCACTTCCAGGCTAACGAGTTTTGACTAAAAACGGTAAAATCGAACTTTCTTAAAACACATCCGAATGACATGATTTGGATGTCAACTCAACGTATGTACTCCCAATCATCCGTAAATTGATCTAAAGTGCATTTTACTCCGGATAATTCCTTTAACCCTTACAAATACGACCGTTCTAATTTCGTTAAAATTTTAATGATGACCAATCATTTAATATCTCAGCTGTCCAATGACTGATTTTATTTCTGAAATCTTCCCCGTAATGCTGACAACATAAGCTTCAATTTGATATGATTGGTTAAGGGATTTATGGCGCGAAATGTTCTGGATACTTGAAGATCAGTCGTGAAAAAAAACTTTTCACTTCAGTCGTATATATTGATATGGACAGCCAGATGCCACCTGCACTTCATTGGAGTTTACCTCGACTGGAAACCACACAGCTGGATAAATTGAGGTAATATATGTTCTTACATTGGTTATAGTTATGGTTAATCTTAATTTGTAGTCCTAAAATCATGTTATTTGACAGAAATATGCTTTCTCATCAACGTCAACATTATGGCATAGCGGGGGCTAAGTGCATCGTCATGTAACTTTAGCTAGCTGCATTACTCTGAACTGCTTGCAGTACTCTCGTTTGCTTTTGATGTCAGTTATTTTCATTTGACAATTTCATTTAAAAACCTGTTAGTATATAACCTGTAAGTAAGTTTGTTTTCTAGTACCAATTTGTTAGGTAAGCATTATTGGCAAGTTGGATAAAAAAAGCTGGATAAATCAATGGGCGCTGCGTTTGTTTGCGTCGGTTCTACATGAAATAAGTTGAGCTATATTTGTTCTCCTCTCAATATGTAGTTGTAGAAAACAAGATGTGAAATCACATATTCTGTCAGAAATGTAGTGCTAATTAATTTATTGCCTGTCCTCGAGTTGTTACCTCGCTAGGCAGTTTGTAGTGAACTGATTTGGCTTGCTAACTTCTAAATGACAAACATCAGACGTGCTTGTCTCAACATTTTCTAAAATGACATGACTTGATAGCTTTTCTAGTCCTCTCAATATGTAGTTATAGAAAACATGATGTGAAATCACATATTATGTCAGAAATGTCATTATTGCATTTTTAGCAGTTAGTTACTAGGTGAAATGTAATCTGTCTTTATCTTGATCAGATTTAGGGCAGCTAAACCCATGTGTAATAAAATGACTTTTCATACTTCTGAATATTTTTGAGTTACTCAGAATGCTTCAATAGTTTCAAGGCTACCTCTTCTGGTGTATGTATGTGCACACACACATACATCGGTAGTTTTGATTTTATTTTGTAAATTAATAAAAGTATTACATTTGTATGATT
The DNA here is from genome assembly GCF_046254945.1 of Alosa pseudoharengus. Lineage (NCBI taxonomy): Eukaryota > Metazoa > Chordata > Actinopteri > Clupeiformes > Clupeidae > Alosa > Alosa pseudoharengus. The sequence continues at coordinate 24,805,481 of NW_027468685.1, forward strand.
TTACTGTTGTTTCAGATGGAGGATAAAAAGACCTACACAGACCTCGTTGCAGGCCTAAAGAGGTAGCTGACTGCTGATGAGCTTGCGCTCACAATGTTGAAGACCATGTGAGGATGGAGGAAGGTATAGATTTAGGTGGCGTGCATAGGGTGGTGTAGACTGCCACTAAAACACTGTGAAATAGACTTGTTATGTTGTTTTTTATATGTTGTTGTCCCAGGCATATGTGGTTTTATCAACCGGAACGGGTGGGAGGTTGTGCTTAGTAGGCCGTCGTATGCAAGCACACAGTGCAGGGGCATGGGACGAAGAGACTCCAGAAGACTTTCACAGTTTTCTAGGATTGATCATTGACATGGGGCTTCACTTCCCTCCCTAATATCCATTGCTACGGGGGAACCAAGTCTCTGAAGGGATCAGGGAGCGTTGACCAAATGATAAATACATATTGTGTACACTTTTTCTCCATTGACATTGTCGTTGTCAGTAGTTTCTTATTATTTCAAGTTTGGCAATGCAGAATCTGGTGTTGAACCTAGGTTTGGTAGCTACAGCCAGAAAGACTTCACAACAGCTGGCAGGCCTTCAGCTGCTCCAACTTCTAATCTGTCGTCTTTTCATCAAGTACATATTCCTGTACAGCAGGAGCCAAAAAAAAAAATGGTTGGCTTTGTTATAAAAATAATACATAATAACACTAGTAGCTTGTATGGCCCGGAGTTTAGCGGTAGGTGACTTCGTTTTTTTGGTTAACAAAATTGCTGTCAGATTTGGCATTCTACTAACCTGACTCCGCCAGATGGATTTGCTCCGCATATCCATCTGGGAACTTTTCATTGAAGAACTTTTGGGAAGGGGCGGACATACTGGTTAGCTGATTGGATAAACCATCTGTCTATCACCACCTTTGTTGGTTATCGACGGGCCAAATCAACCAATTAGATGAACAAAGTATTCTTCTAATGCCGTTTAACATACAATTGAGTTAGGTAACGTGACAAACGTTAAGATGTTTTAACTTACCATTTATGAACCTAATCAACGTTTCGTTATGAGTCATAGGTCTTCTGTGTTCAACCTTCAGGATCCCCACCCCACCTTTCCCTATCCTCCTCTTTGTGTGTGTGTGTGTGAGTTTGTGTATAAATGTGTTTATTCTCAACAGGCTTGTTCTATGTAATCCACTTTCAAATGTTTAGAACACATTGATTTTTGAGTGATGTTGAAGTTGATTGTATTCCTAGCTTTTCATAAGTAATAATACATTTTATAGATGTATATAATATAAGGAAGTTGTATCTGTTGAATCAAATGTATTTTATGTCTCTATTCGAAATGATCTTCAATAACTATACAGTATACTTACTTCCCGTATTACTGGTAAGGTACATGGTTTTTTTATATATCATTATTATTGACTGTAGCATTTGCTTATATACAAATAAATGGTTTATTCTTATGGACCAAATAAATCTAAACCATTGTGTCTGTTTGTTTGTTTGTTTGTTTAATTTAAGGCCATTTCCGCAACTAAGGTTATTTAATGGCCAGAACACTGTATTACAGAAACTTAAATATGTTTTTTAAAATCTATGCTAATAAGATATTCTAAAACCTTCAAAGGTGGGACCTTACTAAAAACATCAGCTATAGAATTTTGATGATAAAATTGTTGTCTTTTGGTTCTCAAGGCAGGGCAACAGATCAAAATATGTCTCACTGACAGAGGCATTTTGCAAAATTGGCATAATGGAGAATCTTCACCACTCAATAGAAAGCTATGAGTGAGTCTTGAATGTCCTATACGGCACCTGGTATAGACTATTTGATCGTGTCTGGATTGAAAAGAAAAAAATAGTCTCTTCCTTACAGTAGGATGAATTTCATATAGCTTATTGTTGGTACATTGGTCCCATTCAGACTGCCACTTATCTGTGATGTAAGAGTTCAACATAGGTTTAAGGTCTGAGGCAGGGACTTGACATTCTGTGAGTTCTTCGTTAAGGGCTTGCTTAGCAGCACTGTCCGCTTTCTCATTTCCTCTCAGACCAACATGGCCTGGGACCCAGCAAAAAACTACATTAAAGTTCTGGTTCTTTAGTCTTTCTAGTTTATCAAGGATGTTGACAATAATAGGATGGTCAGTTTTTAAGGATTCCAATACCTGGAGACATGATCTAGAGTCTGTAAAAATTAAAGACTTTTGTTGTTTAGTCTGATCTATATATTCAAGTGCCAAATATAGGGCACGAGCCTCAGCCGTAAAAATAAAACATATTCCTGGTATTCGTAGTCCACACTGATTCTGTCCAACTACCATTGCTGATGACACACAGTTATCTACTCTGGAACCATCAGTATAAATGGGAATGTGGGAGGGGAAGCGACATCGCACGTCCATATACTGCTGCTGGTACTCATTTGGGTGGGTTCTTGATTTCTTCCTGTGACTTAAATCCTTAACAATTTCAGGTTGTCTCAAATTCCACGGGGGAATAGAGCAAAAATGAGTCTGCGTTACACTGTCCAAGTTGATGTTCAGATCCTCAAGGTAGGGTCTTATTCGGATTCCAAAAGGACTGATATACTTTGGTCTAGCTTCATACAACGGCAGTTGCTGTGGCTGAAAAACTGTTGAGTAGGCTGGGTTATCTTTGCATGCTTTAAGCTTGACTGCATATTGAAGAGAGAGTTTCAAGCGCCGATTTTGAAGTGAGGGTTCACTTGCCTCCACATAAAGACTCTGTACTGGGGAAGTCTTGAAAGCCCCCAGAACCAGCCTTAGACCTTGGTGATGAATAGTATTCAACATCTGTATGTATGTTTTCCTTGCTGATCCATAAACAATACTCCCATAGTCCAATCGGGATCTCACAAGCACTCTGTATAGTCGCATTAGCACAGTGTGTTCAGCCCCCCACTTTGTTTTTGCCAATACTTTTATAATGTCCAAAGCTCTGAAGCATCTATTTCTCAAACACTTCATATGTGGAATGAAAGATAGTTTGTTATCAAAAGTAAGTCCAAGGAATTTAACCTCTTTTACTACTTTGATGACTTCACCATCCAAGTAAAGTGAAGGGTCATGATGCAAAGATCGTAGTAGGCAAAAATGTATGCATACAGTTTTTGTTTTGGAAAACCTAAAACCATTTTCAACTGACCATTTATTAATTTTATTTATGCATAGCTGCAACTGCCTTTCAATAATGCTCATATATTTCCCTCTGTAGCAAATACAGAGATCGTCAACATAGAGACTACAAAAACAATTTGGACCAATTGCACTTACAATACTATTGATTTTGATGCTAAAAAGAGTAACAGAGAGGATGCTTCCCTGAGGAACTCCTTGTTGTTGTAAGTGTGGATTTGAAAAGGTAGTTCCTATTTGAACTTGAAAATGTCTGTTGGACAAAAAATTTGATATAAAAAGGGGCAAATGTCCTCTAAAACCCATGCAGTGCAGATCCTTTAGAATGCCATATCTCCAGGTGGTATCATACGCCTTTTCAAGATCAAAATAGACAGCTATCACATGTTCTTTTCTGATAAAACCATCACGAATGAAAGACTCTAATCTTATAAGGTGGTCCATTGTGCTCCTTCCTCGTCTGAAACCACATTGGAAATTATTCAAATGTCCTTCAGATTCAAGCATCCATACGAGTCGGTTATTCACCATTCTCTCCATGGTTTTGCAAAGGCAACTTGTCAAGGCAATTGGGCGATAATTATTGGGATCAGTGTGGTCTTTTCCTGGTTTTGGAATGGGTATAATTGACCGATCCCAAGCCCCGCCCCCTTTTACTATGTCACAATGAGGACTTCGGAGGACCTCGGTCAATTTTGAATTTTCTAGTGTCCATTCTGTATGACAATACGCCGGTTATGCGAATGCTATAATGCTTCTTTTGCGAGTAGCCTAAGTAACTAAATAACTAAAGAGCTCAAAAAGGTTCAAAGATAAGCCTGGGATACTTGTAGAAGTGACATCCGATATCCTGACCGTGTGAAACGTTAACACACATAGCATAGGCCTAACTTTGCATAACTTTGGATAGCTACTTTTCAGTAAAGAAATCTGAGTGTGTACGAAAATGTTGCCTTTATTTGAGTTCATAACTACACACAAAAACATAACTAAATCTGGTTTCCACTGATGAAACGAGAACATAAGCCTACGCAAAAAATTATACCTACCTTGCAGGAACTGAACTCGCACATTCATACGAAAGACGCGCAAAAGGCTACACCTTCAATCACGTATCGCCTTACACACAACAAGAATAAGCCTACTTTCAGCTTTGCTACCTTGCCATGTTTAACTTGGGATAGAAGACTGTTCACAGAAATAAGCTAACGATCATTTTTTCACATGAACGCAATAATAGCCTACTACTGCATGGCTGAACGAGAGATAGCCAATGTCTTCTAAAGATCGAATCGTGCAAATTCAAAACTATGCCTTGCTATATAGGCTATGCAGTCTCGAAATCGCCAATATTAGACCTAGGCTACTACATTGCCTATGTTTAAATTAATTATAGCATAAGCGGGCACTGATGAAGTCTAGTGCAAGACAAATCACGTCTACAAACATATGTCATGCGTGATATGGGTTTGAACTCGGAGTGGTTTCTTTTCAATACACTTGTATCATGTTTATTTGAACTCTTCCTTCTAAAGCAGCCATTCAAAATAATAAGTAGGCTATCGGCCTACCGAAGAGAAGCTATCTCTCCACCCCAACATGAGCTGCTTAACAGGCTAGTCACTCTCCTAAGTTGCGTGGGAACTTGGATCTGCAGCACTCCCGTCTTATTAATCCTTGAAATATGGTTAGATGTTGTTATGGACACGTCGACACCATATTTTTGCACAGACCTGTTTATTGAATCAGAGTCACATCTGCAGCAAATACGGTAAACTACCTGCTCGTGATAACGTGCTAATTGTTTATCCCCAGTTAACATGCATAAGATCCACGACACCGGATTGGTTTGTCCTCAATTTGTGGTGTTCCACCTCGTTGATAACAGCGGACATTGTGAATGTGTCCATCTGCATACTGAAGGCTTTTCTGACCTCTGTTTTTTGAATATATCAATATTACTTGACGCCCAGAAATCCAGCATACTGTTGCACTCGGCTAAATAAGGGTGCTGCGTCCCCATGTTGAACACGCGTTCTCGCACACTTTCCTGCAAACTTGTCCGACTTAGCAACAGTAACTATGGGACTGACAATGGGAGGAGGGGCTTGGGATCGGTCAATTAAAGCTTTTTGCCAATTTTCAGGTATGTTTCCTGTTTCCCAGATTATATTAAAAATGTCCAAAAGATGAGATAAAGCATCATGAGGCAAGTGTTTTAAAAATTGATAATGGATTTGATCTGGGCCCACCGCAGTATCATGGGAATTTCTTATAGAACATAAGAGTTCCTCCATTGTAAAAAGTTGATTGTATGGTTCAGTATTATCTGACCAGAAATTCAATTGTCTTTGCTCTTCCTTTATGCACAAGGCTTGAAAATCCGGGTGGCAATTTTCCATGGATGAATTCCTTTCAAATGTCTCTGCAAGCTGGTTTGCTATATCTTGTTTTGTAGTTAAGAGACTGTCTTGGCATTTAAGGTGCTGAACTTGTGATCCACCTCCCTTGCCTTTCATCTTTTTAATCAGACTCCAGACCTTCTTTGGAGATGTATTGGATGTAAGGCTTGATACATACTTCCTCCAACTTTGTTTCTTTGTTTCATTGATGGTTCTACGTGCTTGAGCTCGGCAGACTTTTAATTTGGTGAGATTTTCTGTTGTTGGATGTTTATTAAACAGTCTCTCTGCTTTTTTCCGGGCTTCAATGGCCTTTTTACAGCTGTTATCAAACCACGGATTAGACCTGCGGTACGGCTTTCTAGTAGTCTTTGGGACAGTTTCGTCTGCAATTGCAATTAATGTGTCTGTAAAGACCTGTACCGGGTTCTCCATGTTCTGGGGCATCTGACTGAGTTCATGAGTCCATAGGTCTTGAAACAAATGCCAATTTGCTTTCTTTAGTTGCCATCTTGGGGCTCTTGATTGTATATCCGCTTCTGTAGATGATACTATCAAGGGGAAGTGGTCACTCCCACAAAGGTCATCCAAGGTTCGCCAGGAAAAATCCAGCAGTATATCAGGATCACATATGGATAAGTCAATGGCTGAGTATGTGCCATGCCCTGGATGTAGGTAGGTATAAGATCCATCATTCCACAGACATAAATCATTCTTAGAAATAAAGTCTTCTAGTGTTTTGCCTCTGGCATTAGAGTGATTTCCACCCCATACAGGGTTATGTGCATTGAAATCTCCTAGAAGAATGAATGGGGATGGTAGCTGTTCAACTAAATGTTCTAAGTCTTGCAGTGTTATAGACATATCAGGTGGGATATAAATGGAGCACAAGGTTATAGCTTTATGTAGAGTTAAACGAACTGCCACTGCCTGTAAGTTGGTAGTTATAACAAGCTGACTATGAATTATGTCATTCCTTACTAAGACAGCTGAGCCACCAGATGGATGTTGACTGTTTGGGCCATATGCATTATACATTAAATAATTTTTCAGAGACATAGGGTTGTTGGGTGATAAGAAAGTCTCTTGAAGACAGAAGGCCAGAGGGTTAAGCAAAGCAATTAAATTCTGTAGTTCATAAAAATTGGCTCTAAAACCACGACAATTCCACTGAATAATATGGCTAGTAAGCATAGGGGGAAAGACTGGAACAGGCCCCTTGCTCCTACATTTGGGGGAGGAGCTGCGACTACGTGAGGTTGTAGCATCCATCATCTCTATATCCTTTAAATTCCCATTTTTGTTTCCTTGGCTTGCTCTGGATTGACTTGTAGTGCTGGATGGTTTCTTCTTTTCGTTTGATGACTGAATGGGTTCTACTGACACAACTGAAATTTGACTTGCAGGGGTCTGGCTTATCATAGCCTGACTTTGAGTGCTCACAGTTTTGTTTTTAGTTGAGACTCCAGAAGTTTTGCTACCACTAAGTGGTTGTGGTTTGTCTTTGGTCACCCAAGTTAAATCTGTTTGGCAATCAATAGTTTTCATGGTGGGTTTAACAACAGAGGCAAACGTTTGTTGGAATTTGAACACAGGGAATTCCTCCACCTGCTTCCGTGCCTCTGGGTAACTTATCTTCTTGGTAGCCCTGATTCTTTGAATTTCTTTTTCTTTGACCCATACAGGACAATCCTTTGATGAAGCTGTGTGATCTCCTAAGCAATTACAGCATTTTGGTGGTGTTGCACAGACAGAGTCATGTCCTTCTTCACCACATTTGCAGCAAACTGACTTGTTTTTACATCCAGCAGAGCCATGGCCGTATCTTTGGCAGTTAAAACATCTCAAGGGATTTGGGATGTACCTGTCCACAGGTACTCTTAGGTAACCAATCAGGATTCTTTCAGGGAGTTCATGCAGGTTAAAGGTCAGGATATAAGTGCCTGTCTTAATTATTTTATCTTCTTTCCTCAAGGTTATTCTTTTCACATGCGTCACCCCTTGTTGTTTCAATTCAGCAGCTATTTCAGTTTCTTCCATATCATGCAGATCCCTGGTACGGATAACACCTTTACAACTGTTTAGTGAGGGGTGAGGGAAAGTCCGTACTGGTACACCTCCTAGTGCATTGCAGTGCAACAGACTTTCTGCATGAGCTTTTTTTGAACATTCAATCAGAATTTGTCCAGACCGCAGATTTTTGATATCCTTAACTACACCTGCTATTCCTGTAATGCCTTTCTGTATAGCAAAAGGGGACAGCTTCGTAAGAGGCATATCTGGTGACAAGGATTCAAGGACTATAAATTTCTGCCAATGATCAGTTTCTGGGGGGGGTAACCACGCTATTGCTGGGGCATCATCCAAATCTCGACTCAGCAGTCTTCTTTTAGTGGGTTGTTTAGTAGCCATATTAGTAAATTTGGGATTCATCATCTCTGCTCCTCACCCACCTCGGAGTCCAACAAGGGGATGCACAGAGCCGCGGTTCTCCTTCAGATGTGCATCAAGGATACAGGGATGGTATACTCGAGCAATTTAAACAAAAATAGTTCATATCACTCAATTGACCCTCAGCCAAAGCCTTCTGGGGATAAAAAAAAGAATGGTCCTATGAAATTGTCCCAAACTTTGACAAGCCGATTGATTGGATCGGGTCATTCCAACCTCCCGTCTAAATGAAGTAGGAGCCAAAGCACTGTGTTAGACTTGTGCCAGCCGCAGCAAGACACATTCCTCAAGTACCAGGATCTCTTCCTCCATTGACACGGGTAGCAACTCACGGCAAACAAGTCGCCCCATTTGTCGCCTCTTACGATCAGCAAGGGGGTGCTGGGGACCTATTCTACCCCGGGTCCCCACGGGGGCCATTGTGTCTGACTTCATTATTAGTTTTTATGCATACTTTTATGTTTTTGGTGAGAAAGAGAATGTGAATTCTTTCAACATTCTAAATCCCGTTTCCTGCATTTTTTTACACTGATCACTAAATTTATCATAACTTTTGAAAGGTTAATGATATTCCAATTAAGTCTTTTTTGTTAAATAGCCCACAACTTGCTGAACATGTCATACACTCTATATTTTTCTCTATCTTGTATAGAAATATGATGAAAATTATTTTTTATGTGAATGAAATAAAATGTTAACGAATTTTGGTATACATCTGGAGGGTATTTTCAAAGACTGTTCATTACTATATCAACATTACCATAGGTATTTTACACCATTTGATAGAACTGATCCTTCTGATTACAATGGTATGTATATCCCATTGATGGTATGTAATATACTCAAGAAATACGTTTTTTTGTGTAAGGAGGTCATCCAGCACCAAAAATGGAATGTTCGGCACGGGCACGAAAGGGTTAAGGCCCTCTCTCAAAACAATGATCCAACATTGACCATTGGACAAGATGTATGCAAAAACATGTCACATGGCTTAGAATTTAATTCCAGAGTGAAAGCATATTTATTATTGGTTATTTGTTTGCATTTTGTCTGATTTGTCATGGTATTGCTGGCGTCAATGCTATCTGATATTAATCCACGTGTTTATAAAGAGACCTTTTTGCATATATGCAGACAATATTCTGTCCATTATTCAGCAATGTGTCTTAATGTGAGACAGATGCAGATTTTTTCTTTTTCTTTTTCAGATTTTTTACATTCGATTTCATATTTCATACTTTGATCATAAGCAATTTCCATTCCAGTTTTAACATTAATCACACATTATGCATATTTTACCTTGTCAGCTTTTGAGGTTAAAGTGCACTAAATTTGAATACTGAAATGCAGTAGTCATCACAGTTTGTCCCTTCAACATTATCCTGCTTTAATCATTATAGCTACACCAACAGCAACAGTGTGTCCAAAAATTCTTAAAAGAAACTCCTCAATTTCTTGATGATTTTAAAGTTTGGGGGGAGAAAACATTTAGGGGTGGGTAGAGCAAATTGTGCCTTACACCAGTAGGGGGTGCCTCACATTGCAAAACCTTTCTTTGGGTGAAAATAATAACTGTTCACGAGACAAATACTTACATAACAGTCTAGAGGTGCATGTACAGCTACCAACACACACACACACAGAGATAGAGAAAATGGGCAGTATTTCTGATTCACAATAGTATTTCGTAATTTATTGGGCTGAAGAAAATGTTGTGTTATTGTTGTGTATTTTTGTATATTAAAGATACTGCAAAATACATGATGCATACAGTCTCTGATTGGTGTTGACTAATGCTTGGTAGAGGGAACACAGGGTCCCCGCATTGATAGCTACTTTTTAAGAAGTGCATCAGGTCAGTCGGTTGAAGTTCAGCGACAGGAAGTAACCCACAGTTCGCAGGACATCAGCACCCTTGTTGTTGAGGAAAGTTCTAGCACTGAGGTAGAAAGAGAGGCCAGTCAGCCAAGGAGAGAGAAGATTAATGGTCAGGCCTTGGGTCAGATGACCAGGCGCAGCAGAAGGTAGAATATGGGAAGATGTTAATTAGGGTTGGGCACCGAAACACGGTTCTAATATGGCACCGGTGCCGACACAAACGGTAGTAACTGCATCGAATAACAACGTGGATTTCGGTGCCTCATTTCGGTGCTTAAATAGCGTTTAAAAAAAAATATATATATTATACGAGGCATCACTGCATGTCATGCGCCATCTCTAACGTCTTGCTCTGATAGCAACACATCCAGATACAGTTAGCTAACATATGATAAACACTGGATGTATAAACCAGAGGGGTGCACCACATAGGCGTGTGGACAGTGTTTGACAGCTTGCGTGAGCCCAAGTAGCTTACTTTAAAGCGACATGCGAGCTCCTGTCAAAATCTAGCAGTGGGCCTAACTACACACAAGCAAAAGGCTATGAAACAACGTCAACAGTAGGCTAGCCTATACATTACACAATATCCTTGCTAATGCGCTAACTGACATTTATTTGAAATGTTATCAGCAAAGTTGTAAGGTGAAAACTTTATTTCACGGTGTGTTAAACAACATAATGGCATGATATTAATCTTTCATGTGCTTGAGGCCCATATAGCATCACAATGAATATGAATATCATGTTAAAAGTTAGCTGGCAAAAACATAAATATGTAGGTTACATACCTGATGTCACTGAGCTGTCAAAGAGGCTATGAAACCATCTCCGTATGTTATCGCTAATTAAACTCAGCTGACTGGTGTTAGCGAATAGCCATAGTTGCTGTTGTTACTAGGCTAGCACTGGGAATCTAAACACTTCAGAACCGACATGTAGCCTAACATGTTCAAAACTACTGCGTGTTATGGGTTAAGACAAGACATTTCTTGAAGCATTTGGGAACACACTGAATTAACTGGAAAATAGAGTCCCTGTTAGATTAGCTTGCTTTCAAATGCCGTTGTCCATGACCTGGCAGTTTTATGGCAAGCGGTTTTAACATGCATTATGGCAAACCGCCTACACTGGGTAAACCATAGACTGTTCTATATACAGTCTATGGGGTAAACTTGAAAGCAGAGCTCACCATTGTGTGTGCATGCATGGCAAGCTGTTTTAACATTTAAATGTATTATTCGTAGGAACAATGAGATATTGATAGTAAATTGAACATAACAGTTCAATTTCATGTTCAAAATTGTCTTATCAATAAAAAAAAAAGCAATTCATGCTTTAGACCATTTTAATTTAAAACATCTTAAAAACAAAGTACCGGTTCAGGCACCGTTTCGGCACCGGCACCGTTTTAAAAGTATGGATTTAGCACCGGTATCGGATAAAACCCAAACGATACCCAACCCTAATGTTAATAGTAATTTGGTCAGCATCCTGGGTCAGCTCAAGGGGACGGCTGAAAACAAATTAGAGAAAATGGGAGTAATTATTAATAGCTATGGTAAGGAAAGATTTGGGATTATTGAGATAAGGGCAAAACGGCAACATAAGGTAGTCAAATCTAGTCGCCAGCAGGAGATAGATAAACTCATCAATGAGAGGAGGCAGCTTAAGAAGCGGTGGAGAAAAGCTACAGATGATGAGAAGGAAGGTATTGACTGCCTACAGGCAGATGCGAGGGAGCGGTTGGGTCATTCCACGCCAACTCAGCCACCCAGGCAGAGGTGACTCTTTTAGAACCCCATATTTGGACCCCCAAATGACCATGTGGACACTTGATGATCCTAACGGGATTTATACCAGATAAAGATACATATTTGTTTTATCTTTTAATGTTTTAATGTTCTTTTAACAGATGTTAGGGCTTCCAAAAATGGCAGAAGATGAAATGTGAAATTCCAATGTGTCAATTTGAGCCGTGGCACCCGAAATTCAAATGGACGCCACAGGCAAACCGTTTGAGATATTGACCTGAAACTTCAGATTCCTTTGTTTGGTAACATAAGGCATATTCACTGCTTTTCAGCAAAATCTGAGAGGTGTCATGTACATGATACCCTGATATTGGCTGTTTTCACATGGAATGACCCGGTTGGCAGTGCTAAGAAGAACTGAAAATATTAGGAAAAATAGAGAAGAAGAAATCACAAGGTCGATAAGCATACTAAATTTGTTAAGTCTTTATTCGTAATGCAAAAGAGTGGTAGTCTTTTGGAACCTAAGCAGAAGCTTGAGGAGTACTTAGAGGGAGTGCACAAAGATAGGGAGAGGTTCAGAGAGATGGTACTTCCCGCTGATATCCCACCTATTGGTGAATTAAGTAGCCAGTGTGTTGATAGTCCACCAAGGTGGAAAGAGGTGCAAGAAGTAATAAAACGTGCAAGGGCCTCTTTAGCCCCGGGACCTAATGGAGTGCCCTACCGGTTGTATAAGAGTGCATCAGATGTTTTAAGATTTCTATGGCAATTAATAAAAGTAGTTTGGAAAAAGCAGAGTATTCCCAAGGCTTGGCGTAGGGCTGGGGGAATATTTATTCTCAAAGAAAAGGATGCAGTGGACATTAATCCATTTAGGCCAATTAGTCTATACCAGTGTTTCTCAAACTTTTTTTCTGGGGACCCACTTTTTAAAAATGACAGACTATCGCGACCCAACTCGTGACTGTGGTAGTTAACAAACTAGATCAGTGGTTCTCAAACTTTTTCTTTCATTCCCCACTTTGATCAAAGGGGCATTCTTGAGCCCCACCTGTCCCTCATCGCTCTAAAAAAGTGGTAGGTCAAGCTTAAAGGAACACGCCACCCAAAATCAGTAGTGATATATGTTCTTACCGTAACTTTCACGAGTTGAGTCGTACCTCTCCCGCGTCGGTAGGTGCACTCAAACGCTCTGTTCCGTGGCTCAAATGTGTTAGCATGTTGCTATGCTAGCGGGCTCTGCCGTGGCCGTAGAGAGAGGCACATAGCAGTATTCAAACACCTCCACGTTTTACCTACTTAAATACAGTTGCACGAGTAGTTGATGAAAAATGTTAGGGCACACAACATGAAACGTGACGATTTTCCAAGGGAATAAACATGAGAACTACAATGTGTGGCGCAATAGCACTTGGGAGTACTTCGACCTAGCGTGGTAATATTATTAACACCTAATTGTAGATCCTATCCACCACAGAGTTTAGAATCCATGCTGGATCGACCCTCAGCCTCTCCCTCCCCTCTGAGCGAGAGAGGCACACACACTAGAGATGCGCTGATGGGCTATTATTTCAACCATAACTGCATAGCAAAACTTATCATCCATCAGCACCAAAGTTTGTTGACCAATTTTCAAAACGGCACCTGCCCACCATCCGCTGGTTGTTTTAATGTAGGCTATATGGGTGATGCAGCGCTGCTGACGTGAGGCTAGAAAGCCCTTGCCTGTTCTAGAAAGACTGATCTAATGCAGCAAATATATTAAAAGGCAAAAGTCGTACATTGGCTAGGCCTATCCCCAGAATATCAGCAGCAAACTCATTCTCTGTCGCGCAAAACAGTCTCCAAATAAAACGCACATCGGCCTGTTGCCTATTCTGCCAGCTTGTGACAATATATCGTCCAAAATGCTTGATTGCATTGCATTCTCCACATTTTTAGCTACATTTTCATGTACCACATCAGCATTTTTGTTCAGTGAATCTTTTGTAAATTGCTTTACAATTACCGTCGGGCCCTTGTCAGCAGACTTCGGCTTGCCTCTTGCCATATTCACTCCTTGTCTTCCGATGTCATTTCTGAGTCATCTACAGATGTTCACCTCCCTAAATAGAACCAACTTCAACCTGTGTTATATCCTAGATGAGACTGCCTGGGTTATTTTGTTTAGATATTAGCCTATATATAAAACACATAATTGTAGCCTACCATTCAGGGAATAGGCATTTAAAAGAGAGACAGAGAGTGATATGACTAATGACATCGGGCGATGGCAGTGCGAGATGTTCAGAACGTAAGAGCTAAAACTTCTACAAACTCACTAACATCCACAGCGGAAAAAGAAGGTAAGAAAAATAGTCGGAAAACTTAGATGTGTAAGGCAAGCAAGCAAGTTTGGCGGTTGTTACTAAAAATGTGAACATGCACGTTGCATTGTTGTGCGGTGGACTTTCAGAATGAATGGAGTCGGAGTTTCTTTAATATCGAGGCGTCATATTTGTCCGATGGCCTGCTATAAAATGAATTGCGATGTCTGTCTGAAAAAGACGCGCTCGTGCAGTCAAAATGAATGGGAGTCTTCAGAACAGGCTTGTCAGTCAACCTGACATAACAGTGTGTAAAGTAGCCTATAATGTGAATGACTTGTTATTTTATCAAGGATTTCTTTCTTTTTGCAAAAAATAAAGTACAATAGGCATTAATTAGTAGGCCAGGAGCATGCTGAAATTATGTGGCAAATTGCGTTTTTTATTACAATGATAAAATTGTAAAAGGACGTGACCGAAGCTGAGGCAAGCCAGGCCTCAAGCCTATAGGCCCGACGGTAATTGTAAAGCAATTTACAAAAGATTCACTGAACAAAAATGCTGATGTGGTACATGAAAATGTAGCTAAAAATGTGGAGAATGCAATGCAATCAAGCATTTTGGACGATATATTGTCACAAGCTGGCAGAATAGGCAACAGGCCGATGTGCGTTTTATTTGGAGACTGTTTTGCGCGACAGAGACTGAGTTTGCTGCTGATATTCTGGGGATAGGCCTAGCCAATGTACGACTTTTGCCTTTTAATATATTTGCTGCATTAGATCAGTCTTTCTAGAACAGGCAAGGGCTTTCTAGCCTCACGTCAGCAGCGCTGCATCACCAATATAGCCTACATTAAAACAACCAGCGGATGGTGGGCAGGTGCCGTTTTGAAAATTGGTCAACAAACTTTGGTGCTGATGGATGGCTGATGGATGATAAGTTTTGCTATGCAGTTATGGTTGAAATAATAGCCCATCAGCGCATCTCTAGTGTGTGTGCCTCTCTCGCTCAGAGGGGAGGGAGAGGCTGAGGGTCGATCCAGCATGGATTCTAAACTCTGTGGTGGATAGGATCTACAATTAGGTGTTAATAATATTACCACGCTAGGTCGAAGTACTCCCAAGTGCTATTGCGCCACACATTGTAGTTCTCATGTTTATTCGCTTGGAAAATCGTCACGTTCATGTTGTGTGCCCTAACATTTTTCATCAACTACTCGTGCAACTGTATTTAAGTAGGTAAAACGTGGAGGTGTTTGAATACTGCTATGTGCCTCTCTCTACGGCCACGGCAGAGCCCGCTAGCATAGCAACATGCTAACACATTCGCGCCGCGCGACAGAGCGTTTGAGTGCACCTACCGACGTGGGAGAGGTACGACTCAACTCGTGAAAGTTACGGTAAGAACATATATCACTACTGCTTTTGGGTGTCGTGTTCCTTTAAAGGAACACGCCACCCAATGTCAGTAGTAATATATGTTCTTACCTTAACTTTCACAAGTTGAGTCATACCTTTCCCGTGTCGGTACGTGCACTCCAACGCTCTGGTGCGCGGCTGGACTGTGTTAGCATGTTATGTGAATGACTTGTTATTTTATCAAGGATTTCTTTCTTTTTGCAAAAAATAAAGTACAATAGGCATTAATTAGTAGGCCAGGAGCATGTTGAAATTATGTGGCAAATTGCGTTTTTTATTACAATGATAAAATTGTAAAAGGACGTGACCGAAGCTGAGGCAAGCCTGGCAATAGGCCTATAGGCTTGACGGTAATTGTAAAGCAATTTACAAAAGATTCACTGAACAAAAATGCTGATGTGGTACATGAAAATGTAGCTAAAAATGTGGAGAATGCAATGCAATCAAGCATTTTGGACGATATATTGTCACAAGCTGGCAGAATAGGCAACAGGCCGATGTGCGTTTTATTTGGAGACTGTTTTGCGAGACAGAGACTGAGTTTGCTGCTGATATTCTGGGGATAGGCTACAACATAGCCAATGTACGACTTTAGCCTTTTAATATATTTGCTGCATTAGATCAGTCTTTCTAGAACAGGCAAGGGCTTTCTAGCCTCACGTCAGCAGCGCTGCATCACCCATAGCCTACATTAAAACAACCAGCGGATGGTGGGCGGGTGTGGTTTCGAAAATTGGTCAAAAAACTTTGGTGCTGATGGATGATGAAGTTGAAGCTGATGGATGATGAAGTTTTGCTATGCAGTTATGGTTGAAATAATAGCCCATCAGCGCATCTCTAGTGTGTGTGCCTCTCTCTCGCTCAGAGGGGAGGGAGAGGCTGAGGGTCGATCCAGCATGGATTCTAAACTCTGTGGTGGATAGGATCTACAATTAGGTGTTAACAATACTACTACGCTAGGTCGAAGTACTCCCAAGTGCTATTGCGCCACACATTGTAGTTCTCCGGTTTATTCGCTTGGAAAATCGCCACGTTTCATGTTGTGTGGCCGTAGCATTTCTATCAACTACTAGTGCAACTGTATTTAAGTCGGGAAAACGTGGATGTTTCTGATTACTTCTACGCTTAGTTACCGTCAAAGCCCGCTAGCATAGCAACATGCTAACACAGTCCAGCCGCGCACCAGTGCGTTGGAGTGCACGTACCGACACGGGAGAGGTATGACTCAACTCGTGAAAGTTAAGGTAAGAACATATATTACTACTGACATTGGGTGGCGTGTTCCTTTAAAATTGTAAAATTTATTGAAATAATGACAAGTTCTAAATATATCCTCTTCAACAGAGTTAAAATCAGCTGGTGCTGCAGATATAATAATAAATAAATACATAATAACACACATATTTCTGTTTTCCAGCAACATATTAGGAAGCATAGGCTTTTTACAGCATTGTACAATATATTCAATGAAAACATGCTGCATTAAATGGATCCATAATCCAGTCATACTGAGCACTGCTGGTTGGGAAATATTTTTGAAATAAACTTTGCAGGGATGTGATGTAGGCCTACTGTTTAATACATGGGATCACAAGAGTGGCTCCCGAATCAGACGTTTCAGACGATTTCGCTCTGAAATCTCAGGCATAATACTGTCGCGATCGAGGCACCTAGCTGTCCCATACCTCAAGTTTTTTTTGGTGAATGCAGTAATCTTATTTGCTAGGTGAGGTAGGTGCTTGTCTTTGTAACTGGACATTTAACTCAAATGTACCTATCGCTAAGATATATCAAATATATCGCTAAGATAGGCCAGCTTCGTCAAGAAATGTTCATTAGTGAACGTGCTTGCAGATTCAAACATGCACTCTTCCTCCAAGAAGAGGCGACTCATAGCTCAAACACGCGCGACAGCACTTTACCTCGGAAAAGCCACCTTGCCTCGCTGTGAAACAGTACACCCTTTTGGTCAGCTACCATCTCTTCGCAAAGTGCGGAGAATAGACGCGCTTTTAAGGGCCGGGTTTTGATGAAATTCACCACTCTCACAACAACGTTCAAAATCTCATGTAGGTCGGGACTAACTAAGCTGCCTTGACACGAGCGCTTCCCTATGAATAACACAGTGTGTCCATTGCGCATCGGGTGCTACCTGGGCCCATGCTACAGATAAAAAAATTTGCGCCCCAGTAGTGGGTCGCGACCCACAGTTTGAGAAACGCTGGTCTATACTGAATGTTGAAGGGAAGGTTTTCTTCAGTGTTGTGGCACGGAGACTGACAAGTTACCTTGAAAGGAATAAACTAATTGATACCACGGTGCAAAAAGCTGGAATCCCTGGCTTCTCCGGTTGCTTAGAGCATATCAGCATGATTTGGCACCAAATTCAGTTAGCGAAGCGTGAGAGGAGAAACCTGCACGTTGTGTTCATGGATTTGGCTAATGCTTTTGGATCAGTACCACATAATCTGTTGTGGGAGGCCTTTGTTTATTTCAGAATCCCAGGTAGCATTAAAAGACTAGTAAAAGCATACTTTCTGGATATTTAACTATGTTTACTACAGCTGATTACACCACAAGGTTGCAACAACTCGAGATAGGAATCAGTGCGCGATGTACCATCTCCCAACTTGCTTTTACAATGGCAATGGAGGTCATTATTAGGGCCTCAAAATGGGTAGTGGATGGGGGGAGAAGTTGCAGAGAAGGCCACGCCTCCCCCCGATTAGGGCATTCATGGACGACATGACAACCTTGACATCAACCATCCCATGCACAGGTTGCTGGATAAATTAAATAGCAATCTGCAGTGGGCCAGAATGAAGGTGAAGCCAAGTAAGTCTAGAAGTCTCTCAAAGAAGGGAAGGTAATAGACAAGAAGTTTGCTATAAATAAAGAGGTGATTCAAACAGTCCTGGAGAAACCAGTGAAGAGTCTGGGAAGGTTGTATGATGCAAGCCTCAGTGATAAGTCACAGGTTGAAGACTTGAGACAGGACACTAAAACAAAATTGACAAATCAGGGCTGCCAGGTAAGCTCAAGCTGTGGTGTCTGCAGTTTGGTTTATTGCCTCGGCTAATGTGGCATTGACAGCCAAGGATACAAGGATACAAGGAAGTTTATTGTCACATGCATATAGTTACTGGAAGTAAGAAATGCAGTGAAATTATGTCTGGTGTTAGCCTATTTGTGCATTTATGGGGGGGGGGGGGGGGGTAAAAAGTGCAGTAGAAGAGGGGTTTAGTAGATTAAGTGGCAAGGGCTGCATAAGAAAGGTGGGGGAGGATTGGGATTGGGGGGGGGCACCAACAAGGAGCACCCAAGAGCAACAGGGGCAAGGAAAAACTCCCTTACCAAGGAAGAAACCTTGGGCAGATCCACGACTCAAGGGGCTAACCCAACTGCCAGGGGTCTTGGTGTGTGTGTTGGGGGGATGACAAGGGAGATGGGATAGTGTGCTGTGTATGTGGGGAGAGGGCAGTGTGCAATATGTGTGTCGGAGAAGCTTCCTCATGAGACAATGTGCTGTGCATTGTGCCATTGACAGTTTATGAAGTTCCTCTGTCAAAGGTATGGAAGCTGGTAGGATCAGATTTATGGTTAGGTGCTACATGATGTACTCCTATCTCTCAAGAACATAAGTCAATGGTTTGGTGAGGATGATAAATGCACACTTAAATGTTTATGTGTGGGCAGCCTCCACCATATCCTCAGGGTGCAAGGTCTGTCTCACCCAGGGGCGGTATATGTGGCATCACAACCAAGTATTGAAATGTTTGGCAGCTGCAATTGAGGATAAAAGGAGAGAAGTCAATTCATTAGCAGCTAGTAAAGGGGTTAGGCAAATTAACTTTGTACATCA
Source organism: Alosa pseudoharengus (assembly GCF_046254945.1). Classification (NCBI taxonomy): domain Eukaryota; kingdom Metazoa; phylum Chordata; class Actinopteri; order Clupeiformes; family Clupeidae; genus Alosa; species Alosa pseudoharengus. Next base: position 24,824,712 of record NW_027468685.1, read on the forward strand.
GGGGAATAAACCTTGTTCCGCGAAGGCCAGGTGTAAAACTGGCCAGTTGGAAAATGGAGCGGGCTGGGAAATGAAGGTTGATCTTGGCCAGCAGATGGCGGTACCTCCACATATAGTGAGTAGTAAATTAAGACCCGATTTACTTCTGTGGTCGGATTCAGTGAAGATAGTTTACTTCATTGAACTTACTGTTCCTTGGGAAGACAGTGGAAGAGGCCAATGAACTGAAGAGAGCGAAATACACTGAAACAGCAGAGGAGGCAGCCAAGCGAGGTTGGAGTGCACGACAGATCTGCTATTGGCTTGCTGTCTGAATTGGGCATTTGTGGACAAAGTCTAAGGCAGGTGGTTAGTAACATGTCCTTGGCAGCAGAACGAGCAAGCAAATGGTTGTGGGTAAGGAGAAGTTACCCTTCCTGGGGCGCAAGCTAAGGTAAGCTTACTGGCTCGTTTGTGTTGTTATTGTGACGGACTGTGCTTAGGTTGATGGTGGTTGGTTAGGGTTTTTAGGGTTATGGTTCAGTCCACATCAACGGGACGGACCAACCTAATCAACATAGACCATGCCTAGGTTGGTTAAGAGTATTTGGATATTTTATTGTGGCAATATGGTGGCAACATGGGGCATAAGCTAAGGTAAGCTAACTGGCTCATTTGTTTTGTGTTTGTGTCGGACTGTGCCTAGGTTGATGGTGGTTGGCTAGGGTTTTTATGGTTATGGTTCAGTCCGCATCAATGGGACGGACCAACCTAACCAACCTAGACCAAGCATACACAGTACAATTCTGACCCGATTTTAGCCCAGAATCAGACAGATCCAATAACTTTCTGAATCTATTCCATCTGATTTGTCATGTAGATTGAGCAGGGTCACGACGGGCATAAAACGCAATGTATCAGATACAGTCCAATCTGATTGGATATCTGGTATGTCTGAATTATTTGTCTGTTGTCTTATATTGTTGTCTGTTGTCTTATATAAGGGCTTTCAGATATAACCTCCGGAGTATAAGCGGAGGTTTGTCAAACGGACGTTCTACCCCTCGGATGATTCAGATATGTTGCTAACCTGCGGACCTTATGCTGACCTTGTACGGACCTATGTGTGAACCACATACACGCACATTACAGAATCTTCGTGTGGTTGACGAGTGAGGGATGGGGGCTTGCAGAGTTCGCAAGAGGCGAGATATGACGCAGAATATATGCGGCCGCTGTCACAGCTGCTGTTTTTGTTTATAAAATGTATGCATTATGTAGGCTAAAGAAGAAAAATCTATTCTGCGTAGGCTAATACTTGAAGTGGTCACGTAGTTGTGCATACTTAAAGCTGACCTACAGTATTTGTATGTGTGCTTCAAATAAACACATTTATCTGTTTTCAACGTTATGTAGCAGAATTACTTGGCTATGTAACCCTAATCTGGTTTGCGAGAGCATGCACGAACTTGGTACCAGCCAATTCAGTAGGCTAACTGAAGACTTCAAGGCCATTATATACAACGTTTTTAAACAACAAACAAAATACTAACATAACAGTAAAGTGGTTCGTTTTTTTGTGGTTTATTTTTCCAAAAGCATCCTCTCCCATATGTCTATAGACCCCTTTGCAACGGCAGTGAAAACATAAACATTCGGGTGGGCGTGACGTCACTGGAGGCAGAAACAATCGTAGTGAGGCGGCTAAAATTAGACAGTAGCCTACTCTAAAATCTTTGCTAAAATGGCTAATATAACACAATATGTAAATTAGGGATGTCCCGATCCGATATTTGGATCGGATCGGACGCCGATATTAGCAAAAAATGTGGGATCGGCCTGCACGGGAAAATCCCGATCCGGACTCCCGATTCAGTTTGCACCGATGTAGGTAATCCATTCCAGTTTTTTTCAGCTTTTCCCCCCAAATCCGGTCCGCGTTTTTCAGCACACTTAGCGACCTGTCCAGCATCCCACTTGTCTGTGCATGTCCCACTAAGAATTTAAAGTTATCGAGCAAATATTTCATGTCACAGTTGAATTAATATAGCCTAATGTTAACCGCGACTGCGAGTGTGAAAGTAATTGTGGTGAATAATTACTTAATATTAATCTTAGACTGGCAAACTTCTCTGGCAAGCAGAGAGGGTACAAAAAATGGTCTATGTAGGCCTAGCCCAGGCCTGTAAGGCCTAGGTTGGCCTGTAGCCAACCTCTCCTCTCTTCCGTTCTACATCCTTCTAGTCTTAGTCTAAGTCCAAGTCTAAATCTAAATCTGACAAACATTGCCGTTTAGTTACTTTTAAATGCTTTAAACAAAGAAGAAAATGGCGCCAAAACAAGCCCACATGATTGGTTCTCCAGTTGGCATCAGACACACCTACTCACACCCACTTCACACCTATCTGAATAGCATGAGGAGAGATATCTTATATATCAGAAATATCACTTATAGAATGTTCCAAACATTCTCACAATCAAATCATTAAAATCCTTGTACTGAGACTATCACAATGATACCAGACATGAATACATTTACATTTCATGACACATGGATACATTATATCAAGATAACATCCTTTGTCCTGTGTACCTGAACCACTACATTAGCATTTGATTGGGGGAGGGGAGGGTGTCTTTGTTTTAAGCCAAGAAGGGCCACATGGCAATTCAATTATTAATAATTTTAACCGTAAACTTATTGCTATCAAGTGTCCGCGAGACCCTCTTACTATTAAGGCTCTTATGCATGTTGCTGCTGACAGCTTTGCCTGTCTAACGAATGTTATCTCCGCGATTTAAGATTGTTTGTGTAATGTATAGGCACAGCACGCACTTTAATTTCCCTATTTTTACAATTGGCTAGCCTAACAAATGCATTTCATTTCAAAAAGCAACCTGGTCAATCGCTAACAATTAAGTGCACCTAGGCCTACAACTCTACACATCCAAAAGGGTAAAAGCTTCCAGTAGGCTATCATAACTTTTTTTACCGTTTAGTCTGTGCATCGGCGCAGCCTACGACGATATGAATTAGTGACAGCTGTTGTCGCGGTAAACTGGCTCCTGTCACTAAATAGTGTAGATAGGCCTACGTGCTATGTTGCTTGATTTTCTGTAATAAATGCAGCCTGTAGCCTAGGTTACTTCCGCAAACCCAGACCAGTTGTGGCATCAGTTTCGCTTTTAAAACGCAACAGTGAGAGGCTTTTTAGCGCAGTCTCACTTATCATTGATGAGCACAGGAGCAGGCTGACACCTGAGCATGTTGAAATGATCACCTTTGTGAATAGAAGAAGAATCTCCCCATCATGCTCAGACTGCAGCCAGGGAAAACAGTAGAAATTGAAGGGAGTATGGAGATGGAGCAGTAAAGTGTGGAGGAGATAGCAATACTGTAGAAGGCGTGACAGTTATTTGGGTTGTTATAGTGTGTGTGGTAATTTGACTATTTTCTACTCAGGTTTTGTGTGTGTTGCTTTTATATATCATTTTATATTGTTTACAATATTGTTTACACGAATGGCTTTTTTAAGCCTTGGTTTACACTCTTGACCAGAGCACTGATGCCAATTCAGTTTGTGTGGTTAATTGACTATTTATTTTCTACTCAGCTTTTCTGTGTGTTTTGCTTTTTTTATACAGTTTACAATATTGTTTGCACTAATGGCTTTTTAAGCCTTGGTTTACACTCTTGTTGTTCAAGAGCAGAGCACTGATGCCAATTCAGTTTGGTTAATTGACTATTTATTATTTTGTGTTTATTTAACCCTGTTAAAATAAACAGGTCAGCTTCTCATTACCAACCACTGTGGAATATTTAAACTAACCTAATTAAGTTGGCTAGTTGTTCTTAAGAGTAAAACCCTTTTCAACATGAGTATAACAACAAAATAAGTAAATATCTTTAATCTTTAATACATGCTTGGATCGGCCGGTATCGGTATCGGCCGATGCTAAAAGCTACAATATCGGTATCGGATCGGAAGTGCAAAAAGCTAGATCGGGACATCCCTAATAAATACATTCGGTGTACGTGATCGGGAGGATTATTTTAAAAAACTGACATTATCAGGTGGGACCATCCTGACAGACCCCTATACCCTCACTGATTGGAGAGAAGACGTGACAGGTTTGCCCTCAGTTGAATGGCCAGACATTTATAATTACCTTATTGAAAAACCTAGCGTCTACAGTAAGGAGAAGCTGAGGGTGTATAAGTCATTGGATGCCTATAACTATGTCGTAAATGGTCATGTCCAAGACTTACAATACAATGATGTTTCGGATGAGTTTTGTGTTGTAAGAGCTGACATATTACCGAGCCAGCGCCAAGGTCACAAGGCAAAGATGTACCAGGCTTGGGTTATCGTGAGTCGAACGAACAACTACGTTCTCACTGGAAACTGTACTTGTATGGCAGGGTAAGTAACCTACATCTCATGTTTTATAGCATATTTTCACAGTATGTGATTCCAATGTTAGCACATCAGTTATTATGACAGCATAAAGCAGACCAGATCAGTGTAACATTTAACAGGCATTTAAATTAAGCTCAGTCAATCTCATCTGTTAAACTCAGTCAATCTCATCTGCTACAAATATAAACACACTAACTAGTTATGCTGCCCTCATACTGCGTCACCAGCAGGCAGAACTAGACAGCTAGATAACACTGTTTGTCAAAAGCTCCAAATAAATCCAAGGCTTGACTTTTCTTGTTTTTACTGAAGTTTCCAACAATAATTCAATTTGTTTACGTTTTCTCTTTTTTTAAACTGTAAAATAATACAGAAAATACATATAACTAATTACATGTGAAATACAAGTCTATGTTGCTAACCACATAGCTTGTATACAGATCGCTAGCAAATAGCGTTTTCAACATGACTCGTGACCAACGAGAGCTAGCATAATTTAGCAAACTAAAGTATGCACAAAACATATATCCAAGTTACAGAAGTACGAAAACCAAAGATATATGACGAGGAATATTACTCTAACACAAATAATCTACTTACAGACAAATAATGTCCAAAGCTCAAACGTAAAAAGTAGAATAGCTGGCACCTTGTTCATCCGTGTTAAAACTCGTGGTAGACTGAAACGTGAATCAGGAAGTATTGACAGGAAGTAGTACTTAACTAAACAGTTACCCCAAAAGACCAGAAGGTGGCAGCATATACAAAGGAATGTGAAATAAGGTAATATCACAAATACAAAATAGGATGCATTCTTATGGAAGGCAAAACACTAGTTATCTAGCACTCATCTAATCACAGATCACTATCACTCATCACATCTGATTTTCCATCTGATATTGCAGCCTAGGGTCCTGTTGCAGTCATGCAGCAGCCATACTATGTAAGGTGGAGTTGTATGTTAGGATGGGAAGAACAGCACAGCCAGCAGTTACATCAGGGGAATGCCTCTGGAAAAAGACAAAGAAAGAGGTCCAACCAGCCAGGCTCAGTGACATCAACTTCCAGAGGCTTTCAAAAGTAAAGTTGACAGCAGCTCCAGCCAAAGTCAGAATGTTAAGCAGCAACGCTAGAGGTACCAGTATTAGGCTTAAAGGTTCTGGCCAGTCATGATCAGTGTTGGAGGGGTGGAGGGAGAGAAAGGAAGGAAGTGTCGGGGAAGGGTAGAGAATATTAATATAATCCAAGCTATATATTTATTTATATATTTCCTTCATCTTCCTCTAGAACTCACAGAGGAAAACCTTCTAGAGTGCCGCTCAGTTGCTCCAGACGCTGCCATTCTTACCAGCATAGAGGGCAGTGATACAGACACGGCATAAGAGTCTGAACAAGCAGAGGATCCAGAGGAGTTGCCCGAGCCTCTCACTGCCTTGTTCGAACCAACACTCAACCCAACTGGCAGTTGAAAAATGTGAAGAGGCTTACCTCAACATCAAACGTAACATCGACCCTGAACAGTGTGAGAGACTGGAACAGAAAACAAAACAGCAGGCAAAGTGCCAAGACTGGCACACGCATAGGGAAGGTAGGATTACCAGCACCACCTTTCATAGTGTGTGCACAGGTAATATAGTATACCACAAAGCACCCTCAAGAAGATAATGCATTATGATGACGCAAACCTACAGGTTCCAGCAGTTGTGTGGGGAAGAGAGCAGGAGGAAATGGCTAGGGAGTGGTAGAGAGGTCAATAAAATCCACCAAAATGCTAAGGTTACCCTGTGTGGTTTTGTAGTACGTTCTGATGAACCCCACCTTGGTGCATCTCCTGATGCTTGAGTAGTATGTGATTGCTGTGGGGAGGGGGTGGTGGAGATCAAGTGTCCATACAAGTATAGAGACGGCCTACTGGGTGTCAGTGTTACTAATGATTTCTGCCTTGACCACAACTATGACCTGAAGAAGACACACCCCTACTACTACCAGGTTCAACTGCATATGTATGTCTGCAATGTACAGCACTGCGATTTCGTTGTGTGGACAACTCCAGAGATGTGAGTCGCATCCCACGAGATGAACAGTTCTTGCAGAAGGCTTTACCTGTAGCTAAACAGTGCTATCTCCATACCTGTCAACACTCCCGTTTTTCCCGGGTTTCTCCCGTATTTCAAGGTCATCTCCTAGCATCCTCCCGTTTTGTTATTTCTCCCGGAAAACTCCCGTAATTTGCATGGCCATCAAACTACATTTTAAAATCATTGATCCATTCAGGTTGCAAGATTGTATATGAAATACACCCTACACATACACGATCACTTAGTTTCAATTTCAACTGTTTTGTCATAGGCTAAAACCTGGCAACCCAAAACCCAAATAAGGAAGCGGGTGCCAACTGCGCAGCCTGAGTCTCGTCGTAAGCAATCGGGCTAGTTGAATGGCCTACTCCAGAACTAGCTGTTGTGAAATTGTTGGGAATTTAATTGATTAACACATCACATAAACTGTTATTGAGTGTTGTTGATAGCCTACACCGAACTTGTTCCCTCGGAACCAAATCTGACAGCAAGCAGCTTTGGAGTTTTGGAAGTAGGCTGCAGGCAGGCAGCAGCTGGTGGATACATAACTGGCATGCGTAAGGTAATGGTAAGGTAAAAGCAACGACCGAAATGCAGTGTTGAAACACGTGTATGAAACGTATTAAATATGCAAACACTGATCTGGTATAAACACTGACCCCCCCCCCCGAAAAAAATCTCCCGTTTTGGAAAGCTTTATTTAACCCTGTTAAAATAAACAGGTCAGCTTCTCATTACCAACCACTGTGGAATATTCAAACTAACCTAATTAAGTTGGCTAGTTGTTCTTAAGAGTAAAACCCTTTTCAACATGAGTATAACAACAAAATAAGTAAATATCTTTAATCTTTAATACATGCTTGGATCAGCCGGTATCGGTATCGGCCGATGCTAAAAGCTACAATATCGGTATCGGATCGGAAGTGCAAAAAGCTAGATCGGGACATCCCTAATAAATACATTCGGTGTACGTGATCGGGAGGATTATTTAAAAAAACTGACATTATCAGGTGGGACCATCCTGACAGACCCCTATATCCTCACTGATTGGAGAGAAGACGTGACAGGTTTGCCCTCAGTTGAATGGCCAGACATTTATAATTACCTTATTGAAAAACCTAGCGTCTACAGTAAGGAGAAGCTGAGGGTGTATAAGTCATTGGATGCCTATAACTATGTCGTAAATGGTCATGTCCAAGACTTACAATACAATGATGTTTCGGATGAGTTTTGTGTTGTAAGAGCCCCCCCCCCCGAAAAAAATCTCCCGTTTTTGGAAAGCTAAATGTTGACAGGTATGGCTATCTCTCTTGTGTACTGCCAGAGATTCTAACCCGCAGCCAAGATCCTGCCCTTAAACCACCAGTAACTTGTTACACATGCAATATGCCAGAGGTAGGAAAAATTATCAAGTGCAAGATGTTAAATCACACCTTCCATTATCAATGTGTACAGGTGAAAAGGAGGCTGAAGAACTGGCACTGCAGTCTGTTAGGTGAACTGTACACCTCACACATCTGCATCCTGCAGGGTAGAGAAGGTGCTTTTGAATGGGGTTTAGATTTGGTTTGATTGCTGCATTGATCCCACATGCAGCTAGTGAACACAGCAGAGTATCAGTATGAGCCAAAAGTCTTGATTTGTTTTATGTCCCAATCAAAATAACAATACAGCACTTGTTTATATGTTTGTATTTCTAGACAATGCATTAATATTTTCTTTGATGTTATGTATCTATCTGAATGAAATACAGTAACAGTTGTTGAAATTGACATTTATTAATTTCATGTAATTTGTAATGTAATGTAATTTATTCATTTAAATTGACATTTGGTCATTTGCTGTACATTAAATGAAGACACAGTAATTCAATCCAAGTTCTATTTGGTGATTATTTCCATCTAATCATCAATCATACAATCATACAACAATCATTTATGCAAATAGCATCACAATTATCACAATCTACAAAAAAGCTTATAGTATTAAAGGTTTCTCCAAAAGGAGCACTTTAAAAGTGAAAGACTAAAAAAGCATTAATGTTCTGAGTTCATCCTTTTACCGGCACAATACATTTGTTACAACTCTCCCTGGTGGTCAGAAGACCAGGGATCATACATACACATACTTTATCTGGGCACTACAGATTTGCAGAAATTCGTAAGGGCACCACAAACTATCACCATATCATCCAAAAGGCTCACTTGGGAAACTGGAATGATAGAATGCAAAATTTTAAAACTCTTCCATCGGCTCATAACTCTTTCTACATGTATTCTCACACGTGACAGTCGTCTTGATGAGTTTCACATGCAGGTAACTGACTCTTTCCTTTCGTGAAACTTGGTATACGCAAGGTGGCACCATATGCTGCGAGTTCGTCTCTTATTAAGAATCCCCTGTCTGCTAAATATTCATCCATTGGCTCTACTAGGTCCAAAAATCCTGATTCCCGTGTTATTTGTTTATCCGACACTCTCCCACCCCATCCTTTGGACAGGAATGAAACTGCCCCTGCAGGAGTTATTCCCACCAGGTACTTAACCGTATTATTATGTTTGTAGTTGGACCAGGTCAGAGCTCTAGCTGTCAAGTTGGTAGGTCTCTCCATGAAAATCTCTGTACAGTCAATTATACATTGACATCTCTTGAAATGTTTCCTGAATCTCTTTGGCATATTTTTAAGGACAGCACCCTTTGTTGGCCACTTAATAGCAGATTTTAAAATGGTTGCCATCACAGGTAGCCAGGATCTCAGAATGTTAGAAACTGTGCTTTCAGAGACTCTAAACCTAGGCTATATCTCTATTACTGATTCCCAATCTCAATTTATAAATGATCTTCTAGTGTGAGAGATGCATATAGCTTCTGCACACCACCTTTTATTTTACCCAGTAACCAAATGAAGAGGAATGATGTTAACCCAGTGAGAAATAGCATGTAATTAGCATTGTCTTTGACCGTGGAAAACGAGAAGCGTGATTTCTGAAGCTCTTTTAATCTTGCATTCTCCTCTCTGAGTCTGTAACAATCTTTTCTCAGGTTAACATAGTCAGTACTAAGCTGGTCATACTTTAGACTGAGACTGTTGTAGGCTTCTTGTGGGACCATATTCTCTTCTGGTTCATCTGCTGTCAATAGGGCATCATCAGCTGAAAGATATTAACACAGTGTCTCCAGTCAGTGTCAGCGCAATCTAATGGCATAAATATGAAAACAACTGAATTCAAATGTTCTCACCATGGACATGCGAAGAAGCTTCCTCCTGCTCATCTGTCCGAGTAGCGTTATCCCTTTTCTTTTTTCTTTCAAGCCTTGGAGAGAGAGAGAGAGAAAGAAAGAGATGGACAGAAGCAGAGTTAGGCAGTTATTATAAAAAAATAAACATGCATACAACAAAGAAGGGTAAGGACCTCTTCATACAAACAAGTGTCTGTGACTAGATGTACAGATGTGTCATGGCTGCCCATCTGTACTTTTTGTCATAGGCTAGAGATCCTTATGATGATATCTATACATAAATAAAATATATGTCTGGTTCTATACAACTTTAGAACAAGTAGGCTACAGTTGTCTGAACTTGAATTTTAACTTCAGCAGTTTATAAACCTCGATTTGACTAACCTTGCAATCTTTTCCATAGACCTGGCACTCTAACCTGACCCTATAGCCAGATGAATTTCGTTCCGCTTAGCTCCGCCTAGCTTCACTCACATCCATCTGGGACCTCTTCCATTGAGAGTGATTTCTGCAACCGATTTTATGGTACAGCCAATCAGGACGCAGGGCGGGAGTTTCATAGATGTGACATAGCGTAGAAGCGACTGTAACCTAGCGTTCATGGGCTTCGGAAAAACATTTCTCCGAGTGAAAACATCATCATTCCGCGTCATTCATGTCACTTAATGTGTGAGTCAGAGGTCGGAAACTGGGGCTAGAGTTGCCCAGTTAGGGGCTCGTCATCACTTTTGTCGTCACGTTGTAGTTCGATTGTAGTCCATGTGGCCTTTCATGTCCAACAGTTTTAATGTGAACTTGGGAATTTGCCCTTTTTATCACTTGAAAGCTGCATATCTTTCTTTCACGAGCGTCTTACTATATTTTAAGCAAATACAGTTGTTTGTTTAGGATTAGTGAGTGTATGTTTTAACCTTTGTTGTGGCATCCGTGTTTGTCACACATTCAGATGGCAAAGCACATGAACACTTGCTGTCGGAAAAACAAAGTAGCCATGGGGGCGGTCCTTGTCATTCCGAGGTGCTCTGAATGCACCATGAGACTGTTATCAGCGTCATGGGTTGGCTTCGATGTGAGTGGTTGAAGTAGCAAGTGGCTTATTCAATCATATGCAAGCATTTTTTGATTAGGCCCAGCCTTCTGAAGCAACACTTCAATTGATCGTTTCCAGAAGGATGAGTGGAGCTAGGCGGAGCGAAATTCATCTGGCTAGGGTCAGGTTACTGGCACTCTGCCGACCATAGGAGGGCAAAATCTGGTTTGTTCTCATCTGTAGAAGCCTCGCCTACAAAATAAGATGAAAGCTATGTCAACCTAAAAACTGAAGTAAGCTAGCTAGCTAATGTTAGCCTAGCATGCCACATATTGTTATTGGGCTGGTTAACATCAGCAAACATTTGCTACAAAGTTAGTTACCAAATAAGAAGATAAAACTAGGCATGATCAAGATACACCAGAAAAATATGTATTTAGCTAGAAAAGCAAGTTTACCTAGCTAGCTAGTAACATCAGTATTTACCTGTTATGAAGTGTGCGCTACAAACACGAGCATTCTTGATGATCGCCTTCGTCCAGTCCTTTATTTTGATGGCATTTAGCCATAGTTGTCGTCTTTTTTTTTGACTGACCGGCGGAATTCTATAGTATTTCAAATTTAAACCATTACTTTTTCCGTTCTGGCACCCGACAGCACAGCATGATGACACCATGATAACTGTTCGTTTCAGCTTTCCAGCTGAGGTGATGGTTTGTTTTGCCTCCAGTGAACGTTATGACGTAGGCTCAGAAGGTACCTATATTGCATTTACGTAAGGAGCTTGGAACAAAGTTGGGTTTTCTTTGTTTTCATTTTCTCTAGGCATTATTCATTCTCAACAATATCTGGCTCAGCAGTGAGGTCATGAGAAGGCTATCAATGAACAGAAAACCGACCGTGTTGGCTAACAATTTATTAAATACTCCTGTTATTGTCGTCAACGACGTCGTTGTAGGCTACTGCCTTTTTAGCGCCTTCTGATGATGATTTGGTCTTTTGAATTCCTTTGGCCTTGCGATGCGGTTGTAGGCTACATCAACATGTCTCTTGCCATTCCCATCACAAGGCTGTCTGCCCTCATGGACAGTAGCTCCGTGATGTCTGCATCTTTCCAGGTCGGAGATTTTCTGGACAGCACTATATGCCACTCCGATCATGACACTGGAATTTATGGCCTTAAGTCAGATTTAAGTGCCCCCACCACATAGACGCACGAAAGAAACGTCATCAACACGCCCTTTAGGTGTGAATTTTAACCGCATGTTCTACGCTTCGTTCAGACACAGCACATTTACATAATGTCCGGAGGAAATTCTAGGAGGGGAGCAGTAGAACAACCGGCTAAGTTCGGACTTCCATATGACCGTTTATGTTGTTCAGATATATGGCCCCACCGTTTAACATCCGCAGAACCTCCCGGTTCCGGCATTCTGATTCTTGGTAACTGATGAGTGTGAATGTTGATTGGCTGATGTCATTCAGGTGCTGTTCAATGGTGTGAATCTTAAATGACAAATCCTAAAGCTCTAACAGGGATTCGAACACTCAATCTAAGAAACACCAGTACATAGTGCTGGGCGGTATGACCAAAAATGTATATCACGGTATTTTTCAAAATTCTTACGGTTTCACGGTATATGACGGTATTTTTTTTTCATGCATAATCAGATGTTCACAGCATTTTCAACAGGTTGAGAGAGGAATTGCTGCAGTACATTGACTAAGGATGGTCTATTTTACTGTCATGATGTAGAATAACTCCACAGTAGTGGTAATGCAGTTGCATGGCCCCAGAAAATGATGCTGTTTACAAAGAGCCACTCATGATTCTAATGAAGAATCTAATCAGAATGCAAAGACAATTGCAGTCAAAATACAGAACTTTTACTGTGCAAATTTCACAAGTACATCTTGTATAAAACCAATACAAAAAGTCGTGCAACTTGCAATAATTATACTTTTTTGAAAATGATACAATTTAAAATAAAACCTCTCTGTTAATATGCTTACTCTGTCAAATAGGCCTATCAGAAATGTATTGTTATTGTGTGGTTTACATGACGTTAGATGTGGATGTCTTGTTAGCCTGCCATGAGCTTCGGTTCGGTTCGCTAGGCAAAACATTAACAAAAAAGTTCGTTTTGGTGCACTGATGACAGTCAGGATCATTTCTAACTAGCCAGCTAGTATTGCTCAGTGCATGTCTATAACATGCTTTACTTGCTACCTGGATAATTTCAGCAAATATTCTTAAGGTGAGATGAATGATAAGATCATTAAACTTCACTGTGTTCGGTGGGTTGCTAACTAACGACATCACCTACTACTAGCCAGCTATTTACAGCTGTTGAACAATCTCAATAGAATTTTCGTTACAGTAGGCTAAATCCTTTTCAATGCAGTATCCCTTAACACTCAATCTAAGAAACACCAGTACAAGGCATTATCCCACTGAGCCACTGTCAATCCAACATGTTGGCCAGTCACATTCACATGGTCAAAATGTGTGTTGGTAAACACCCAAGAAAAACTCCAAGCATACATTTGACAATAAAATGAAGGGCTTTCCTGAAAGAGTACACCTGAAATCTTTTTGAAATTCTGGGGCAATTAGACATTTGTAGAGAAGAACACTAATGGATGAAATATAAATATGATAGACTTAATGATGAAGGAAAAATAGTAAACAAAGAAGTTCCCCTAAATGTCAGAGTGTCTCGGCATTCTGATTCTTGGCAACTAATGACTGTGTATGTTGATTGCCTGATGTCATTCAGATGCTGTTCAATGGTGTGAATCTTCAATAAACAATAGTATTCGAGCTAGAGCCTAAAGCACTACCGGGGATTCGAACTCTCAACCTAACAAACACCAGTACTAGGCATTATCCCACTGAGCCACTGACAAACCTATATATTTGGCAGTCACATTCACATGGTGAAAATGTGTGTTGGCAAACACACAACATCAAGAAAATTCCTAGCATACATTTGACAAAAGAATTAAGGGCTTTATAAAAAAGAGTACAGATCTGAAAATGTGCACTGTTAATGGTATCCACATAATGATGGTTGTATGGTTGTTCTCAAAGGAAAAAAAATACTCATATAGGCAGGCGCGCGGGAACCTATTTTTGACCAGGGGTGCTGAATAACAAAAATAATGGATGTCCGACGTGTTTCGGATTTTGACTGCTAAATAGCCTACATCATTTAAGTGCGGTGTGCGGGTGATAGCGAGAAGTTTTAGAAAAGTCCTGGGCAGCCACAAATTCCAATGTTCCGCGACAGCACTCCGAGTCCACTGCGCCTCCCTAATCCCACAGAAGCGCACTTGACATCATTAGCCTATTTCAGTATAGCTAAGCAAAATTACTTTTCTGATCGTCAAAACCACACCAGAGATGTTAGGTAAGGGATAATGCCCGACGAGGTGTCCATTATCAGAAATAAATGAACGACGCGGAGGCGTGAACTGTCCGACGCAAAGCGGAGGACGGTTGCTTCTGCGAAGTCCATTTATTTCTGATAATGGACGCATCGAAGGGCATTATCCCGTTATACCATGGTCACTTACGAAATAAATAAATATGAAATCAATTATTATAATACTAAATGAGTTTTAGAGTTAAAATCGTTCGTTTTTTCAGCTGTTTTTGCAATGCTGTGGAATGTTGATAAGTCACAGCTGAGCGGACTAACTCAGGTGTTGTCAAGCAACGTCATAATAATTTTATAGGTGTAGTAGGCCTATATCACTTTTTAAATGACACCCTTTTCAACCTAGACCATGGTATAAGCTTTAAATAGGCTAATAATCAGGCTGCAATGATCTCGCAAATAATTTTTGGATAGCCTAGTGTGTCGTCTCCACAGCAAGTAGGCCTATGTGTTCTAATTTCTATCTTAGCGACTAGTAGGCTATAGTGAAATTATTTCACTAGCTATACATTTATTCGTTTCTTTCAGCTTATCCATGCTTTTTTTTAATGTGTAAATCGCATAGAATATGTAGGTCTATATCAACCGTAGGCCTAGGCTACACACTTGATCGCTATCACATAGCTGAAACCACGCTACGGTTCTAACTGACTCACGTTCACGTTGATCTCTATAACTGTTAATTTTTAGTAGCCTATATTCGAACCTATCCATAACCCTTTTTTGCTATTTGGCTCATCATTTCACATACAAAAATATAAATAATGTCAGACAGCGAATTAGTAATTATTTAAAAATATATATAATAATTTTTAAAAATCTATCTCCTGCCAGCAGGGGGTGCTGCAGCACCCTCAGCACCCCCCTTCCCGCGCCCTTGCATATAGGAATATAGGTGATATAGGAGAAATGGGCTGAGTGGTCGAACTTTATTGGTCTATATCTCTGAAATGGAACAACATATCCAAATTCTTTTGATAACTTTTGTGAGGCTTTGTCTAAACATTGTCTGTGAGAATTTTGGTGAAGATTTGATCATTTTTGAAGCCCGTGAAACTTTTTATGATGTTTGGCTTTTCTCTGAAATTGTGGCAAAAGTAAACATTTTTAGAGCATAAGACCAGGGTGAAAAGATGCATCTGAATGTAGAGATTAATATGATTAAAGAATATTGAGTCTAGGTCAATCTGGTAAGGAGAAATAAGCATTTTTGACAAGAGCGCCACCTTTGGGTGCAGTACCCCAAATGTTGGGTTATGGTTAGTGGGGGGTACTGGTAACAATACTTGAAAATGTGAAGTTTATAGGACTTACAGTTTATAGGAATATAGGTGATCTAGGAAAAATGGCCTAAGTGGTCTAACTTTATTGGCCTATACCTCTGAAATGGAACAAAATATCAAAATTCTGAGCGATAACTTTTGTGAGGCTTAGTCTAAACATTGTCTGTGAGAATTTTGGTGAAGATTTGATTATTTTTGAAGTGTTAAACGTTTTATAATGTTTGGCTTTTCCATGAAATTGTGTCAAAAGTAAACATTTTTAGACCATAAGACCAGGGCCAAAAAGATGCATCTAAGTTTAGAGATTAATATTATGAAAGAATTTTGAGTCTAGGTCAATCTGGAAAGGAGAAATTAGCATAATTAACTTTTTTTTTCAATAGCGCCACCTTTGGGTGCAGTACCCCAAATTTTGGGTTATGGGTAGAGGGGGGTACTGGTAACCATACCTGAAAATTTGAAGAGTTTTGGAGTTAAGGTTTAGGCTGCAGTATGACTTTTACAGAAATTTGGACAAAAATGAACGGTACAGAAACAATAGGGGTCCTGCAGCTATGCTGCTCGGACCCCTAATAAACAGAAAGAAAAGAAGGGGAATGTATAAATAATAATAATCAGGGTGCGATTTGTAGGGGGGGATGGTGAGGATTTCCCCACCTCTGGTTTTCCTATCCCTACCTCTGCTAAATTATTTTTATCGTCGGGGGGGACAACATTTATCCCCCTCTGCCCCTCATATTGATTAATGCTACTTTATAAGTAAAACGCTGCAACGTGAGAACAGTCTAGTAGGCTAGCCTACATAATAATCTGACATCAGAAACGCACCGTCACCGTCAGCACTGATGCTGCTGACACAGTGGCTGCGTGATAACTTAATTTGGCCTTGATCGTGCAGGACATTTCAGAATGTCAAGTGTGTAATCCATCATAAATGGCTAGGTTCAATGGAAAAGTTAGCTGGACAAATGAAAGAAAACGAGAAGGATTCAGTGAAGCATAATAATGTTTTAGAACCTTCAAAATTAGAAAACTGATGCAACTGAGATGGAGGACAACTGCACGTAGAGTAGAACGTAGGCCTATTGTCCGAAGGAACTTACATTAAATGATGAGATATTTGCTGAATGTCACAAAAAGTGTTACAGAAATTGCTTGGCATCGCTTATTCAATGGCTCTCTACCGAAACACCTGTAGTTTGCGGAGGACGAACGAGAAAGCACTCGTTTGATAAATCAGCCAGTAGTAGACAAATAACTTTTAGAAATAATCTGTACTGCAAAAACGAATGTTGGTGGGTATTTAAACTATCTAGCGGGTGTTTTAACAGCTGCAAGAAATAGAAGCTTCATGGTCTTTATGTTCTGGTTCGTAAATTATTTTCATAAAACTTCAAGTTGCCCTATAACTTTACTCTCCAAACTCTTCACTGCACTGTAGGCAATTAACTGACAGTATTTATTTATTTTTTCAACTTTTGCAATATTACGCACTTGGCTACTGAATGCAAATCAGCAGGAGAGAGAATGCACGTAGCCTACGCAGCGTGTAGCGCAATGTGTAGGCTATTTGGTTACCAACTAACACTGTTAGCCAATTCACTAACTTAAGACTTCAGTGCCATCATATACAACGTTTTTTTACACAACAAATACAGAAAGGATGGAGGCAGCAAAAGTAGAGAAGTCATTTCAGATGGGGCAAGAACAAGTGAATTTGTATGCTTGTCAAAACTTAGTCCTATACCCTGCATTAGAGGAGCTGATCATCATACCAAGCACACTCGCTGTTTAAAGTCATACACCACGGTAAACTAAAACTAAAATGTTACAAAGGTGGCAAAAATAATATAGGGTATTATTATGACATTACTAGGCTATGAATCGTTCGTTCATTTTTTTTTTTTTTTTTTGGGGGGGGGGGGGGGGGGGGGGGGTTACAACCCTTATTGTACTTATTCAAAATCATCCCCCCCTCTGGTTTTTACACAAATCGCACCCTGATAATAATGATATAAAAGGTCTAAATATCAGTCAAAGCAAGAACATTGTGCAACAGCCATATCATCAATCATACCCTTAAATTGGTCTAGTGACACAAACCTATCTAATTTCGATAACTCTTGCAATTTGTTCCAATTATTAGATACAAAAAAATTAAAACCTAATTTACCAAATTCAGATTTAATTTGAGGAGTTTGAAGAGATATAAAACCCTGTGAGCGTGTATTGTGGCAGATTGATTTTATGTTCAGAAGAGAAGTTAGGTAAAAAGGTAACTTTCCCAGTAATGCCTTATAAACAAAAAGGAGGCAGTGCCTTTCCCTCCTATCATAGAGGGAAGACCATCCTACATTTTGTTATAAAACGTAGTAAACTGTGGTAAACTGCATCAAGTGATTTCAGAGTGAAAGGGGCTGCATGCATATACACAATGGGTGTGTTCGAAACGGGAGACAGCTGCCTACTGCCTCCCTCCCTACATAGAGAGCTGTCTCACTAGACATGACTTTGGATTAAATGCATCTTTTAAAAATGAGCGTAGCACTCTAGAATCTTTGGTTAACCCTTTAGCCGCCAGGGTTTAAAAAGAATAAATTGGATTTGTAGATAAAAAAGGCCATGGCTTGCAAGTGGTCAGAGATAAAGTCCTACTGTAAATGTGAAAATCATTTAGTATGAACAGAAGTTTATGAAGGGGGTAAATTTACTCATCTAATTTGCATATTATGACGTCACTGGATGGTAACCACCGTGAATTATGCACATTTCAGTAAATACTAGATGTTGAACATATTTGAGCAGTTTTTCTTTCTTTTTTTGTAATTTCACCGACATAACAAATGAACAGGAATACAGTCACATGTAAACCAACAATAGTAAACTATTACTATAATCACAAACCCTATGCTACTATACAATAAAGTAGCCTGGTCAAATCAGTTCCATATCGCGGGTGACTTTGTAGTTCTTCAGAGCCCTATTTTTACAACCCCTGCTGTCTATACCACGTCCATTACGGACACTATCATCACTATTGCCACTGGCACCTCCAGCTATGTTGGGCAGAGGGTCGAAATCGGTCGAAATAAGCATGGTATGCTTAGTGGACACTGTCGCAAAGACGTACCTCCATTCACAGACGCACCGTGACTATCAGTCAATAGACGATCGATCATATTCTCCAAAAGGCAGATATTCTCCTTCAGAATCAGAATAGGTGAATAACAGATCCAAGACTTCATCACACGTGAATTTTTGAACATTTGGTGTATTTCTGCTTCAATTTCTGCAAAACTATGGCCCGCATCGCTTCCGCGTTATGGAGGAAATGCACGTCTTCTTCGTGTGTTTCTCGCGTGTTTTCGCATGCTTCCTGAAAACTTTGAAAAAAAAGGTTGAGCTTGAATCGAAGCTCTGGGTGTCTGCCAACTAGTGGTCAAGAGTACAAATGAGATTTTACACTGTACTCACGTCTATCGTCTGTTTTATTCAGTAATGACGCTTGTCGCAATATTGCGACAGGGGCGGTTAGAGGGTTAACACTACGGTATGACGTTAGCAAAGGCCTGACGTTAAACTAAATTAGTTTACGTAAGCTAGCAGGCTAACGGTATAAATTAGTTTTACGGCCGGCAGATATATCAGACCAGACGCTATTAATGGTTACAACAATGGCATAATCAGATAGTAAATTGTTTATTTCTAATCTGTAATCTACAAATCTAAGCAAAATAAGGTCACACAAATGACATTTTAAACAAATTCAGCAGCCATTACCGATGTCATCCGCCATGTTTGTTTACCTTTCACAGCTGTTTTAGACGTTGCCGCAAGGGATTATGGGTAGGAGGGAGCATGAAGTGTGCATCGATGCTGCCTTCAAAAATGACCGTTATTTGGGAATTCTAAGATATCTTAAAAGGCAGCAGAATTTGTTTTTTCGGTTTCGAACCGCACTTGCTGCCTTGCTCCCCTGTTATATATCTTAAAAGGCAGCAACTTTACCCGTTTCGAACACACCCATAGTCACCATAGTCTAGGGGTCTGTCTCATTCCGCCTACTTCTACACTTCGAACACTTAGTTTTAAGTATATAGTGTAGATAACACAAAAAGTCAGTGCACTGCAGGTACCCGGATGACCCCCTAAAAACGGTCACAAAATTCAGTGTGCAACGATGGTCCCTACTCGCACTAAACGGACGCCATCTTGACTACAAAGCGGAAAGGGAGGGACCAGGGACGTCGGGAAGATTTTCCAATTTTGAAAATAATGGCGGACAATTCAGCCGAGACAGCCGGAGCTGCGACACCGCAATCGTATAAATGTAAGTAATGGTGGTAATACGAGGCATTGTACTGTCGTCTAATGCATCACTTACATGTCCCTCACTGACTGAAGCCGATATAATAATTTGGCGAGTTAATTAGCGTAAGTTACATGTTAATGCTACCTAGCTACCTACAACGTTAAGCCACGTTAAGCCAGCCATTGGGACGAGCACGTTATAAATGTAAACTCTATCGTATTAATGCAAGTAACAGCAGTAATACGAAATGTTTACTGACTTATAATGCATTACTTACGTGGCCTCACAGATTGAAGCCGACATAATCATTTGGCGAGTTAACGTAACGTTATATGTTAATGCTACCTAACACGTTAAACCATCCATTGGGACGAGCACGTTATCTGTGTGAACGCTAGTAAGTTATGAAACTGGCTTCGTGACTATGTGCTCGTGAATACAGTATTGTGCCATTGTAATGTTTGATATCACGTATACTATTGACGGGCAAGGGGAGTTCCTTTTGTCTCATCGAGGTATTTTGATCGGTTTTAGGGACGGACGAAGATACAAGGGAGCTTATCCCATGGCGTGCTGCCAACGCAGATTTGTTTACGGGGAGGAGAAATGCGACCCTTACTGGATTCGAGTAAGTACATTGCATTACCAGTTGTATTACGCTACGTTCTTTACTTCAAACTAACGTGATCACATATGCTCGTTGTTATTGACAGTGCTGTAGTGGAGGCTAAACACATGTAAAGCAGTCTATGCATCTCTGGCCCAACCCCAGGATAAATAATCTCCTCAAAATAAATGTTGTGATATTGTTGTTGCAAACAAAACATAAGAAATATTGTAGTTGCATTTCATGTGTAACATAACATATTAGGTGGGCGAACCCAGTACTCATGCCATGTTAAATGATCTGGTAGTGGGCCTCTGTATTATTTAATGCATTGATATGATCTGCTGTTGTGTTTCTTACCAGGGAATTCATTAAGAAAAAGGGGTTGGAGGGGAGGCTGGATGCCAAGGCCATCAGGAAGAGATGGGAGAACTTGGTAAAAGCTTTACAGATATTGGTTGTACACTTGTGTGTTTACCTTTGAACTAATTGGTAAAGTCAAATTAATGATTGATCAATTCCTAAAAATACTACCTACCTACTTTATCAAACTGATAAGAAGTAGACAATGTATTTACCTCTGGTGTATGAATTGAACCATACAATGCTTAATACAATGTTTAATAATGTTGAACACATTAGATTTTGCAGAATGGTCATGTAATTTATTCAGATTTGTTTTGTTTTTTAACATGCCAGACGAAATCAAAAAACAATCATACATTTTAAATTTTTAAATGTAATCATGGTCAGGGACATAACATGCCATTGCCATCCTCTGTCTCTGCTCTGCACCAGAGACGGCTCCTGGAGGTGCTGGTGCTGGTCTTCATGCCCTCCTGACATCAGCATCTGGCTCCAGCAGGTCTCCGTTGCTCATACATATATTATGCAGAACAGTGCAACAGACGATGACGATAAGTCACATCCACTTCCAGAGCCTTGAAGAAGATGGACCTCCATCTTGTCTTCAGCATCCCAAAGGACCGCTCAACAATGCTCCTGGCCTTTGACAAGCTGTTGTTAAAGCGAGCCTGGAGGTGGTTGCGAACGGGCTGTCTGAAGGGTGTGATGAGGCTGATGGGCTGGGACAGGCAGGGGTAGCCCCCATCTCCAAGTATGCTGTATCCTGGTGGAGGGTAGGACTGCTGATAGTAGATGGGGCTGTTCCTCAGTACTCTGGCATCATGAACTGACCCACAGTACCCCACGAACACATCGAGGAACTTCCCCACGTTATCACAGATGGCCTGCAGCTGGATGGAGTAAAAGAGCTTCCTGTTAAAATAACAGGCGGCATCTTGTGCTGGGGGCTTCACTCTGACATGACAGCCATCGATGGCACCAACCACACGGTTGAAGGCTGCAGATCTGGCCAGACGGGCAAAGCGACCCCCGAGGTGAGGGAGCTCTTCTGCGGTGGGATGTCGGACCACTCGATACAGTAGAGCGGCGATCTTCCCACTCGCCCTGTGGACTACCCGGTGAATAGTTGCCCGGGGCATGGCAAAGGCCCTGGCAACCACACGGTAGGAGGAGGGCGTGGCAAGCCAGAAAAGAAAGATCAGGGTGTCGATTTCTGGGCCCCAGCCATGGTCGCATTCCCTGCCCAACACATCCATGAGTGCGTTGAAGGACACCCTTGAAAGGCGATAGTCAACCCTCATGTCACTGTGGCCATCAAAGTATAGTGCCAACACTGGCACTGTGTTATTAATCTGGCAGTACTTTCTGGGGCTGGGAGGACGCTGTGAGTGGGGAGAGGAAAGTGAATTAATTATGTTTTTTTTGTTGAAAATAAAGTGAATATCTGGTTCTGTTACTGTGTTTTCCTTAATTCATTGTCTTTTCTTAACATTCATCAGAATTAGTACATGATAGAGCATATCAATAGGCCTGTCTATTCTGTTGCCTATTGCTTGGTGTATGTTAGTGTAAAGATCACTTAACATTTTGAGCACAAATTCATACACTTTTGTGAAGTCTTATACTGATAGAGCTTTTAATTGTTTATCCACTTGGAGCACACTGAAGTACTGATGGTAAAATAATAACTAGCAGCTTACTGTCACTGTCCTGCATAACATTTATATAGACAGTGAAAAAACATTTAGTAATTGCATTGAAGTATTGTGACATGAAATGGTAAAACGTCTGTGAACCTGCTGTGTACATTTAGTAATTCATCAACTTAATGCAAGGAACTGCTCCTGACTGTTTTGAAAAGGTAAAGTGATTGATTAATCCTACTGGTGTAGCCTACTGCTGCACTGCAATTTGTGCATGATAGGTGTTTGTAAAATACATGAACATACCTCATGTTCAGCAAATAGTAGGAGGATCCTGCGTTGGCGTCGGAGGCGATGTAGTTTCCACATGCTGTGAACGATTGGTTAATGAACGTGTGTGTTTGTAAACAAACGCCGGCATATATTTTTGGCGGCCTGAAAATTCGCGTTCACGTGTGTTGCGTTCGTCATGTCATACCGTCATTTCCGGTAAGCTTTTTAACATAAGTGTTCCTTTTGGAACAATACTAACGATCGAAAGTGGGCACTACGGCTGTAAGTGGTCAGTGCACATTAGCAGTGCACTGACGTAAGTATTCGGAATGAGACAGACCTTTGGACTGACATTATAGTTGCTTGAATAATGGTAATTCTGCTTTCAAAAGAGAAGCAAGACCTAATCCTGTAAAGTGCACCTAATTGAATTTTTACCTTTTTTGTGAGATCAAGCACATGTGTTCTAAATGATAATTTGTTATCTAGCCAAATGCCCAGATATTTGTATTGAGAAACTTGCTCAATTTGTGCCCCATTTAGGGAACAAATGTTATAGACATCAAGGTCACACTTTCTCAATCTAGTTTTTTGCTTATGTTTTTGCTTCATTTAGAACCAGTTTAAGATCTTTCAAGGATTTCTGCACACAATCAAATGGACATTGAAGATATGACACTGCTTGCTTTACAGATGGTGCATAGGCATAAATTATTGTGTCATCTGCATAGAAATGCACTTTACAATATTCTATTGAAGCACAGATGTCATTGATATACAATGTAAACAACAGTGGTCCCAAAATTGAGCCCTGTGGAACACCATTATTTAGTCTCAATGGCTCTGAGGTTGATCCTGTCACATCTACCCACTGTGTTCTATTAGAGAGGTAGTTTTGAAACCATTTAAAGGACATTTCATCTAGACCAAAAGAGGTTCGTTTTTCAAGAAGTAACCTGTGATTAACAGCTGCACAATGTTTCTTACTGTCAACAACAGTAGCTATATAATTTACTACAGCAGTTGCTGCTGTAATTGTGCTGTGGCCAGCTCTGAACCCAGATTGATAAGGACTTAATGTAGAATATGATGACAAAAAGGAACAAAGCTCTTCATTTACAAAGGATTCTAACATATAGCTAAACATGGAAGCTTGGAGATTGGCCTATAGTTATTCAAATCACTTGGGTCTCCTCCTTTATGTAAAGAGGTCACAAGGGCTGATTTCCAAACTTCTGGAATAGAACCAGAGCAGAATGTTAAATTAAAAATGTGAGTTAAAGGTTCAACAATGACAGGGGCTGCAGTCTTTAAGAGATGTGGGTCTAACTGATCTGCACCCAGAGCTTTTCATACACTTGGAATTACACAATCCATAAAGAACCTCAGATTGGTTTACTGGTCTAAATGAGAAGGAAGGGTTATTAGGCCTATTTGAAAATAAAAACCTCTCTTCTTCAGTGACACTGAAATGGACTTGTGTCTCTGGTGCCATATCCACATTATTCAATTGATCAATGAGTACCACATTTGAGTACCACACAGGGGCGTGCAAGACCTTTGAAGGGGCAGGGGCTCAAATTTTTAAAAAAAGGGCACATGGAACAAAATTTTCAGAAAACGTGTTAACTTTATTTAAAACTTAATTTTGATTGCAACCCAATAGAGAATAAATTAGGCTACATGCAAATTATATAAAAATAAAACATCTTCCATCTTATTGATTAAATTCAAAGCTAATTTTAATAGCCTAGAAATCTAGACGCACCCTAGTGGCAGCAAATATGTTATTGCCTAGTCTGGCTTGTCAGGCTATAATTATGACCGCCGCGCAGCGAAATTTCGCATGTCCAAATTTCCGTCAAGGATTCCCGGGACACTGAAAGACCGGGGTAGACGAAACATGGTGGGCATGTAACCCCATATGGATAGCATGGAACCATCGTTTTTCGTTTTGATCTGTAGCCCCCCCGCTGGACTGCACCCCCCGAAAGGAGGGTAGGGCAGACACAGTTTTCTGTGAATATCTCGAGAACCGTAAGGTTTAGGAGGACCATGTTGATCTCAAGGGGCCATGTCAACCCATTCCATAACCACTCATTTCATGTAAAGCGCCACCTAGTTAAACACAAAAAAGTAAAAATGAGGTGTTGTAATCGCAGGTATCTGTGACCTAACATAGTCAAAACTGCACGAAATTGGAAGTGTAGGATCATTATGACACCCTCTGAATGCACGCCAAGTTTCGTGGAATTCCGTTCATGGGGGGCCACACAATAAATTAATTTATGTTACTATACACCAACTGGCCTGTAGGTGGCCGGAGACAGTTTTCTGTGAATATCTCGAGAACCGTAGGGCCTAGGAGGTCCACCTTTTTTTGTATGTTGGTCTTAAGGGGGCATGTCAACCCATCCCATTACCACTTATTTCATGTATAGCGCCACCTAGTTAAAAATTAAAAAGTGATCAAAAAATTAGGTGTTTTCATCACAATATCTCTGGCTGACATGGTCAAAACTGCACGAAATTGAAGGATCATTATGACACCCTCCGAATGCATGCCAAGTTTTGTGAACTTTCGTTCATGGGGGGCCTTACAATAAAATAATTTATGTGTACATTTAGTGACCGTACACCAACAAGGATTCCCGGGACACTGAAAGACCGGGGTACACGAAACTTGGTGGGCATGTAACCCCACATGGATAGCATGGAACCATCGTTTTTCGTTTTGATCTGTAGCCCCCCCGCTGTACTGGACCCCCCGAAAGGAGGGTAGGGCAGACACAGTTTTCTGTGAATATCTTGAGAACCGTAGGGCCTAGGATGACCAATTTTTTCCGTATGTTTGCCTCCAGGGGTCATGTTAACCCATTCCATGTGCACACATGTGCATAAACAGATACACACGCAAACACATACATTCACAGTAATCATACGTATGACACACTCACACAGTAAACATATGTACACATGCATGCACATGCACAAACACACATACGCAGGCAAACACACAAGCACGCACACACACACTCACCCACACACATAAACATAAACGTGTACACGCACACATGCACACAATTCAAGAATTTCTCAGAATTATGAACAGGCAAGATGGGGGTGGGGTTGTATAAAATCAATTTTACATGTGAAATTTATGAACTAATCATGTTTTGGTACTTGTTGTCTAGCAGATACCAGTGAGAATTGAGTGTGGATAATGCAATTTAGTGAGACAGTTAGAATCATATAGGTCTTTCAGCATGATTTATTTTTGTGGAAAAAATGTGCTGGACTGGGCGGTACATCTAGTTTTAATGTTTAGCACAGTGAACTACCACCATTAGCAAGCTGGTGTCTTGCAGATTCAAGTGCTGTGCGTGTGGCCACTGAGTGAAATGACTAATACGATTTTGTCTTTTAATTTAGATTTTATTATGCTGGCGGCTAATCACACAATTTTAACGTAGTTTGAAAGGGACAGGATTCAGGAATAGGCTACTAAGACAGGTCCCTCTTCTGTCTGACTCACCTCATGTTACCCCTGTATGCATTATAGACTGGCTTCTGACAGAAATGACGTTTTGTGCCAACATGTAGAAACACTAGGCCTACTACAGCCTTTAATTGGTGAATGGAGGTGCAAATTCCTTTCTTTGGTTATTGTCCGCGATTCACATTAACTGTAGGCTGTATTGTAAACGTCGCCACATTTGATCACGTTTTGACTGCATGGATGCGCGATTGAGTGCGCATCTAAATAATATGCAAGATGCAACAATCATTTCTAAGAGGCCTATATACAGTCATTTCTGGCATTACTACTAGCATATGAATGAATTATTTATGTTGAAAGACGTGAAAGAAATGACACAGGCTTGCACAAATTCATCATTTAAAATAAAACGTTTCACTTTCGCTATCATTGCGAGAATAGGCTACAATATGGAAAATGTTCCCTTTCAGTCTGATCGGTTCCAAACATGCATGGGAGGTCCGTGTACCTTCTGTTCATTTGATTTTCAAGGTTGAAACAGTGATCAAAAAACGGATTTGAAGACCTTTACCTAAAACAGTACTTCCCAGAGAAAAATAAAACACAAATATTGAAGCATTTTGTGCAAAAAATAATCAAATATACAATGAGGGTTTGAATTTCAATATTGTAATTTCAATTAGTCATTATTCAAGTTAAAAATGAAAACAGGAACTCCACATTCACTACTGCATGCTGACAGCATTTTTTTGCCACTGCCCGAATGGATAATTGCTAGCCTATATGTTCATCAAAGGGAGCAAGATGGTGATGTTGAAGGACAGTGATCTGCACATAGAAAAAAAATCGCCAGAACATTCCAAGCTTCTCATTTTGATCGATATGTAGGCCTAATTTATGTCCCAGGTGTGCTAGGGATGGGATTAAGGTTGCGTGCACCCTTCGAAGAAAGAGGGGGAAATGTCACTGAAAAGACAATCGACATCATGCATTTATTTGCCTATGTTTTGTAGGTATAGGCTTAGCTTAACAGTTTAAACTGCAAAAAAAGAAAAAATCTAACGTCGGTGCGTTTGACTCGTGCACATGCATATGTGCATGTTGGAATGTGATATATCGGTTTTAGTAGGCCTATGTATTTGCATTTACCTTGTGGTGTGTTAGCATGTGTAGTCCTCCCTTGGTTGTACCCATAGACTGTATATATATATATATATACAGTCTATGGTTGTACCTCATGTGTTTATTCATGTGTGTTGTGTGTGACTACCCGTTCGTGTATTGTGCATGTGTTAGTGACTAGCCTTGTGTGTTCTATAATGATGTTTTGACCTGTGTTCCCCGCTCCTGACCCAATAAATGTAGGCTACTGATTTTAACCTTGTTGCCTCAGTTGTTACAATATGAATATAAATATAAATTAGTTGTAGGCCTATGTCATTTTTAACAGAAGCATCTGCGAAATACCATTATCATAAGCATAACCAAATAGCCTACGTCCTCGGTCAGCTGGCTACTATATGCTTCCTTAGGCCTTATCACGTGCACCCCACCCCCCACCCCCCAATGCAAGGACAGCTCATTCTCGATTCTTTCTCCATTGCTATTCTCCTTTACCAACATAATACAGGCAACGATAGGCTAGTCGCGCATACAAAACAACAGAGGAGCCCAAATGCATTATTTCCGTGCCTCATGCAGTGAATTGTTGTCAGATTTTTTCCAGCTCTGCGTTCAACGGCTTCCACTCCCCTTGCTCCTAGTTGATACAACGTAGCTGACATTTCTGCATAAGTTAGCATGTCTCTAATTAAAACGTCATAGGTTTCAATGTAGGACAGCCTAGCGGGGATAGGCCAAATGAAAAATTGAGGAAAGTGCCGATTTCACATTCTTGTTGTGCGGATTTTGGATTTCGGTCGTGGGGATACAAAGTT
Organism: Alosa pseudoharengus; assembly: GCF_046254945.1. Classification (NCBI taxonomy): domain Eukaryota; kingdom Metazoa; phylum Chordata; class Actinopteri; order Clupeiformes; family Clupeidae; genus Alosa; species Alosa pseudoharengus. The sequence goes on from NW_027468685.1 coordinate 24,852,823, forward strand.
TAATATCCAAAACAAAAACACGAGGGAATTTCCTATTTTGTTTTTTAAAAATACAGATATAAGGTCGTTTTTTGATTTTCAATTTTCGTTTCGAATTTGAAAATCAAATGAACAGAAGGTACACGGACCATGGGATTTCCTTAGCCTGTGCTACACCTTTCCAAGAAGTTTTGTGAAAATTGTACCGGTAGCTTTTGCGATATTGTTGACAGCCCTACCTCACCGCAGTAGGGTGGAGTGAATGGAAGCTTTTGATAGTGCACGCCACTAACGAAAAACGGAAAATCACCAGGACAAACCACTCAGGGGTGTAGGCTACTCTAGAACCATAGGTCACTAATTTGTGCGTTATTTACGTTTGATTACATTTCAGATATGTGTTGGTTTCCTGTAGGCCTAGTATAGCGCTTTGATTCTTTCTTTATTTTTCTATGTCCGAATATTGGGGGGGGGACATTTTGGTCATATTTGAATATTGGGGAGGACACGTCCCCCTCTATGTCTATGGTGACTACGGCCCTGGGGGTCGTTTCTAGAAAAGTTAGCAAAGACGTTGCTCAACCACCATGGTACGACGCAACTTGCGACCAAACAACGACACTGTTACACCTGTTTCCAGAAAGCATCGTACCTATGTCGCAATTCACTACCTCCGACGTTCGAACACCGTAGTTCCAACAACGTTGTTGATGATGCAGCGATACATATCATTGGTGGAAACAGTGGCAACGTATAATACCCCACCCCCTAGAAATGTTCTGTCACGGCCTAGGCCTATGTCGACACTTTTCTAATCTAAACCGAGTGATTAATGCTGGCATTGTCATTGCCATCAGCCAAAACCTAAACCTATTGCAAGCATATAAAACAGTTAATTTAAGCAGACCAATATGAGTCATTATTTGTGTTAAATATCTATGTTGGAAAAAATATATAGCCTGGACAAATGTCTGGGTATCCCATAGCATATCAACTGTCTCGTGGCTTAACGGCAGCGCGTCAGTGCACTGAGCGCTCGGCCGGAGTTCGCATCCTATGTCTTCTTTTCATCTCTGACTAAGAGTAGGCCTACGAGACGCAACAATAGGTTTTGACCATACATATTTATGTATATAGTTACTCTACATCGAGAGACCATAGGTAGGCCTAAAATACATCAGTCAAAAACAATTGAATGTCACACTAGTTCACCTGCAGGTAGCGAGAAGCAAGAGGACAATCTCACATCATAAGAAAATCGAACCTACAACGTTGGGATAATAAGTCATCTGCTTTAGCCACTACACTATTTATCATGTAAGGGACTGTGAAGATTATAATACTAAAAGCAAGGCAATACTTGAATTAACATAAATAGCAAGAATGAGCCAAGTAGGGGAGTCAGTGTCTTAATCAAAATTAAGCTACAGGATAGATCGATCAATCATTGAGTCACGAGATAAACATCCACTTCGCAAATTTTGGTTAGGCGGTTGTGATTTTTGGTTAGGCGCTCCAGACACCAACAGGAACTACGACGACACAAGTGCGACTGCCTAGGGGCAGTAGTTCAAACGACCAAACTTTGCGTCCTTGTTTGCGATTGAGAGTTCGAACTACCCTTTCTAGAAACACCAAATCCAAGAACGATGGAGCGTACTACCAAGGTTGCGACGCAAGTTAGCAAACGATGCTTTCTAGAAACGACCCCCTGGTTTGATAGCCTACTTCATTAAACATGAAACAACTTTAAACATGTTATTCTCTATCTCTAAGCTGAATACTATTGTATGTTCAGATAGGCTAACTGCCAAGTGACCTTACCGTGCTCCCAAACGTCTCCTGCAGCACTGTGCCTGCGTGCACCTTCTGAGAGTTCACTGAATGTATGACGTCACGGATTGGTGGCCGCAAGGCATTTCAATTAACACAGAACATTTTTCTTTTTGTAAATTTCGAATTTCACAAACTATTAATGAGACAGTTTAGCGAATATTCACGTTGGAACTAGCGGAAGTATTACACATTTTAAAAAGTAAAAAACGGGTCTTGTCAAAAGGGCACTTGGACATCAAAGGGGCAAAAGGGCAAGTGCTAGAGCCCCTGTAGCCCCCCTTCTCTGCACGTGCCTGGACTACCACATTTGATTCAATTGATCATTAAAAGCATTACAAATCTCCATTTTCTCATTTACCACTTTAGCATCCAACATAATTTGTTGAGGAAGAGTGGTTGAAGAAACACCTTTAAGGGACTTAATCACTTTCCAGAATTTCGCTGGATTGCACAGTCAGACAGATTGTTCAAATAATAGGTAGATTTAGCCCTTTTCACAAAGAATAAGTGCATGTATTTCTAAGATGTCTGAATGTTTGCCAATCTCCATCACTACCAGTGGATCTTGCCAATGCCCAAGCTTTATTTCTTTGAGAAATATTCTCACCTAGATCATGACTAAACCAAGGGTTACATCTTTTTTTTATCCTAAATCTCTTAAAAGGGAAGATTTGACATAAAGATTTGGTATGGCCATATGCGAGTCCATATGGTTAAGTGTTGCCTCAGGGCAACATGCAGTTTTTTGTAATTTCCTATGACACCTACATTGATATGTTATAAAAGGTTGTTGATAATACATCAGTAAATGTACACCAGATAGTCACAGATAAAAACCAAAGGTTCCTTTGAAATTCAGTAGAAAATGCTTGGGGTCATTTTTGATCCCACGTATGGAAAAGTGTGGTATTGATACAAAAAATGCAATTAAAAAATATACCAATTACACAAATCCAAATGGCCTCATGTCAAAGACAACCTTTGAGGAATACATGGAAGATTAAACAATACAATTTTAAAATGACCAAGATATTGCAAAAGAATAACCGCTGGGCTCATTTTTGACCCCACTTATGCATCTAAAGGTTAACACAATCATCCCATTGTCTGCTCCAGAAGTGCATTTACTTTCCTTTGCTGGATTGATCAACAAGCTTCAACCGACTTTTCAAAAATGTGGTTGTACTCAAAGGCATCAAGCTAAAGAGACAGGATGCACATGCATACACACACACACACACACACACACACACACACGCACACACACACACACACGCACACACACACACACACACACACACACACACACACACACACACACACACACACACACACACACACACACACACACACACAAACATTCATTACACTCCCTCTCTCACACCCCCTCACTCAGTCCCAGTTACTTGCTCACCCACACACATTCAAGTGTGCCTGTTTTTGGTAGAACTTTTGAACTGCTGTGGAATTTCCGATGTGTAGAATTATTGGAGTTTTAATATTATGCTAAATGTTTTTTGAGTATTTTCAAAATACAAAAACATGGCATGGCTACAGTATTTTGTAGTTGATTTTGATACATTTAAAACAAGGGTATTTGGTCATTTATTTAAAAAAAAATATTGATGTATTTTTGTCCATCCCTGCTCGCTCACTTAGGCCAGCTATTGTTACATCTTGGCAATTCATGTGGAATTGTGTTGACCTAGATATCTTCTGACACACAAGCAAGTGCTCTCGGAGAGGGACCTATAGTCTGCATTTTCCTTTGACTCTGATAGCAATAGATGGTTCATTAATTAGTTAAGAATAGGCTGACCAGGCACCTATATTCTAAATGGGCACTTACATCCAAGTGCTTCTAATAGGTAAGTATGGTGAGTATGAACACAATCACCTAATACGTTCACACACTAGTTCAACTGACACTGATACACTTTGCTGCACAGGCAGCCCACAAGAAACATCAGCAGCCAGCATTGTGCAATGTCAGGATTTTGGACGCATTTTCAGCTCAGCGGAGAACATTCTTATCATGACATAAAGATGGATGTACCTGTCAGTGTCTGCTGTAAAACATGAGGTTTACTTGGAAATCTAGCATGAAGAGTAATATTTCTTATTAAATGTCAGGCTCATTGTATTTGATGCACACCACAAATTAAACGGCAAAAAAGTTATATCACCTTCATAAACTAAAATACAATGGCTCCATGCAGATTTGATCAATCTTTGTTCACATTTTGGAGGTTTTAGAAAGCACCCCAGGCTCATCATAAACTCTTAATTATTATTGACAATATGTATTATTTTAATACAATTTAGCTAGCAGGACTATATAATGCCCACCCTTGCACTCACAATCTCAATCACACACCACAAATACATGGTGATATTTGGCTGGATATTAACTTTTGGTGATGGTAATTAAACATGTGCAGATCAGAGGACTTTGAACCACCATACCTTAAACCTGATGAGTGACTTTCTGACTATATGCTTAAATGTACATGGGCATGAATAAAAAGCAGATTTGATTCAGAATTGACATGATAGATATGGGGCCAGAGACAGGAGGATAATTTATCTTTAACATTGAGTAATTTTGCTACATGATGCAACAGGGTCAAATTTAAGAGGAATGAGGAAAAGAAGAATGTAACATGTAACATTAATGACGTATGGCAAATACCGGGCTAAACGCGGCAAGTTGTTTGACCCATATTGAGCCGAAAAGTCATGCAAATGTTTTAACTCCAGCCTTGCACCAACAGACGGCGCTATTTTACCGTGAATTGGATCTAAGGGCGCACATAGGTAAAGGCATAGGCATGGGCAACTGACAGGCTATTGGGCAACTGAAGAGGATGTAAAGAACATTACATATTAAAAAAATTAAGATAGCTTGACTGGCGTCAAAAGGACTCCTGCTTACAATGTGCTTGGTATGACACGATTTGACTCAATCTGGAGGTTGATATGACACATGATTTTGACTCTATTCTCTTCACCTTTTGTTTCACTGAGTTGGCAATATACAGTAGCCTATATATTAACCTAGGTAACATGATCAGTTCCAAAAAGCATGTTTGAATTACTCTGAAGTTGCCTTTCAGAGAACATAAGGGAGAGATGTTTATGGCCTGGCACTGTCTCCTGTGAACTTTTTGAATTAAACAAAACAGGTAATTAAAAACAGCATTATACATTTCAGGCGAATCAAACAGAATACAACAAAAATGTTTTCAAAGTAAATGAAGATGCCCTATTCTGTAGCACCAATTACACGTCGTACACCAATTCCCAAATCTATCATAGAACAGATTAGATTTAGGGAATTATTGGCACAAACCTTTGACCGCTTGCCTATATGTCTGTCTGTTGTTTAACTACAAAATAATGTATATAATGCTGTCTGAGCATGTTTTTCTGCAGAACAGCACAAACATCTCCTCTTTGAATGCAAAACGTATGGAATATGGTTATTGCTAATTAACCTGCATTAACCTACATAAATACACAATTTTGATTTATTAGTTAATCCATAACATGGTTGCAATTTAGCGCCATCAAAGAGGTTGCCTATATGGACTGTTTGTAAACACACTGCAGATACTGACAAGCAATGATTACTTCTGCTTGTGCAAACTGGCGGAACAAGTTGGGGTGTAGCTGCTGTCTGCGCGCCTCGGCCAATGGAACTAGGTCCTCCCTTCAGCGCGTAAGAGCGCAATTTAGGATTTAACCAAGTCTTTGCTGCGGGGCTTGCAGCAGTCTTGAAGAGAGATCGTCGACGTCTGCACACGCAATGACAGTATAGAATCTAGACCCCCGTTAGTGCAAGACAGACATTTTTCGTCGCCTGCACCTCTGCGCCCTTCGAATTATGACTGGAGTATTTGACAGAAGGATTCCGAATATCAAACCTGCAGATTTTCAAAACCCTTTTCAGATTTCGACCATGCACCACCCGTCTCAGGAATCTCCAACACTACCCGAATCAACAGCCACGGATTCTGGCTACTACAGTCCTGCCGGTGGAGTTCACCATGGGTATTGCTCGCCCAACTCAACCTCTTATGGAAAATCCCTTAACGCATATCAGTACCAGTATCACAGTGTTAACGGATCGGCTGGAAATTACTCTGCAAAATCTTACCCAGATTACAGCTCTTACACCACCGCTGCCTACCATCAATATGCCGGAACGTATAGCAGAGTTCAGTCACAACCCAGTCCACAAGGTGAGTCCATCCAAAATTATTATTAATGTTATTATTGTTATAGTTATTATTATTATTATTATCCATTATTTATTAGTATTATCATTATTACTGCATCAATTCCTGCTGCTATCGTACATTTAAAAAAAAACAAAGGAGGGGGGTGGGATGGGGGGCTCAGATATTCTAAAATTCCTAATTTCACGGTTCATGTTGTGGAAATATTAGCTATTGTTTACGTTTAGGGAAATATTGTAGCCCAGGTACTGTGATAGTGCTATAGAATCCAGGCCCTTGAAGACAAAGTGTCTTCGTGTTGGAAATAGTTAGCAACATGAACAAAATGCTCTTATATTCTACCAAAACAAAATTATTTTCTGTGAATGCTTCTCCAATACGTCCATTTTATTTTGCGTTTACAGGCCCTATATTTTGGTGCAATATCTTGCTGTTTTATGATAAACTGGGCATTATGCCGATATGATTTATAATAGTATATATTACATTTTTTCCTCAAATTCAGAAAAAGAGGTAGCAGAGCCCGAAGTAAGAATGGTAAATGGAAAGCCCAAGAAAGTCCGGAAGCCACGAACCATCTACTCCAGTTTTCAGCTCGCCGCCCTACAGCGGCGGTTTCAAAACACTCAGTACCTCGCCCTTCCCGAGAGAGCGGAGCTGGCTGCGTCGTTAGGTCTCACACAGACACAGGTAAATCATTTATTCTACCGTTTTGCTTTATAGTGACACGTTTGTAATACATAGTGATCGATCAATGCTATTAGTAGGATACAACTCTATTTAGGCTGTACCCCATGAGACCAGAAAGGGTGGCATAAGTGAGGGGTTAAACGTTCAAGGATGTTGCGGATATTTAATCAAATCCATTATTTTTTAATCACCCAACACGTGCTGTTGTATAATCTCTCATGTCAGAACCATATCTAATTGCTGTAACACGTTTCCCCTCAGGTCAAAATATGGTTTCAAAACAGGCGATCCAAGCTGAAGAAGATCATGAAGAACGGGGAGCTTCCACCGGAGCACAGTCCGAGTTCCAGCGATCCGATGGCATGCAATTCCCCTCAATCCCCCGCAGTCTGGGACTCACAAGGCCCCCCAAGGCCCCATAACCACCAAAATCAGCAAAGCATCAACACGGCGGCGTCTACCTTTTTGGAGAACTCTGGCTCATGGTATTCCAGTGCTAGTAATATGAATTCACACCTCCAGGCGTCCAACTCATTACAGCACTCACTCGTTCTTGGATCAGGAACGTTGTACTGAAAACCCCTCACTTATTTTGTTGTATCGGACTGGTGTGTAAATTCTTTTTTGAGGAATATGCAATGTATTATTATGACAGTCATAGAAGAACGTGTAAAATGTGTAAATGTGTGCATGTAATTTATTGCATTTGGAAGACTTATTAAATGTTTTAAATGGACATTGGAGATCCAAATACTTTGGTGCCTTGAATTTTGACCTCATCACTAACTTAACATTTCTTGTATAATTTTTCAGTATAGCCAAGATGGCAATTGAATTGTATATTGCAAGGACTACGCCGAAAAATAAACAGCTGACTTATGATACTATATTTTATATTGGTCTTTCAGAGATGAAGTCTTTTCAGATCTCAATTGATCTGCTAGATCTACGCATTTTCCCATTTTTGTAGAAAGTTGCAGAATAGATGAAGATTGTTTTACTTATTTGGAGAAGCATGTTATCATCAACACATTATACACAAAACAGATGTCTGATTTTGTTTTTTTCTTTCACATCAGCGGAATTTCGTATTGCGCAAACAATCTACGACTGGTCATTTGAAAACTAAATGTAGGCCTATTTTATCAAACATATCCTGGCCTGCTGAAAAACTTAAACCTAACATTATCTGAGTAAATGTATGATTGAACACAAAACGGTAGTTTTGAAGAACACTAATATATTGGGCATACTTTATCATTGCTGGAATGTCTCCATGAATGTCAGCCAAGGCTATTGTCTTTAATATTAAGATAATTTGCTGCATGTTATCGCCCAATTCTTCTTTATATTTTTGCTGAGGTTGTTGAACCACATCTGGATTTCAGCCTCCTCTCGATAAAATACGGTTGTTGGTCTAGAAGACAGTCAGCAGCCTTGCTCTCTTTGTGTCCCTTACAATTAACTGCTTTGAATGGCAGTGAGGAGGCGAAGGGGCGGCACGGAGATCTGAGGCTGTCCGCATTCCTGTGGGGGCAAGCCGGCTCCAGAGCTCTGCCACTCCCGGCCACAGCCCCCTCATACACATCTTCTCGGTACATTTGAACATCTCATTATAACCTAGCGTGGACGTCGACACTACATGTGTGCCGTTAACTGTCTCTCTCTAGAATGAAGCAGCCACGATGGTGCTAACATAAGAGTGCTAACCTCAGGGCTATCCTGCTAAATGTAAGGTGGGGTTTTCTGTGGCATTCGTAGTGTGAATATTATGCATTTAATATAATCCTCTCTGTGTTTTGGGAGTGCTGAATGTGTAGATTGTTACGGAGTGTCCATTAATCCCATGGGGAAACACTTCCTGGATGAATGCACATCAAATGTCATACAATACTGTAAGAATGTGGCATAGCTCTTATTTCGTACCACTTGACACCTGATTTATTCTCTCAGAATCCGTCACATTCTTGTCTTAACCCTAGAAGTGGGAAGATTTGAAAACACATGTTTGAATAGAGGAAATGAAATAAAATAGGCCATCCCCCACATAGCTATAGGCCTACACACACCCACACAACACACACACACACACACACACACACACACGTCTACACGTGCAATATGCTCTGGTCCTGCCCATCTCGAGATGATGGATTATGTTGACAGGTCCTATGGGTAAGCAGGTCTAGCCAAAACATAGCAGTCCTGTTTATTCAAATTATTTAGTTGATAACACATCTATTTATCGCTGTATTTTGTACTCTGCAACTGGGGGGCATAAGCAATGACGTCGAGGCACTAGGCTTCCTCTACTTAGATCTGGATCATCATACTGTTTATGCCGCAATTCATAGAAGCGTACACACACACACACACACACACACACACACACACACACACACACACACACACACACACACAAATCATCTTATGCCATTATATCGAGAGCCTTGTTAAATTCCAACTGAACATTTTCCACTCGGCCGCTCTGATAATCGAGTCTAAATAATGACAGTTAGCTTTACTGGACAGCTTCAACTGTAACACTCAACAATAATTATACTTCCACCAGGATTAGGCTTCCATTATCATAATCTGGACATTTACAATTATCTATAATTTGCAAAGATGCGCCTGGTTCTTGATTGCAGAAGGCTTTTTTTCAGCTCACCATCACTAAACAGTGACAGTAATAACAGCTAATTTTGCAGCCAATATATAAGAGGTGCTGGGGTGTGCAAACAGTTTCACACCTGGATTTGCTTACTCAACCACACGCGGTACACAGCACTGTTCATATTCACTCTGCAGTTTCTACAGACATTCAGAGCCTTTCCGACAGTGACAAACGCTAAAAAGGAACTAAACCAGGTAAGCAACTTACTCCATATCTCTGTATGTTGCGGGCTTCAGATATAGAGTTGCATTGCAGAGTACTACATATCATTACTTGTTCTTATTATATCTATCTGACTCGTTATAGATGTTTAATTTTAGGCAATATACTTAATATTTCATCTAAATAGCCTACTATTTTTTTTAATAGTCATTTTAAGGATTAGCTTGGGCGCTTTTAAGACAAATATCTGTGAATTGCATTCCCCATTGTTTTTATGTTATTGTTAAATTATTTTATGTCATGGCCCTGTTTTGAAAAATTATATCATTAAAACTAGGTTACAATCTTCTAGGTTATGCATAAAGGGGGCTGACATGCAACATATTACAAAACTGCTCACCAACGGTATATTATTGAAATCGTATGGAAGCTAGATCAAAGAAAGTGTGCCCTGACAAGATTGCCCCCCATCTATCTCTCTCACACACACTCATACACACGCGTAATGTAGCCTACACGAGAGAGAGAGAGAGAAAGAGAGGGAGGGAGAGAAAGGGAGGAGAGAGGTGTGCGAGTATATTGACATAGGCACGCTGGCAGGCATGCATACATGCATCTTTCGTCCTCATTCTTTATTTCTCATGTCTTCATCTAAGCAGGCATATCCCTCACGTGTTGAGGTTTTATTTTTGAACAGTATTTTTCAATATCATGTCTCTAACATTTTAATTTACAGCATGTTCCATTTAAATAATATTTGGGAGGCTCAACAGTTATTTAAAGGCCTCTCGTATTAAATGATATGCGCCATTACATTGATGGATATGCATATATAAATTACCATTAAAAAAAACAACAATCAGGTTATATGATCGTGTCTTTCAAAACTGTATTTTGGAAAAAAATACGTATCTTGTATGACCGGAGTATCCCCGACATGACAGCTGCGGGGTCTTTCTCATTCTTCTTTTCAGCATTGTAATTTCACATAATATCCCAAGCGTTCACTCCCCTCAGCAATTTGTACATGAATAAGTGAATCATTTTGTCTTTTGTTTCGTCTCTGCTACCTCAAATCCAAATAAAGATGGCTTTTAGTATTAAAAGTGGTAGAAAATTACAGGTAATTATCTTTGACGGTAAAAACGCTGTAATCAGCAGGCTACATCAAAAATTACCCTAATTATGTCTGCATTTATGAGAATGGAAAAAAACCCCTCTCTTGGATAAAACCCATAAATTGTCCCAAATATCTCCTTCATATTGAACGAGACTGCAGCTGGATGTTTTGTTCAGGATTGATCCTGTGGAGAATGGCATTCAGAGCCTATAACAGATAGGGACGGCAGAGAGGGGGAAAACATTTTAGTCAATAATGCTCTAATAATTGAGACAGAGAATGACAAGATGGACAACAACTAGCTTTTCTGGAAGAAAATGCGAAATGAAACAGAGTGTGTAAGGGTAAGTTCCTTTCTTGATATTTGTTTTCTTTAGACATATGATTCAGTTGTCTGTGTTTTCCCTTAGATCATAATTAAGAAATTGTTCAGTTTAATGCGTGTGGAATTGCGTCTGGATACATAAACTATTTAACCGTTCCCATGTTAACACTTAATGCAATTATTTGATAGAGGGTATATAGACATTTCATATTCAAAGACGAAGGATGCATTATTTGAAGCCATGGTTTACTCCATTTACGAAAGACAAAACATAAAAAGTATATGTACAACAAAAGTCAGACAATATATACACAGATTGCTTTCTTTTGCATTTTACAAAAAACAACCATTAGTGACGCAAAGACAGCAGTTTGAGTTCATTCATTTTCAGTTCAGACTGATGACGTAGTGTAACCTGTATTAAGTCCTGTTCCAAAAACGTGGTATTTGGTGGTATATTTGGTTTCTGAAAATGTCTCTTTATGACAGGAAATAAAGCATATTAGATGCAATCCCACTGAACAGCAAATGCAAAAGCGATGCAAATGGTTAGTTCCTTTGCCCCTCGACCTTTATCAAAAAGGACAGTCTTCTGTCATCCTTCAGTATATGTTGTAATCACTCCTTCAGGTGAACGGAGTCTTTCTCTTGAGGCTTGAGGATGTCATTGTGCAGGTAGATTAGAATTACAAGATCTTCGGGGAGGCCTTGGGCCTAGTCGATACTGGCAGCCTATCTCTGCATTGATTCTTGATGCGGTGACGAGTACCAGGGAGAGTAGCCGGGCATGTAGCTATTGGGCGTCATGTTCACTCCTTTTGTCGAGGCTGAGACGTCCCATATTGGGGGGATTGCAGGAGAGCGCGGAGAAAGGGCGATGGACCCGGGCAGTGGGTCACTCTCGTGCGGGTTGCCTCCTTGTTTTAAAAGCTTCTTGAATTTCGATCTCTTGTTCTGAAACCAGATTTTTACCTGTGACAACAACAGCACACAGAGTTACAGCCAAAAGTCAGACATAGGCCTATTTAAAATTCAAATAATGTTACATTTTAACTAATGCAATTTGATTAATTTAACCCACGTGCATTGTAAAGACCTTATCCACAGTAGAATTCTGTCAAATGGAATAATTGAAATTTGACAAAGTTGTATGATAACAATTCTAATTTTTCAATAACTAATGGTAGCCTACTGATGATAATAATACTAATACTAATATTAATACTACTACTACTACTACTAATAATAATAATAATAATAATAATAAATGTTTGGAAAGGACAAATATTTTTTTATATTGTACTTTTTTCAATCCTCACCTGCGTTTGTGTTAAACCAAGCGAAGCTGCCAGCTCAGCCCTCTCCGGTAGTGCAAGATACTGTGTTTGCTGGAAACGGTGATTTAACGCTTGGAGTTGAAGGCTGGAATAAATGGTCCGGGGTTTTCGGATTTTTTTGCCCTTCCCGTTGAATCGGATTTCTCCATTTTCGATCACTGTTGTTTTCTGCTGTTCTGGAAAACACATGATTTTAATGTCAATCATTTTAAGGATAAAGAAAGCCTTAAACATCAAAGTCCACATTGAAGCAGCCTGTCACAGATCTATGAAACAATCTGTCATTTGTGTCGAGGCCCTTGACAGTTAATAACCTACTAAAATCCCACATATTCACCATCATTGTTTTCAGTGGTTTGAAATTAGGGCTAATGGTGTTAATAACACATTGAAAGGGGTTGGGAAATTGCCTGTATTATAATTCCGCAAATAATTCTTGGTCATTCCAAAGCTGTCATTAGATGTTGAGTGTGGCAAATTACGGGGAGCACTCCGTCGCAAGAGTAAGAGGAGACAAAGACGAGCAGTGGAGCTCAGAGATATGATCTTACATTCGAAGCACAACACGAATTTTAACGATTTTCCCCTTCTGTGATTAATTAACCTTTCGCAGTGGTGGATATTTTTTTCCGTAAACAGTTTCGCTGAACATCTGCTTTTCCCTAATAGGCTATAGCCTACACGGTGGAAAGTATTCTTGCGTAATCTATAGGCTAATTTACTGGGAAACAATGGGTAGAACTAAAATAGTTTCTTACCTGTGGCATCTAACCTTGTTTGACCGCCGGTGCTGTTACTGTGGTACGACGGAAGGTATGGGCTGTGATGGGCATGGCTCACGTACGAGTACGGTAGGGACCTGTTGTACGAATTCGTGGCGGAGTACGGCGAGTTGTCGTGTTGGTGATGAGCGTGGGACCCGGAGTGAAGACAGTGGAGCGGATAGTGGCTGGCAGCCATTGACGGGGAACTCTGTTGTGAGTGCGACTGTTGACCAAACTCCATGAAAGCAGACTTGGACGAGTCCTGAGCTTCCAGCCCGTCAGCCATCGTAGTCATGGTCATCATCAAATTTTCTGCTTTGAGAGCACTTAGTCGCCCCCCTCCTCGTCCCTCAATTCCAAATGGATCTCTCGAAGTGTCCTTCTCTCCAAGGCGATATTACCCTATTAACTCCAAGTTTTCTTCGTGTTTTTTTCTTTCGGCTAATGCTCGCTCAGTGTGGCGGAAGGTGAGCATGAGTAAAGGCAGAGATTTTAAGGTGGATTCTGTTAAATTTGAGTTCTGGCTTCCAGACTTGATGCAGACACTACAAGTAAAATGGTTTGTCTCCAAAGGGCAGCGCCTTCCCATTGGTCATTCAACACAACGTCATCAGCTCTCAGCTTCGCCGAGACTTCACAGTGAGTTAACCTACCTTAACAGCTCCCATCATAGCCATAACATAGCCGTATGGGGAATAATGATGGTAGGATATCCCTGATTTTTGACAGAGCACGACTTAAGAAACAGAGATTAGTATTTCCAGCAAGATGAGCACGTTGTTACGTCCCCACAAAGCCTACTATACTCGGAGCCTCCACGGCAATGAAAGAAACTCATCACTGGGTTAAGACTACATGCAATCCCTACATGAAAACAAACTCGCTCAGATTGCATGTTTTGGGTAACATCAGTCCAGTTATTCAACCCCCAGAGTGCCACAGCGACATTACAAGCTGGATTAGCCCACGGTTATGCTCTGCGGTTTGGGTGCAGGGATGTCCAGATACACTGACAGCATCATCTCCCCCCCCCCCAGAAAACGAGCTTGTTACTGTCTCAAATATATGTAAATCATACGTGTAGTTAGCGGTTTGGCAAATCCCACTTACAAAATAAACCATTGATGCAAATATGCCCGGAATACTATGTGTCTTAATTTCCATTTCAGTGCTTTTCTATTTTATTGTCAACATCCTTCACCGGGAAGTGACATTCATTTACTTTAAAATGATGATGAAAAAGTAATTATGACCGCAATCAGCTATACCCGAACCTTTGATTAAACGCTACACTTTATTCAAATTGCTGCTGTAAAATTAAGAACAATTCGCCTGTAATGATTATGGACAGGGTTTATTTTGGGGAGGTGGAATAAAAGTGGATATATCATAAATTATCCGCTAATTATACGCCAGTGTCGCCTTAATTATCCTCTTATCAAAAATGGTTGTCTAAATGCAGCGTTTAGTTTCAATTTTCTGCCTTTCTGTAACAAGAACTTGGTACCTTGCTATTATTGCCAGGGTTGCTATTTACTTTGCGGGATTTAAAGGTGCACAAACGGGTTGGGATGACCATTTTCCACGGTGGAGTGAAGAGAAACAGAGACAGACTGCATACAAGTACTGGACACATAACTTTGGATGTAAACCTGCATCGAACTTCTGCAAATATTTTATACTTTTTGGTGGACACTGTCAAATCGGATAGGTAAGACAAACAATAGGCTACTGTATTATATATTAGTTTTATTTTAAACGTACTTATTTTAAACTCTACTGAGGTGAGACAAGTGATTGATCAATATGTACATGTTAGCTTATTGAAATTCATTACATGGACTGTTGCAAGCCTGTCTCTCTGACACGCGCGAGATGGCAAGCGGATCCATTAATTCCTGGTTAAACTCAGTTTCTATCGTTTCCTCCGTCTGCCTTGGCTTTTAATTACTTGGCACATTGCAATATTGTAGTTTTCCCTGTGCGTAATCACCTAGATGACAGCTTTATTATCCTTAAATAGGTATTTAAACATAAGATGTAAAGTCGGTGTCCTGCAGGCATATCAGACAGCTTTTTCCAGTTCAGGTTTATGTGCTCAAGAGGTGCAGCAGGCAGTTAGTTGTTTTTAGACCGAGTAAATAATGGCATATGGATAGGGTACAGTCTTCATATAATTTTTATTTACAAAATTATTATAAAATTAGCATGCTGTCTTTTCAATAACAGTTACACTGATGTTTTTTTCTCTCTTAGGCAGTATGTCAGATGTTGTCACGAAGAGTAATCGAAAACATTACCTTCTGAGTTGGAGTGCGTAATAATAGAAACAGAAAATGTAGGTAAACATTTGAGTCAGTTGATATAATTGACACATCAATGTGCCTATGAACAAACACCAAATATCTTTCAAATATTTTTGCCGAGTACACAATATTGAAAATGCAAAATACAAAATGCAAAAAACATGCTAAATATTTATTGGGTGTCTTTTGTGCATAGCCTTCTAATTCCAATGTATCAAACTAAGCGTAAAAGTATAATGTAATTATTCTAAGTCAAGTTGATGAGGGCATTTAGATGGGGAAAAACACATGATACACTTCAGGAATAATCTAGCTGTCAGTATCCTAATTATTAACCTTCAGCGTACAGTTAATCGGTCGGGTTTAAAGAGCAAGTGTTTGATTGAAGTTGTCCAAAAGGCGCATGAGTGACTCTCTAAAATCATTCGAATGTAATATACACCCAAGGATGAGAAACCGGAATAGGAAGCCATAGGAAACACAAACATCGTTGTAATGATCTTATTCTGACAGTATCCTTTTGAAATATTACAATTATTGCTATGAATGAATATTAATATTCATACAACGCTTACAATTGTGCAGTCAACAACTTTATTACATGCATTTGAATGCAATTTAACACGTGTGGTCTGCTATAGGACGTAAAATGTGTGTGTTTGAGCGTGTGTGCAAGCGTGCATTGGCGCCCGCGCATGTCACTGGAAATGGCGACACATGTTCATTATACTTGAGAGTTCCCTCCGAAAAACGCATTCATATTTCATCCAAGAGCTTGGGATTTTGTGGTCAGTCGCCCTAACGACTATTGACTGGCTTGCATGGGAAGCCACCTCCTTGATTGTAGAGCTCAGCTTTCAGGAGCGTTCTGAGGCGTCGAGACTTGCCAGTCCAGCACAGGCAGTTAAAAGTGTGTCTCCTCTATAGAGTTCAAACCCATTGGCTGTGCACAGACACAAAGGCGTCGATGGATTGACATCGTTGCGCTGTGAAGGAAGTGGCGAGGGGAAAACGAACGCAGATGGATAGCACACGCAGCTGTCGCGATTCCACCACGGGTCACCATATTACAAATCAGAAGAGCATCCGTAGGCCCTCTCGAGATACTCCAGCAGAAAATCTTATGTTATCCTGATCCACTGCAAGAGAACTTCTCATAGAAGTAGCCTATCGCGTGCTTGAGGGGGAACTGGATTTCCTCATATTGCAGATTATGTCGAGATAATGATGCAGTGACAACCTGTGCGTTCTTGTTGATTTCATGAAACATACGTGGTTACTGCGTGTTGCTAGCCTCAAGCCCCTAACAATGGCCAGCTGAACGAACGAAACACCGCTGCAACATCTTTTCGTTTGAATGGCGATTTCGTTGAAGTCAAGGCAGCTGAGGTTTCACACTGTGTGCAAACCAATAGGCCGCAGGTCTCTGACGCATAGTACATTGGTGAGGAAAATGACCGTGTCCAGCGTAATCCCATTCAAATGCACAAGCACAGATTCTTGCGTGTCACACTATAACATTGAGGAACAGCGCACTTGTAAGCAAAGAAGAATAACACATGTAGGCTATCAGTCACCCGCGGCAGCACGTAGCAAAAGGTCTTGCGTGGCAGCTTCATAGAATCTCCTCTAAGCCCGTATAAAGCAGAATGCATTTATCATGAATCCCAAAGTACCATGAATATAGTTGTCCGGATGCTAATTTATGCACAATGTCTGCGAATAATAAAATGGATAAAATAAATGTTATTAATATTTTAACCGCATGTTACGCGTCAGTGGTTATTGTCTCGGCATGCGGTATACAGAATATTGATCAAACCAATTAATGTGATAGCCTACACCGCGTAGGCTTGTTCATAATAAAACAAATAGTTCAAATAACGCCGACAGTTTTGGTTAACGATTTGAAATAAAATCAGGCAAGATAAATCACACAATAAACACATAAGCAGAATATGCCACCATAAAACTCTAAACAACATATTGATATCCTATAGCCTACTGGTGAAAGATATATAGAACAAACGAGCACACCGTGAGATTTTTTTGTGCAAGGTTCCTTTTCGACTTAATACAAGACATTATTAGCTATGACAGCACACGGCTCGGGTTTGGAGGAGAGGATTTTGTCTGGAGATGACAGACAGGAAGGCCAGCAATCATGGGCTTTTTATCCGAATGTACTGTTCGATGCCGTTTATCCCTGATGATAGAAAATTGCTCTGTTGCCAGGACGCTGCAGCCGAAATAGAGGGCAAGAGCAACATTTCCATTTTCCAGTTTGAAACCCATTGAAAAGAATTAGTAAAATGAAAAAAAAAATACGCTGTAAACAAAGGGGCCAAACAAAGATACCCCTTTTTTGTTCTGAGCGCCTTTTCATCCATAGGCCCATTTTATATGTTTGGTATTCCAAGCCATTTGTTCAGCACTTGCAAATTACACAAACCTTTAATGGCTACTTCAGGAGCAATTATTTATTCTCAATACCTTTAAATATTCAGATGTGAAACATGGATGGTCCAATAGCTCGATGATGTTTTTTTCTTCTTCCAAAAATATATCATAAGCAAATAGACCTACAATTAGACATGCAGTGGTTACCTTGCTCACCAAAAAGAGTAGGCTAGAAATGTTCGTAATATCATAACACTGGCTAAAAAAAGTGATTTTATGTTTTATGTGAATTTATGGGGTCACTTTTACAAATAACAGCATGCAGAGAGACTATGACGACAGCCTAATTGATGATAATGTCAGTGGTGCAACATTGCGTGATGTTGCCTGGTGTGACAGACATGAAAAGAAGACGAGGGAATGGTGGGCTCGTTTGTCATCTCAAACTCCCGTTTCATTGTAACCTAATTTTGCGGTGACCTAATTTAGTCAACACCTTCTTGAACATCTTTTGCGTTTGCAAGTTATTGAACCTGGCATGGATTTTTTTGGCCTTTTTTGTTATACACAGCCTGTCACATTGTTTACTGTACAAGGAAAACGTAAAGTGTCTTTAAGTAGCCGAATGTAAAACACATATTATACAACAGTTTCTTACAAATGTGGGACGAAATTAGGTCGATCTGGAGAAAATGCATATTGAAATCTGCATTTTTAAGATTATTAACTTGAAAACAAACAAACATCACATCAAATTTGACATACACTACTGTTAATGTTAATGTAACTGATTTGAATTAGTTCATCAAACTAAGTTGTTTATGCCCGTGTGCACGTTCCCTTATACAAACTTGTGATTTTGTTTGTATTGTTTGGCAAGCCGACGCAGAGTTGCATGTTGAGTGTTCGGGTGAGGAAGGAGAAATACAGTGCCGTGAATCAAAATCGAAATGATGTTTCACAGCGGGAACGCTGTTTGCTGGAGCCCACTGGTCAGCCTCGACGCATCCTTTAATCTGCGAGCATATTTTCTTTCACTTTGATCCCCGAAATAGGAGAAAATTATTTTTTATTAATATTCAGTAGCCTAGTATGGAGATCCCGCGCCACCGAACACCGCATGGCAATTACTCTGCATAAAACGAATTTGGATAGGCAGGTGGTTTACACCAAGGGGTAGTAGTTTCATTTCACACAACGCGTCTGGCTCAGGCGGCATGTGATGTAAAGCATCGCTCACAATTAAGCCACTGGAGTGTGTAATGGTTTTCGTAATTTTGTCAACACAAGTTTTGGAACACACACACATACATGCACCCAGTGAGAGAGTGAGAAAAGGAGGGAGAGAAAGAAAGAACAAGAGGGGAGGTGAAGGATTACATTTTATCGTAGGTTAGAGGGCCATATAGTTTGGTTGGTCATGTTATATTGCATTTCTTTATACGTTTTAAATACTTAGCAGTTCCTACGTTGTCCAATACCTCAGCAATTAATCTTGACAAGCATTTAGTGGGCCTAGTAAGCTAGCCTCATAATAAAGCAAGCTTTGTCGCTACGGTTTCAGAGTAAAATGCAACCCCCACTGGGCGATCAATAAGTTTATGAAGATTAATTTCAGTCTTGGAACGATAGGGCGACAATGCGTAATTTCCTTGGTAAATGTCACTGTCTCTACGAATTTAAGAGAAAAATTGTATTTTATATGCTCCCCCACAGCCGGCGGACATCGAGTAGAAGGCCATAGCTGGCCCTATGTGAAAACTTGCTTTACAAGGTCTGATTTGATCCGATGAGTTCAGACACCCTGCAACTGGATAGGACTTGATCAGGCAAACAAAATCGAAAGATACGCCCAAGCAGAATAGATTGCGTGCTTTCTACCAAGTCGCGTTTTTTTTCTCTTCCGCACCACATTAGATAAATCGTAAGGAGGAAGTGGCACAAACAATACACAGCACAAGGACACAAAGGCGCTGGTAATTCAAGACCGGTGCGTGCGCTGAGGCGGAAAAGACGAGAGGGCGAAATATTTCACACCTGTGGAGGTGCAGGACGCGAGGAACAGCCTACATTCACCGCACTGCAGAGTTTCCCAGGGAAACGAGATTGAGGTAGTAGTCAGAAAACTGTACCAAACATTGTTCATGAGAGAAGATGGGGGGGGGGGGGGGGGGGGGGGGGGACGAGTCCAGATGTAATGGCCTTGTCAATTGCAACCTTTTTCACAGCATTGGAAGGACATAGATGCTCATAGATGCTCGAATACGAGTATCGGTACACATTGTGTACACAAAATAGACCAATTACCCTTATTAAAAAACATCACATGACCAAGGCGAAACAGGCAGGCCTGTTTGATGTCGAATCCTCGAAGCTACGTTGATGAAAATGGAAGATGGTAAAGTTAAGGTTAAGTTGTCCATTGGTCATACATAACTATGAGAACACAAAGAAGTTTTTGTTTCCTCTAATTTTTTTTGAAGAATGTAGAGAAGCACAAAGTGGTTGAATTATGGCAGTATAAAGCCCATAGATAATATTGCTTTCATAGTCCTTCAGCCAGGCTTTTTTAGCAAACAGCGAACAGTGTTCTGATGAATGCATTTTATTCAATCGAAAGTGTGTTTCAGGATGGGGTCATTTTCATTATCAATTTTAGGATAAAATGGGCATGAAACCGAGAGCCCCATTTTTAAGATTCAAGCTGCTCACAGTATCACACATAAAAGAGCTGGATGTGTGTGAAAAGCACAAGGACTTAAGTCATCCTTTGTAAGGGGAGCAGTGGTGAGGGGACCAAGCCAAGGAATTGTTGTTTTAAGGGCATTTCTGAAAATGAAAATAGATGAAAGAGCACCAGGCCTGGCCCATGCGGTCACCAGAGTGGCACGATGTGGGCAGCCTGCCGTCACTAACTCTACCACATGCCATCCTTCACCAGCTGCCCGCTTCTTCCACTGTCATTTGCACACCCGTTTCAGGCACCGTATTCATTCATAGTTGTAGCATGCACAAGCTGGTTTAGCACACGCAAGGAACCCAATCTATCTGATATCTTGCGACGGTATCACTCTGGCCTGGCACAAATGACTGCCTTGTTGTCACTTGGTCTTTTGCTCAAACCGTTCTGCACATGTGAATTGCATACAACTGCTACCCTTGTGACAGGACAGTGAGTAAGGCCATTCCAAAGCACGGTTTGATCTTCAGCAACCCCCCACCCCCCCCCCCCCCCGCTCGGCTCCTAAACCCAGAATTAGAGTCTTCGACAGGAAAGGACTGCTTGTCACCTGGTGTTCCAGGTGTTAAGGAGAAGCATGATTGAAGGGCAAATCCCTGCAAACACTGAGGCTCATACCTGCCAAGGCAGGGGAAGAGCCATCCTGGATACAGCTGTTTAAAAACATGCGGAAGGAGCATGATGTAGCAGCATTGCTGACATTGTTTACATGAAAGGGATGTGATGCATTTAGTCCCCTTCCTAATTGGCACCTCATGAATTATTGAATGTTGTCTCTCAGTTGGTGTACAGTATATGTTTACACAGTGTCTGCTTTCTTCACAACCTTATTCAAATTTAATGTATAACAGATATATTTACAAACAAAACAATCTAACAACAACAAAAAACATTTAGAAATAAAAAAAAATCTTTAAAAAATAAATGGTGATGAAATCCTGAACAGAAGTGCCAAAGTGAACTCTCCTTCCTTCAGTTTCCTCTGTCATTTGAGTAACTGTTCCACAGCACACACCTCCAGCAGCCCTCTCTCTATCTGTACCCCACCAAAGCCTCCCCTTACACACACACACACACACACACACACACTTGGTTTCCACAGCTGCAGAGAGAGATAGGAAGAGAGAGAGAGAGTGATAGAAAGAGAGAGTAAATAGAATGAGTAAGTGGAAAAAGGAAAGAGAGAAGGGCAATATGTATGTAGAGAAAGACAGGAATAGAGAGGAAAGAGAGAGAGAGGGCAGGGGAAGATAGAGGGAGAGAGAGAGTGAAAGAGAGTGTGACAAGGTGGACGAGGAGAAAGAGTGGAACACTGTAAGAGAGAGAGGACAGAGAAAGAGAACTACAGAATGAGTGAGTGAGTGAGAGAGAAAGAGAGAGAAAGAGAACTAGAGTGAGAGAGGGAATGAAAGAGAGAGAGTGAGAGAGAGAGAGAGAGAGCAGTGACCAGAGAATTGGCCTCTGGGCTAGGAGCGAGCCATCCTGGTGCTATTAGGCTCGTGGCTAATAATAGGTGTTTCAGTCCGGGGGAAGATCAATCAGAGGGAATCATGGGGACTGCTCTGAGGAGCGCTTTTACACATCTGTCCAGATGGATGAAATTACACTTGTCTGTTTTTAGTTGCATTACTCCCAAATTGGTTGTCTACTTTTCCCTCTCCCTCTCTCTTTCCCTCTTTCTCTCTTCCTCTTTCTGTCTCCCCCCTTATTCATGTGTCATTGGTCTGCTAAAAGGATTCAGCACTAAATTCCCTGTCATTTTGCTCGCTTAGCCTCCTCTCTCTACACCTCTCCCATACTTGCTGACTGACATATGCACTGACAAAGACTACAGACTCCAGGCTTTTACCTCCTCTGAGCAGGTACATGTAGGGCAGGCCTACAGGTTTGTAGCAGTGCAGCGTTATGAACATGCATGGAACACCAAAAAACGAAAACCCAGTAAAAACCCAACTTGGAAGCTGAACTTGTTGTTGGTCAGCCTTTGACAGGTTCGATAAATGTCTTCCTGGCATGTAGATCTGCTAGGAAGTTACTTATATTCTTAGAAAAAGGCAAAAATTTGGCATTCTGATGGGCATGCCCAAAAGGTTACAATAATGCAAAGCGGAAAACAGAAAAGGAAAATGAAAAAAAAAAAAAAAATGACAGTGAGTGCCAAGGTACCAAGCTCTGGGGCTGTGGAGCTAACAACATGTTGACAGGCCCCCCACCATTCCCTCATGGTAGTTATCAGGGCCTGGGTGTCAGTCAGGGGGTGTTGTATGGAGACTGAGACGGGTCATTTAAACCCATAAAACAGTCATATGCATCTGCCATTTCCAACCCTTTTCTTTCCTGACAGCTTCTTAAAGAAGGGGTGCTTTTTTCCTGCAGTATCTGTCTATCGAATTGGAACGGTTATTTTCTTTTTCTCCCTTCTGGGTGATTTTAGATTACGACTTTAAAAGTGTGTGATATGAGCTGGTGGCAAACACGAAACACTGATTTATTGTGCCGCGAATCTGTGTGGTGAATATATGCACAGTGAGGACCACATTGTAGTCGCAATGGCTTGACACTCCAAAAGTGAGCTCTCTCGGGGGAAATGGCGGCAGAGAATGGCGCGGCAGGGGGCTTGCTGAAGGAGACAGGGGCGGAGGGTGGTGGCAGTGGCGGTGATGGAGGTGGTGGCTCTCGAAGGGTGGTGGTGGGTGATGGAGGTGGTGGTTGGGGGGGGGGGGGGGCAGTGGTGTAGCGTCTCATGAGTGGAAATGAACTGCTCACTGTACAACCTCAGTGATGTTTCTTAACCTGCAGAGATCCTCATTTGAGATGCAGCTCTATTTTCTTTACTGTTTTTTTCCCGCATTTGATTGTTCAACACTGGGAGATGTAGGCAGCGCTGAGAGCAGCATCACTGTCTGTCTGTGGAAAAAAAGGCTCTTTGAGAGAAGAGAGCGGCATGACCGAAGCGGAGGAAAGGAAAGAGGGGGGGGGGGGTTGGAATCAAGGCTCCCCAATGTGTCTCCTTAGCAACGGAAAGGAAATTAGCATTGACATGCCGGCAAGGGCACAGTGCTGGCCTTCTGGGTAGTTTTGTGGCACAAAAAAGTGCCGATCAAAGTGGCCATAAATGCCGAGTACCGACTTCCATTTATATTGAAATCAGTTTCCCTTTTTCCCCTCCCCCCTTTCCTCATATGTGCATCGAACACAGGAAGTCTTAATGTATGTCTTCTTTGCTTTTTTCCTCCTCACCGTGCTTCCCATTTGCTTTTGATATAGCCTCAGCCTGGGTTGTTTGCCTCCTACTGTGGTAAACAGCGTGGTACTATGATAGCGAACACATTTGAGAGCGCTCACAAATCACCGTCGCTCAGCCAACACCACCACTGATGCCTCCATCACCACCACCTCCACCTCCATCGGCTCCATTCATTTCCCAGAAAGAGATGCTCGGCTCCCATGATTGCAAACACACATAATAAGAGCATCTCCCAGAGCCACAAAAGTATCCTACTGACGCAGAGATATTTCTCTATCTCTCTCTTTCATCCCATCTCTTTTTTCTCTCTTTCTCTCTCTCTTCCGTTCTTCTATTCTACCTCTCTATTACACTGCAGATGGGTATGTCTGGTCTCATCCACCAGGAGGGTATGAGCGGCTGGAGAGCCGAAGCCATGTTTTTTTGTTAATAGATTGGAGTGCAGATTGCATGTTCGATATGCACGGAGCGTCTCGCTCTCTCTCTCTCTCCCCCTCTCTTTCTCTCTCTTCCTCTCTCTCACTCTCTGGCGCTTCCTCTCATTACAGCCCAGCCGGCCGGGCCAGGGTGAGCACCGGGGAGAAGAACTATGAATACATTAAAGGCTAATGAGGAGGCCGTCAGGAGAGGGTCAGCGCCGGGCATGCCGGGACCCTCCGGAGGACGAGGGAGAGATTTCAGCGGTGGCACATGACAGCAGTGCCATCTCTCTCATCTCTCCACCCTACCTCAACCCCCCCACCCCCACCCCCTCGTTTCCATCGCCTCCACATGAAGGGCGCCGAGGGGTGGAGTTCCAAACACATCTCACGTGGCAACGGTTGGTAGGCCCCGACGAGGCTCCTGTGTGTGGCTGTTTTGGTAATGAGGTACGTATCCATGAGAAGGGGTTTTCATTCACTGGTTATTTATGCATCATTGTGCTAATGATCTGCTTCATGTAAGATTGCACTGTGAAAGACAATATGGCGAAATTACCATTAAATTATATGAAACATCAGCAGGGCTCTGTCTTTCTTTTCTTCATATTTCTATTATACCATACAATATTCACAAATGAAGTGTACAAGAGCGTGGAATTTGATTTGATTCGATGACAGAATCACTATGATGCTCTTATTACAATGAGCAAAAGCTTTGTTTGACTGATCACGTTGTCTGATGGAAATAATTTATCCCCACCTAAACACCAGACATGCAGTTATTTCTCCCAGTGCCTCTGTCACGTACAGACTCCAGGAAACACTAAAAGCTCTTGCCAGTGCGTGAGGATGAACAACCCACAACCACCTCCAACCCCCTCCTGTCTCTCTCCCTCTCTTTCTCCATCTCTCTCTCTCTATCTCTCTTTCTCTCTCCTCTATCTGGCACTTGGCTATTGATGAGGGCAGCGTGGACTCGCCTAATGGAATGTCATGGCAACAACACCTGGCAACGGTTCATCCAAGCCCTCCATGGCCCTCCCCTTCCCCCACTAAAAATGCTGGAACATATTTCTCTGAGACAGAAAGCCCTATGAACAAATAATGGGTGAGAGCCAGTCTAAATAAAGTGTGGTTTATGAGTTGCGGTCAGAAACGTCTCTCCTTTTTTTTAAAGAGTTCTGTACAAAAACTGCTGCCAACATTTTTTTTTCACCATACGGTTATAATGCAAAGGCATTTTCCCCCAGCTCTCAGTAAGAGTCAGTCAATAAAAGACTGCCTGTAGACCGGTAGTCTAGAGGCACAGGAGGAGAATGGAACAAGCCACAGAAGCCAAAACAAACCTGTGTCCCTTTTTGCAATTTTTCTAGTTTTGGGTCTGTTCAATAATGCTTTTATTAGGGTTCTATGCATAGCACATTTTCCCTGAAGTGCATCCCAGGGCCTTCTCTCTCTCTCTCTCTCTCTCTCTCTCTCTCTCTCTCTCTCTCTCTCTCTCTCTCTCTCCTGATATTAATCAAAAGAGGGATCACAAGAAGACAAAGCTGTGTTTCTTTCATCCATCAGGGTTGTCGGGTAAACACACGAATCATTGGGTCGTCACAACTGTCAGAAAAATAAATTCAAGCAAAAAAAATTGCCCTCTGGATGTTATTGGCAGAAGAACCAAAAAGCTCAGTTGTAAACGTGCCTTCAGCCAAACAGCTCTCCCCTGTTGGGGCATGAAACCAAAACATTTAGTGACACTTTGGATACTCTGGGGCAAAAACCTACCTGACAATTCAAATAAAGGGTTGAAAGACAAGACTGCATGCTTTTTCTCACATTACAAAAACACAAGATTAAAAAGTGAGGACCTCTCAGCCCCCCCTCCCCCAACCTCTCTCTCTCCAAAGACCATGAAATGAATGTAGAGCTTAGTGTACTTGAAGTGAAGTGTGATACAATAACACCGTCAATCATGTCTTCAAATGAGCACTTACATCACTCCATAAACAATCAGTCTGTGTGTGTGTGTGTGTGTGTGTGTGTGTGTGTGTGTGTTAGCCATATACAGCCCATGCTCCTGACACCCATGTTTTAAAATATGAGAAAGAATGAAAATAACACTGATTTCCACAACACATAAATAAACGAGCTATCAAGAGCTGGTTTCCCAGTCGGTGATTAGTGGGCCGGTCGGCATTACGATCCGGTTAAACTCCGCGTCGGCGTCTCGCTGGGTCTGGCAACGCCAACAGGCCTCTTATTGTCCCTCTTACCAGAAAAACCAGGGCTGGGAGAGGAGCAAAGTCGCTGCGGCTGTCCACGCCGGCTTTGAAAACAGCCGCTCGTTCAGCTAATTCTGCTGAAAGGGAGTCCCGGCTCTAATAAGGCTTAGAGAGAGACCAGTGGTTCATAAATCAGGGGTATTTTTTTGTTAAGGTCCTGCGGGGGGAATTTTGGAGGTTTTATGGATCTCTTAAGATGACTGACCAAGAAACTGTGAAGCCCTTTGGGAGAGTTATGGTGCTTTTTTCCACAAGTCATATGTCTCTGGTGAGGTATGCCGCCATCACCATCAAGCCTCTGTGCTGAATTAACACCGCTCTGCACACGGAGGAATAGAAAGAGAGAGAGAGAGAGAGAGTGAGAGAAAGAAAGAAAGAGAGAGAGAGAGAGAGAGAGAGAGAGAGAGAGAGAGAAAGAGAGAGAGAGTTGGGCTGGGGCATATTACACGGGTGCTCGTAAAGTTGAGAAAAGTCGTACATTATATGGCGTAACAGCACCTACCTCCAAATTACCTTGGTAACCATGCTGTGTTTTTGCCATGATGACATGTGGCGTGCGCACGCTGATGGGGAAGGTCTGCGGTTGTACCTGTCGTCGCAACTACACGTCAACGACTCAACGATTCCCTCTGCAAAGCTGGACTCATTGAGGGTCATTTACAGTAAGACTGCAGGGTGTCTAGGGACTAAGTGGAATGATTCTGCTATTCACATAACCTTATATACGCAGACAGAAAGACAGACAGAGTGGCAGACAGACCGATATGTACATGCAGAGATAATCTGCCAGAATAACTGCCAAATCCCCTGTTCAGTCACTAACCATGATGGATAACACTGAGTCCATCTGATTTAAACAAATACCACATGCAACGCCACATCACATTATGAAATCACAAATGAAATCCATTGTAAAGACACTGCTTGATCAAAGACAGATGCAAAGTCCAGGACACCATTCGAGATCCCTGGCACTGCAGCAGAAGGTGAGGGATTCAGGTTAAGGATGAAATATAGATGGCGTTTGCTACCTTGAGATGTCGAAAGACAAACGATTTGGCATACGTCACGCCATGTTTGTTTTAGTGGGTTTCAATGGCCTTATGAAAACAACGGTAGCAGGCAAAGGAACTTGGGTAGCGACTGGCAGGCTCTGGATTACATCTGGCCATTGAGGCTTGAGCTCAAACATGGTAGCATGGTGACAAGGCACAAATGTACAGAGCTCCAGTAAAGACTGCCAGATTAAGACACCGTAAAGAACAGCTCAGAGGTGGGGTGGGTGGGTGGTGAGTCAAGGAGGGTGGATGGATTCCGCATGGGGGTGGAAGTCAATCCCTTTCATTATCCACTGTTTGTATCTCCACTGAGGTAACTACAGAGTAGCGGAGGCTAAAAGTATGAGACCTCTCTGAGCTGCCGCCACCCCAAACCTTAATCCTTTATCTTCAGGGGTTAGGTGTTTTCAGCCTGGCAGGGGTGAGTGATTGGGACGGGAGGGAGGGAGATGGAGAGAGAGAAGGAGAGAGAGAGAGAAGGAAAGAGAGAAGGAGAGAGAGAGAGAGAGAGAGAGAGTACAGAGCTGCCGCCAGAGGCTGTTTGGAGCCAGGCACGGCTGCCAGTGTGGTGCGGTGTGGAAAGCTGTTAATGAGCATTGTAAACCTCTCAAACATAATGACCTGGCCCTCTCTCCGTGGCAGCCATGCCAACTGCAGGCCTCTGTCACAGGGCCTCCGAGCTGCTCGCACCGAGAGGAGTGGATCACATGAGAAACCTCTGACCTCGCTCACTGTTTCCCAGTGGGGAAGGAAGGCTGAGGAGGAAGATTAATGGAGGATGAGGAAAGGTTTGATGTTGAGAGTGTCGACTGTACTTCTAGACGGTCGGTCTTCTATACTAGTGCCACGAGGCTCTAAGTACTATGGATGTTGATGTTTCGAAACAAACACATAAACGAAAACACAAACAAATCTTGCACTAAAACTTTAAAAGCAACTATCCATGCGATTGCAGTGGAACACCAGTTGACGTAATATAAAATTGTATGGTCTGTGGTGTTCTTTCAGTTTATATTTGAATCGTTTCTAGCTTTTTGGGTGTGAAGATGATGGTGAAGAGTAAAAACAGACCGAGTAAGAAAAAGAAAAAGAAGGTAAGAATGAGGACGTGTGATTAAGGACTAGAATGGGAGCAGGACTGTCAATGAGTGCCAAAAAGACAGGAAGATTCCGTGATAAAGGACTAGAATGGGAGCAGGACTGTCAATGAGTGCCAAAAAGACAGGAAGATTCCGTGATAAAGTCATAGAACGAACATCTCTCACGAAACCTTGATAGGTAATACCTTATACTACCAAGGCATACTCACCACTCTTTCCTCAGAAACTGTGGTTACATTGGGAGGAATTCAGAATGCCTTCTATGTTCACAAACCAGAGAATGGAAAATATGGTACCATTACTCATCCAGCAGCATCATAATGCAAACGGCCACGAAAGTGCTCCAACGCAAGCTCCAACAGCGACACTATCATTTATTAACCTGCAGACAGAAATTAAACAAACCGATTCTTACATAAGCGCCTCAAAATTGGTATAATAAATTCTCGCACATTAGCAGAGAGTCTACGGGGTGTGTGTGTGTGTGTGTGTGTGTGTGTGTGTGTGTGTGTATGTGTGTGTGTATACACACTCAAACGTGGGCCGCTCTAAGGCATGGATGGCCAACTCCAGTGGGACAAATGGCACTCTGTCCACTTGATTACAACAAATAAATAGCGCCGGACAAGATGGAGCGATGGCCCTCTTGCAGAAACATTAATAGTCACAAATCAAAGCTGAGGAGACACGGCGCGTGTGGGTACAACGAACATGTGTCTGTGAGTGTGTGTGTTTATGTGTGTGTGCACGCATGGCATATGCGTGTAATAAGGACCTACAGTTGCTTCCCCAAGCAGCAGTGCCGTTAAGGGCCAGCTAGTTCGCTTGTCGTGACAAGTGGCTAAAGAATGACTCCAGTAAATATCTCCCTGGTTTTCATGCTCCCTTTGATTTAGCTTAATTAAGCACGTTTTCCCCAATGACATATGTCCCACGCCGGGCCAAAAATAACAGCCGCTGCAGGAAACACCACACCAAGGCAGTGCACAGGTTTCATGGGTATTTAAGACGCCTGCATCTGCACCTCTTTTGCAAGCCCCTCTCTTTCTCACCCACTCTCTGTTTATGTGTGTGTGTGTTTGTGTGTGTGTGTGTACACGTACGCGTGCATGCATGGATGCAAATTTCTCCCCTTCAATCATTCTGTTGGTCTGTCTGACTATTTCTTTATGCCTGTCTGTCATCTTCTCTCCTCTCTCTCTCTCTCTCTCTCTCTCTCTCCTTCTCACTCTCTCTCTCTCTCATTCCTGTGAATTTCTTCCTTGCATTCCACACAGTCTGTTTGACTACATGCCTGGCTCCCAGTCTGCAGGAGAGAGTAAGTAACATGGGTCCGTAGCCTGGGGGTGCTTAGGTGTGGAGCAGCAGAGCAAGAGCCAGAGCTGGGGTCTGGCAGCGCAGGGCAGCGCAGCGCAACACAGAGCAGAGCTGAGCTGTACAGCAGTGCAGCACCGTGAAGGACACAAGCCAGAGCCACCTGTGGAAGCAGAGTAATCTGCCATGTGCGGGCCCTGACAGGACATCCGTCAGTGGGGCCAGGGGAGAGCGCTGAGCTGATCCATTAGCGGTAACAAGCCAGCCAGCCAGCCAGGGCCTCCTCCGCGCGGCGCGGGCAAGGAAACAGGCAATAAGTTAGCATGGAAGCTGCAGGTCCAGATATTACTTTCACAGGGATTGTAATCAAGCTTTGCACACATGTTCGCCGGCACCCACACACATTCTCTTGCCGTGTCTGTCTTTTGTACAAACACACACATACACATACACACACGCACACACACTTACCTTCACCCCAGCCCCTCACACACCTGTAATAACGTCTCAATGCTCCCCTTTCTGCCCCTCTTCCTCTGTCAATCAAAGGATTTCAACAATCACGTCACGTTTGGATTTACACACAGTTGCACACTAAGACCCGTACAGGATACTGGGCTTCTACAGTACATCATCCTCACTGCCACTTCCATCGTGAAACTTTGCCTTCTTTTTTTATCACTGGAATTAGTCTATCATAGAGTTCCTTAATTGTCCACTGAGACATGTGTCTCCCTCAAAACTGATCAAAGCATTTAAAAGTATATGAATATCTTATTTCCTGACACGAGATAACGAAGATCTTTTTTTTCCGAGGGGAAGTGGTTGACAAAGGGCTCGCACCAAGAGCAACAGCCATCAGAGGCATCTGAACCAGAGTCACGGGGGAATCGGAGATGGGGTCTGACTAGATGACGCCACTCTCAGGCCCCTCAGGAGTCCTGCTACAGCCTCGACCTTGACCCCGCCATTCAGGCGAAACCCCCCCCCCCCCCCTCCGACAGGTCACATTTCCGTGCAACCTGTTGTGTCTGACTTCAGAGAATGGAACTTTCCCTTTCATATGTCCTTGAAATTCTGGGCCTATTACCAGGGAACAATTTGTTCAGGTCAGTATATCAAGTATTGACAACTTGAGTTTTTTCCCCCTTTCATCATCATCATCAAAAACCCTTTGGAGAACCTTGTGGCTCTTCAAAATGGATATTGTGTTTGCCACAAAGTTAAAAACTGTAACTCTAAATTTGCAATCTTACAACCAAGCCGTAAAATCATGTGTTGAAGTTTGTACTGGGACACAGAGAAGATCCAAGCAAATTAAGAATGCGCTGCTGAGTCTTTCATGCCTGTAAGTGTGGTTAGATTACATATCCAACATTCCACTGTAATGTCATTCACAGAGGGCTCTTTTTGAATTCTGTCAGTAGGAGATGACATCTTCTAACCTTACACAATCAGCAGACACATCTACTACACAAATGCTGTACCAAATCAGTGGAAAGGGGGGAGAGAGAGAAAGACAGACGTATAGAGAGAGAGAGCGAGAGAGAGAGAGAGAAAGAGAGAGAGAGAGAGTGTTGTAAAAACCTCGGATGCAAAGCCGTTGCAGCTCTTGCGGAGCAGTGGTTGGGCGAAGAACAGTCGTTACAGAGCAATGTCAACAAATTCTGCAGTTGCTTATTTGGGGTTTGGGTTCCATAGTTCGCATTTTGGATGCCTCCTTGTCACCCACACTGTTATTTCTCTAATCCTAAACAGATTCTCTCCCGCCACCAGTAAAACCTGGAGTCTGGGCGTCTCAGCAAGTCCCTCCTCCATTAATAGGCTGCATATGTTGATAAGTTATGGAATGGATTAGGCCGCGACGTATGTGGTCCTCTGACTTAACTACTGGCGGCATTTGGGGACAAGGTTTTTTTTTTCCTTTTCCCTTCACAGCGGAAGGAATTGATCCACTGTTCTCACTTGGGTTAGGGCGGTTGTTGGGTGGTGGTTACAGAAAGGCGGGGTGGGGGGGGGCAGTGTCAGCTGGAAGAAAAATAAATTGTGAGAAAAAATAAAAATTAAAAACAACCCCAGAGCAATCCAGTCTGTGTGTGCCTCTCTCTCTCTCTCTCTCTCTGTGTGGGTGTGCATGTGTGTGGTTGCATGCGTGTGTGTAAGGAGGCTTTTCCCAAAGAAATCCCAGACAATCCTGCAAAGGCTAAACATATAATCACAGTTTACCCAATGCTAAACTACTCGTTGAGATGAAGAGAGAACAAGAGGGGAAATGTGTTGTTTTCAGTTAGGAAAACAATAGCAAACGTGTGAGGAGGTGGGAGTGGTGGCCAGAGGATAGAGTTCCAGAGCAAAAGGACAGAGAAAGGAAGAGAGAGAGAGAGAGAAAGGGGGAGAGAGAGAGACAAATAGAGAGAAAGGGGGAGAAAGAAAAAAGACAACTGCATTCGAAGGAAATGCAAAAAATCGTGTGTTGAGGAAAGGTTCCTGCCCACCCCCTCCCCCAAACACACCTGTACCTGGTACTATTTTTGGCATCGCCTCTGTCGAGATTCCAAGTGATCTGAGGCGGTACCAAAAGGTGTCGCGAAAGTATTTCAGGTTACTGATTGGTCACTGTTGTGTAATGTTGATGTTCTGATAAAGCCCGGCATTACTTCAGCCCTACTGTCAGTGCACGTCAAGCAGTCAACATTAATGTTATTCACAACTACTTTACGGAAGTATCCATGCAGTCTAGTGCATATGTTTACATGTGCATTAATGAATATGAATGTCTCCAAGCCTGTTTCAGAGTGTGTATGTGTGTGGGTGTGTGTATATGTGTGCGTGCACGCACATCTTTGAGTGAATCATTGTCTGACTGTGTGTGTGTGTGTATGTGTATGTATGTATGTGTGTGTGTATGTCTGTGAACAAGTGCGTGCACTTCTACTCAAGTTTTTCTGTGAATCTGTGTCTGTGTGTGTGTGTGTGTGTGTGTGTGTGCATGAGTTTTTCGCTGGAGGGTTGTTTCTCAGATGTGGAGTCTTCCAGATGTGTGGGGCCCTCACTCCCCATGTTGCCTGAGCCAGAGGAGCTGCCCATGGGGCAACCGGGGGGGAAAAAGTGACCAAAATTACCCAGGCATTCAGGAGGCCAGCCGCACTGCAGGACAGATGAGCGAAAATTACCCACATGTACACATGCCCGGAGAAAGAGAGAGAGAGGGAGAGAGAGAGAGAGAAAGGTCAGAGGCATCTGGAGTTTGGTGCTGCATATATGGAGGGTTGAAGAAGCGACTCTCTCTCTCTCTCTCTCCCTCTCTCATTCTCTCTCTCCCCCTTCTTCCCTCCCTCCAAGTCTGGGGGTTGCTGGGTAGCCATGAAGTCGCGGCTGTGGGGTGGGGTTGGCGGGGAGGTCCTGCCTGGTTGTAAACAATGGAAGCACTTCATGGACGCCAATCCTATATGCCCGAGGCTACAGACACATCGGGCCCATCAACACGGCAGACAGAGGACCAAGGCTGCCGCGCCATTATCTCCAAACAAGCCCAGCCCTTGCCGTGTATACAGGGCTTTTACAAGAGCCAATAAAGATAATTAGTAGAAAAAACTTGTAAATGAGCAAAAGCTGTTACGGGGGACTGAAATCAGTTTAAGAGCAAGGGAACAGTTGTTTCATACTAACACGCCCATATATAAACACAGGCACAGATATGCAGGCCTACATGTACAAATACACTCACAGAAGTCAAGTAGGCCTCAAGTAGGCGTTAACAGAACATGTATTTAGATTACCAATGTACTGAAGGCAACATTAATGACTGAAAATGTCAGGCACTGAAGCTATATATGACACAAAACCTACAGGCATACACAAAGAATTGATTTGTACAGAAATTAACAGAAGAGAGAGAGATTGTGTGTGGGGGGGTGCATATACACAAACAAGCACAGAGTATGATGTACAGTTTATACATACAGACACGCACTTTATACATGTTGACGTATATGGACGCAAAGGCACACGCACACAAGTTCACACATTTGGACAGATATGTATAGGCTCGTGACATATGTGCTATCGGTCATGTCAGTCTGGGATATTTACGTTTTGTGGCGAAGAATTATTTACACATTCATAAATACAGCCCTTATTCTCAATTGAAAAATAAAGTCATTCAAACACACCAGTCATATTTCTCAATCAAATGAGTCTGCTTGTTAAACTACTTTAACGAGTCGACCGAATGCTTTTATGTCATCAAGCATGAGGACTCTACTGGAAGCCTGACTGGCCATCGAAAATGTAGTATTCTACTTTATTTTTAGTGCCCTCACTTAGTTTGATTTTATTTAATTACATGGATCTCGGGGGCTCTTAACATAGCCTGTCGTGTGTAGTGCACGCTTTGACTCACAAGCCCCCTGTTTAAAAAAATACTCATTATCCTGAACAGTGAATATCAACATAATGGACAAGAGCAAGTGTTTTACCGAGAGGTCAACACAAAGTTTAATCATCAAAAACTCTTTATACTCTCTTGAACAAAACATTCACTGGCAACGATATGAGTGGTCATTTTTGGCTTTTTAGAGGGAAAAAAATCTACACAGATGGATGGCAGGTCAATATCTCTCTCTCTTTCTCCCTTTTCCTCTCTCTCTCTCTCTCTCCCTCTCTCTCTCTCTCTTTCTCCCTTTTCCTCTCTCTCTC
Source organism: Alosa pseudoharengus (assembly GCF_046254945.1). Lineage (NCBI taxonomy): Eukaryota > Metazoa > Chordata > Actinopteri > Clupeiformes > Clupeidae > Alosa > Alosa pseudoharengus. The sequence continues at coordinate 24,887,512 of NW_027468685.1, forward strand.
TCTCTATTTCTCCCTTCGCTCTCTCTCGCTCTCCTCTTCTCAAGCCATAATTCTCGTGCACAAGCACACTTGATTTAATTCCATCTCATTCCATTTCATAGTATACAATCCTTAATATATTCTTAACCAAACAAACCAGGAATTATTATCTTCATTTAAAGGAGGGTAGAGTCCCCCATTATAGCCAATGCCAAAAATAATCAAGGTTAACCCTTCTGCTGTTCTCTTATTATTTTATATTATTTTTATATTTGTTCTAGCGATGAGATCAGAAGCAATCAATCTGGAATGATTGATGGCCGGAACTCAGCGCAGGGTTCTCATGACTCTGGCCATTCTCCTTTGCATGTGGTAAGATTACACGCTCAGACTAAAGCCCCTCCAATCACAGGCTCCCTGATCAAAGTGTGTTTGTTCATGCTGCCTGAAACTATGATAAAGGGGGTCCGTCCGCACAATTAGGAAGTTTTGTGGTGCTTTTTTCCTTTGCGTATGTATGTGTGTGTGTGCGCGTGTGTGTGTGTGTGTGTGTGTGTGTGTGTGTGTGTGTGCGCGCGCGCTCCAGACTTCCAGATGTATTGGTCATACATCCAGGGCGAAAGTGTATGGGATTGACCTTCTTTTTGACATTAATGAGTCTCTGTTGACCCCTGGCATAGCTTTCTGAACACAAGGATCACCATATATGTATGCTGAAGAGTGTGTATGGGGAGAGGGGGTGGTGAGGTGGTATTGGGGGACCGGGTGAGTCTGAAGAGAGGGGCGGAGAAGGAAAGATGTGCAGTGGTGTGCCCTCAACACACCCCTCCGCCATCAGCAACAACAACAGACCAGGCCACAGGCTGCAGCTGTCTGGGAACCTGCCCTTCCTTTCTACCCCAAAATACCCCCCCCCCCCCCTTCTGACCCCCCACCCCCCCTTCCTGCTATCTGCTGGGTTAATCTAAAGCCCGGCCATTATGCGTCCTGTACTTGGCCATATCTGAGGGGCCGATTTAGAACATCAACACCATCAATCACCCAACAGAAGGGCCAACCAGCTGGGTGAACCTTGCGATCCGGCGGGCCTATTTGTCATCCGGGGCACGTCACGTTCGCACGTAACACTTGTTCGCTTTCTGGACAATCTCCCCACCTCAACACTCCCCCTTCTCTCTCTCTCTCTCTTTCTCTCTCTCATATATATCACACACACACTCACACACACACACACACACACACACACACACACACATTTTTCTGTGGTCTGTTCCCCTCTAACTAACCCCCTCCCCAATGCAGCCCCATGTTCACCGCCATCCCTACTCCACTGCATCTGTGCCTATAGACCAGAGACTAAATGGCTTGGCTCTGCATAAAAGCATACAACATGTATTTGCAGAGCAGGCCGCAATTCATCAAATTTGCCTTTGCAATGATATGAACAGCTTCAACTGCAGTGCCCAGAGGAACACACAGGTATCTTGTCATCTACTTACCCAACAAAAGGCACTCATCTGCCTGCCATTAGATTATTACTGACTATAATAACGAATACCTATTACATTTACATATGCACGTGTGGCTTTCAGTGTTTTTTTTAATTATTATTATTTGAAGGGGAAATATTTATTATAATTATGCATGTTTGTTTAAAACACAGCTATTTGGAAATGTGTAATGTCAGGTACAAGATATGTTTCATATCTTGATTAAGATTTTCTTTGAAAACTTTCCATATTACCGGTATCATCTCATAATTATTACCTTGATCTCATTGACCTCCATACTGGTTAATAAATAGTAGCCTACTGTCAATTTTTGGCCTGCGTTCATCCATAACTACTATGTACCATGAGACCCTCTAGAATATACTACAGCGTTGTACAACCCCAAAACAGAAAAAGTTGGGACGTTGTGCAAAATGCAAATAAAAACTAAATGTGATAATATAGTAAAGTCTCGTAAACCGATATTTAGCAGCAAAAAGCAGCAAAATATCTAATGTTGAAAATGAAAATTTGGACTATTTCATGGAAAATATATGTTCATTTTGAATTGATGGGAGCAACATGTTTCAAAAAAAGTTGGGACGGGAGCATGTTTACCACTGTAGGCCTACTGCCTCTTCATTTAACAAAATTCTGTAAATGTTTAGGAACTAGAGTTTTGCTAGAGTTTTGAGAATGAAATGTTGTCCCATTACTGCCCAATACACGATTTTAGTTGCTCAACAGTATGGGGTATTCTTAGTCATGTTTTTCAGTCCATTATGCACCTAATTTGACATGGGTTAGGTTGGATACATGGATAGGCCCTCTCCTCTTTAGCCCAGATGAGTCCATGATTTCCAAAAGTAATGGCAAATTTTGATTGGTCTACCCACAGGACCTTTTCCATGTTACCTCAGTCCATTTTAAACAAGCTCAGGCCCAGATAAGACGGTGGCATTTTCTGTATCGTGTCTCAATACAATTTTGGTTGTTAAAATTTTGGCTGCAGTCTTTGAATTGAGTATCAAACTGTGCACATAGACAATGGTTATCAGAGGTTGTCCTGAGCCCATCCAATGACAGGTGTGGAAACATGTCTGGTGTTGATGCAGTGCCATCTGAGGTCCAAAAGACCACGGCCATCTAATGTGTTTTTCAGCTCCTTCCCTTCTTTGCAAAGATTTCTCTGGAATCTCTGTTTTAATAATATTATGTCCTGTAGATGATGAACCCCCCAAATACTCTTAAGAAGCATTAAAATGACATTGTTTCATCATTTGTGTACACAGGTTTACACAGAGTGATGAATACCTCTACATCTTTACTTCTAAGAGACCCTGCTTCTCTGGGATGTTCTTTTTCATACCCAATCATGTTGCCAGTTACCCTAATTAGTTGTGAAACATTCCTCCTTTTGTTTTCTTTATCATTACACACCTTTTCCAGCATTTTGTTATCCCTGTCCCAACTTTTTTCGAAACATGTTGCTGGTGTCAAATTCAAAATTAACATATATTTTCCATAAAATAGTCAAATTTGTAATTTTCAACATTTGATATGCTGTCTGTGTCCTTTTTGCAAGTAAATATGAGTTTAAGAGATTTGCAGATTATTACATTCTGTTTTTATTCACATTTTACACAACGTCCCAACTTTTTCTGTTTTGGGGTTGTATACATGGAGCATGTAGGCTGTACAAGGAATACTGTTGAGATTAATGACTAAAAATACTAAAAGGGATTGAGGAACTGCTTGAGGTGTGCAGCCATTGTTCATAAATAAGAGACACTTCGTAAACCTCTTCAGAGAATGTGTCTCATTTTGTATCCGCTGAACCATAACCACTGCATGTGTTAGGATTTTTTTTAAAAATGACTGAGTTGATAGAATAGGAGTATTAAACATTAGATTTGGCTACTTGGCAAGCCAGATTTGATTTGGCCATCATTTTTGTATAGTTTTATTTTTAGAAGTTTCTAATAGTGACATAATAAATAACAGTGAGCAAGCACTAAATATATAGAGAGATTAATACCGGTAGTAATAATTTGCCACTTTCATCTATGAAGAACAAACATATAATGAAGCTCAACAGTTTTCTACGCAGCCTTCCATCACCACCCTGCAGCTGGATGTACGACGGGCTACAGATTATGACTAAAGAACCACAGAGTGGATTAGGAAGAGCTTGAGGTGTGATGTCATGTGTGTTGACAGCCCGGCCTGGGTGCTCACCGGAAGAAGCCCCACACTGCTTCTGTCTCCTCACCCCCACCACTACGCCGATCCTGCCCCCCCCCCCCCCCCCCCCCACCCCAGCCACAGGGTGTCTAGTGGCAGGAATAAGGCCTTATTTGTACAAACACCCCGGTATGAAAGTATGGATTTGTTCCTCGTGCCCCAGACTCCCCCTCTGCTGCCCCGCCGTGCCCCAGCCCCTTCTGGAGGAAACAAGTGTGGCACACAGACGAGCGAGTGTGTCTGCCCGCTCGCTGGTCACGCTATCTCCAGGCCCGGCTCTGACAGAATAGGGAATCCCCTTCGCCCCCTCAAGCGTGCGTGCATGTGTGTATGTATGTGTGTGTGTGTGTGTGTGTGTGTGTGTGTGTGTGTGTGTGTGTGTGTGTGTGTCAGTGTGCGTGTGTATGTAAGTGCTGAATGTGACTGTCTCCACATAAGTGCAAAAAAGAACCCTACAAAAAATCAAAAAATTAGTATTTGTCATTTCCTATTAGTCACCAACTGCAACTAACCACTATGCACAGAAATTTAAAAGAATCTAAAACATGCTAATTTAATCTCATGCAGCATGATGCCATGGATGTAAATAAACTTGGATATTGCCCCTCAAAAAATTCACCACTATCTCCAAATAAATGATTAACTTATTAAAAAAATACCACATTGTATAAAAAAGCTCCAATCTGTCAAATACAATCACCATATACTCATCTGGTCATAATTACGACAAACTGTATTAAACATGACATAATTTGAGCCATTTGTTTAAGCAGGCACATGAGTCAGATTAAATTAAAGGGTATAATGTTTTCAGCTCCTGGTAAAACAACCAATAAAAGTAAATACGCAAGGCTCTGGGTATCTGATTCAAGGCCGTGCATGGCAATTTCTGCAATTTCACAAGCCATGCATTTGTTTGCTCAGCTAAAAATCACAGTTTTCAAAACCAATCACTAAAATGCCTATCAGCCTATCTATGCTGCTGACCTTTAAAAAAATAAATAAAAAAGCCAATTTAGGATTCCCAGAAGCAAATAGATTTCTGCCGACCTGGAAGCACATTTCCCTGCTCCTACTGCTTTGGAAACCCCCAGTCTGCTTTATTTGACTATAAATGACTTTCCAATATCCGATTAAAAAAACTGAAATATTTCATATAGTAAATTCCCATTTCATGAGCGTTCCGAGGGCCAAAGTAAAGTGTTACCTGTTACAGAGCCAAGCTTTTCCTTCACAAAACTCCCAGAATGTACGAGAACACAAACACCCTGCATGACTGTAATGGTCCAGTCTCGGAATTCTCTCTATTACCTGCAAAAAAAATGATGCCGCTTGGCAAGCATACATGTGAAAAAATGTTGAGAGCTCAAGTGAAATGCTAGCAATTGCATGCCATGCGTCATAAGCATGGGGGTCTTTTTTCTTTAGTGTTCAGTAACAGGAGGAAAACAAATCCGTTTACAGTAATGTTTTAACAGACATGAGAGAATATACAGCCTTTCACACTTCTCTCTTAAAAGGCAAAACGTGTCTCTTGCACCATTAAAGTCAATTGTTCATATCTAAGACAGGCATTATTTTTTTTTTCTTGCCTTGGGACTTATTACTCTTGAAAATTGTGCGTGAATGTTCACACTTCTTTAAAGACAACTTCATAATCTTTTCCTTGTTGTCACCATTTTACAACCTGTCATGAGGCTTTCAAAAAAACAAGTCATTAAAAGCCAAACTCACTCACTCTCTCTCGTTCAACAAACAAATTAATTAAACACCTTTTTAAATGTGCTATTCTAAGTCAGAATCTGTGCGTCTGATAGCATGTGAGTGTGGGGGTGGGTGGAAAGGAGAATAAAAAGCATAAATTGTACCCTGGGCATTCACATTTCTTTAAAAAGGCCAAATGACAAATCACTACTTTCCCTCTCACCTCCTAGTGTTTCAGCTTCGGTCTACACAGGGTGCTCTGGTCGGCTTGAAAGCTTGTCATTGGCAAGGCTGCCCAGGTTTTGCCTTTAGCTATGCTCTCGAAAATTATCCTTGGTTTCTTGCCACGACTTCCTCACACAAGTGAAGCTGGATACTTTCTGTGTGCCTTTTAAAAAAACTCAAGACAGACCTGTTTTCCATGGTGCAAGTGCTGTGTGTATATTACCAAATGTGGATTAATACACTTCAGCTCTTGAGAAAGTGTTGATTTCATTGTTCTATGCGCATGCATATCATTATTTTAGTTGTACACTAGTAGCACACCCTCCATAAATGACCAGGAAAACTCCTGAGAGGTTTTATCTGGCAAGGACGGAGTTAAAAGAATGTGGACACTCCTCGTTAATTGAGGTGTCTTGGTCGCAATAGATTTCATTGTGTTTGTGCGGACACTTTTAAAGTGATTGTACACAGGCGCGCAGTATGCCGGCATAGGAATTCAATGGAGTAGAAGAAACAATTATCAAACCGTAATGACTTTGACACTGGGGGAAGTTCCGTGCCTACTCCAGCATATTCACACTCAGTTTGGTCATTAACCACCCAGTGCTCTCAACTCTGCAAAAGCAAACTTTCCCATCTCAAGACCTGCTGAATACATATTGCTTCCCTCGAGGTTTAGCTGTGAAATGTTTGGAATTTTTAATGCATAATATGCACTCATGGCTCCCGTTTTAACAAGGTAGATGGAGTGAGTCAACAAAAAGCCACCAAAAAACTCTTTAAAAAAAAGTGTTACATCTGTGCTTGCTCTACGGGGACAGAGACACATTGGTGGCTTTAGGGGGATGTTTTGATAAAATACTAATAATTGCATCTCCAAATGACCCGGCAAGCTGTGCAAACACCAGACTGTAGCCTCACACGGAGAACAGGGAGGATTGTGCCCGTAGTGGTGGCTTCCTCCAGACCACATGACCACGAGGGGGTCCCCGTATGGCCAATGGGAGCTCAGAGGCTCCGGCCAACGGCGAACCCAGGTGACCGCCGCTTCGGCAGGGGCCCCGGCCTCGCAGGTCTAACTACTTAATAAGTTGCTGTTGGACGCTTCCTGGAGAAAATCCAGAGCTCAGGGGGCCCGGAGAGCAGCGGGGACCCCCAAAACAAGGAGAGCTTCATTTATCAATCAGCCCAATCATGGGCATTTCCGGAGCCATGGGGACAGGCACATGGTGGAGATTACTGAACTCCGCATTGTGGTATGCAAGCATATAGCGCAGCTTTGTGTCTGTAATAGCGATACAGCTGAGGCTATTTACACAGCTGAAATGAAATAGAAATGTGTGCTCTCATACTTCAAAAACTAAAATCAACAACAAAGGTTTTTCAAGTACGCTGAAGTTGTGTTGCCTAATATTCTCCCACACGATGGGGCCAATTGTAAGCATGGCATGTAAGAGGATGGATGAGAGAAAGGGAAGGGACTTTAATATCCACTTTTGATTTCTTTTCTGTCTTTTATGTGGCTGTGAGGTAGTTATCACCTGAGGTATGCTGTCTCATTTTCCTCATAATCCTTCTTGAAAATGACGGACAAGGAGCGGATGGGTATTAGAGAGCAGCGTTTTGTCACTTAGTCTGTGAGCCCTGTGTTGAAGGACAGGTACTTAAGACTGTCATTCTGAAAAAGAGAGAGAGCGAGAGAGCGAGAGAAAAAGAGAGTGGGAAAGGAGGAGAGAGAGGCCCTTCTTAGCCTTTCAATAAATACATGCAACAGAAGCCACCTGACACAAAGACCCATTGTAGCAAATGGGAAAGTGAGTTCCAAAAATATTGGTTACCTAGATCAGTAATCATAATGAGACTTTCATGGCTTTAAAATGTCAAAGATCCATATATATTGCTGTATGTCCCACTGCTTATATGTCAAACCCAACATGCCAACCTATGGCATTTCAGATGTATAATTAATACAACTTAGTATTTGCTGTGAACTAACACCCATGTGTGTGAAACACAATGAAAAATCATATGGTCATTCAGTTTCAAAACTGGCAAGTTTAGGTTATAGTTCAAATAACATTTTTTCACTACACATTGAGATTACATTAGTGTCACTATATAACATAAAGGACATTACAAACTATATGTTGTACCCATTACACACAGACATTCTATGTCTTCCTGTTAAAACAAATATGGAATCATTAAGTTATTTTTTGTAAATTATGGTTTGTATATTTTCCAGCTCAAGGCAAAATATATAAAATATAAAACATATTTTCTTATCATCACTTAGCTTTTGTTATGCACATTTGTCATGGTATTGCTGCAATAGTAATGTTATGTTTAGACTGGAAACCCATTCAATTGCCTACAGCTTGTCTTAACTCTCTGCCAGGAATGTTATATTTCATTTTTCTATGTGAATTATGTCTGGCCACATTTTCTAACATATTAAGAAGATTAGCAGATACACTTGGCCCATATAACACACAACAAGCAACATAACATGGCAACAAAACAATAGCAAAATACTATTACATTTAACATTGGCCTTCTTTCATTCAGTTTTCATCTGATTCTCTCTCATAACCTTACCTTACACCCCCAACCATGCATAAAGTGTTCAGGAGTATATATTAAACAAGTTGATAAATGTAGACAAACTTATCTTGTTTGTGTGATAAATCGTGAGACAATTTTATGTTTCAGTAAGAGTATCTGATACATCAAAAATGTTCACTGGTGCGCCACCGAAGCAATAAAGATGTCATTGTTTGCCGTCCTGCTTCCTGATATCAGCGGGCTCCTCCCAGTTTTGTGGACAGCTACTGTCCATTCCTGCAACTCGAGCTAGACCCCCCATATTTCATTTCTGTCTTGCTGATAGCATTTATCAGCAAAATCCTGATAAAATAAAAAATATGCAACTTAAGCCAGAGCATAACTAAGCTGCAGAGCAGGACAGGATTACCAAGGGGGTGTATGGGGTGGGGTGGGGAGGTGGGGGGTTAGGGAGGACAGACATCAGATTGTATTGTCATAAAGGGTCATTAGCCTTTTGGCAAACTGTACCTCAAGCCCTGGTTGACAGGCCTTTTCAAGAGAGACAGCAGGAAAATGTGAAACCTAAATTCTTCATGACAGACAGTTAAATGAAATCGCTACGAAAGAAACCGAAGAATAAGAGGGGAGGAAAAATGGATGCAATTTTGTTTATATTTTCAGAGTGTTTACCACGGCTTTGATCCTGCCATTAACCAATTTAGCCAACATATGTTTTTTCCCCGCTCTGTCAAAGACATCAATGACCTTATTATTAATGGGCCGAGCTACCGCACAAAACACAATGCTCTAGACTCAGTGGCTGGGTGGGATTAAGTTTAATACTGCATCTTGACAGATATATCCTGGACGGATATCTGTCCAAAAGAAGGATTTCCCAAAGACCAAAGCAGACATGTTTTGCTGGCCTTAATCTTATTAATTAGAGGTATAAATCTGCCTAATCCATAATGACGACCATTATATTTTTCCCACAGTATCCCTGACCACATACATGATACACAAGTGTCTTTTTTTGCAGCATGTAACATTTCCTCCCATGCATAGAGAAAGAAATGCATTCTCAAGTCAATATAGCATAACATATACACTTTGTTACCTGCGGAGAGGCCAGCAGGTAAGACATATACACACCAGGAATGAGAAGAGTGATTATCAGATCAGGGGCACCCGGACAGGTAGGCAGACCCTTGTTCAGGTGAATTGTCACTTTCTCCGGCAGCGCAGGGTCCTGGTTCTAATCAGCACAAGGGATCTGCCACATTGGAGCTGGAGGGCGATGATGGTTACGTGCTCAGGGCTGACCCCCGACCCCCCCCCCCCTCCCTCCCATCCTTACCCCACCATGACTACTCGCCCCACACCTTCCACCCCCACCCTTCCTCTCTATTCACTCACCCTCGCACCCCTAAGGCCATACTGTGATCTCCGTCCTGATAAAGGTCCAGGCTGCGCGACTGCCAGACTGGCCAAGCCAGGTTGGAGACTCTGCGAGGGACATAGAGCGATACTGTCCTGAAGGGGGGATGGCTGGTGGGGAGAAGGTGAGGAGGGGAGTCGGGAGGGCGGTTGTGAAAGGTATTCTCAGATGCGAAGAAAGGTTGGGAGTCGGTATGGGTAGCCCTGCTGTCTACCTGCAGCCACCCCACACCTCACCCCAGCCTTCCCCCAGAGACTCCAGGCGCCACAGTAACTGCAACTGTAACTGCAGTCTCAGGTATGCTGGGCATATGCTAAGAATGCTTCCCAGGCCCCTACCTGACTCTGGGAGGAATGAATTTCAGAACATATTATCAGAATAAAGTTTAACTTGATGATTTATATTGGAGCAAGTTTTTGAAAACTTTTAGCTAAACTGGTAAAATTAGGCTAATTAGTTCAAAATATATATTAGCCTTTTTAAGGAAATACAGATTGTATTATCTGACAAAATTATAAGGCTATTTATTTTAGTAGGCTATCCGTTTTTCTTTGCCACCTGCCAATATTAATTTGCTAATGTTTATTTGACACATTAGTATTTGTGTACCACCAACCATATCTTTTGCACAAACCTATGTGTCTTGTAAATAGCATGCATATAGCTTCCAATTCTGTCAGTAGGATACACACCCAAACTACAGGGTAATTTTCATTGTGGTGCCTGTGGTTTTTCTGACACATGCATTGTCATTTGTAGACAACATTGTTTTTGCTGTGGTGGCGAGTTAATATTCAAATGTGCCACAAAAAAATGAAGAGAGAGCAGAATTAGTAGCCAGGGGGGAAAATGTGTGGGTAGGATATGTGATGTTGTGTTTGTGTTTGTGTACTGAACATGATGTATAACACCATCAACAGCAGTTCACCAGTTCACCACCATCAATTTCTTTTTTTTAAATAGCCTACCATTTAAAGTCCCCACAATGTTCTTCCAATGGTCCAATTTGTGTTCCAGTTCCATGCCAAACCGTTGGTGAAGTCCCGCCCCTTCCGTTTGCCTCCATGGGACCTATCTTTCAAAAAAATTTGAACGGCAGTCTATGGCGAAAAAGAAATTATTTTCTGGTCCCGGTTGTATTGTGCCTTGAATTACCCATATGATGTTTGTCAATTTTAAAGACAATTTTTCATGTAAAGACATTTGCAGTTTGTTTCGTAACTATTGAATTACAACATTGTGAAAGATCGTAATTCCAACGACTACAAACCCATAAGTCGCGCTAGTGACGTTAGCTCATTCACAGCCACACTAGATTGTACAAGCATACCAGCAACAGGTCTTAATTGGGCTTTCCTTGCCTAAGAAAATACCATGAGTCAGAGGATTAAACACATCAGGTAAGTTGTATTCGTCCATAGACTGTACATTACATACTGTTAAGTGACATAGCAGGCAGCAAGATGCAACCGTTAACTAGCATAACAGCTCTTATCGTTTCATTACGTTGGTGACGTACATCGTTCGAGACGAGAGATGTAGTCCATTGAGTGGATTCGCACAAAACCAACATAACTTTTGAAGTCTATCGAACAACAGTACTTTCTTGACGTGAAAAATTATCTTTTAAATTCACACACATCATATGTGAAATTTGTGGCACAATTCAAACTGGACCAAAAAATAATTGTTATCTCTCCATTAACTCCAGTTCATAATTTTTTGAAAGATAGGTCCCATGGACAAGAAGTAGAAGGGGCGGGACTTCACCACTCTATTGGGCGACTGAGATAGGTGAGTGTTTCCCAAGGGGGCAGGCGAATTCCCGGAAGTAGAAGCATCGATGTAGCGGTGGTTATCAACTCTCTGCTAACCCCATAGAACGCCCATTCATTTAGGATTTTTTTGAACTCCCATAACTTCATATAACATATATCATGTGCCGATATTTTAGCTTCTGTGTTATCTACATAAACAATAAAAGGCAAAACAAGACTCGACTACCTCGTACGTAACGTTAGGTTCCCGTAAGAAGAATGTTTAGCATGTCCGGTTGAAGGGAAGCTAACGCACTGAAGGGAGATAACCGTATTGTTTGGATAAGAAGCGTAGTCCAGCCAGCACGGAAACTCGTGAACAAAGCTATGTAGCCTACAATAGCATTGTATGTTAAGGTAAAGCATAGAGGCAAGTAAACCTAATGAAAAACAGTAGTTTTACCGTTAGGTAGTCTAACGATAATCATTTCAGAGGTTTTCGATGGATTGACCGTAGGTCAGAAAAGTGGAAAGAAGATTAGCTTCAAGGCTAGAAGCTATAACTTTTTTGTTTTGTTTTACCATGACTGTTTTTGAAGATGATCATGTGTGGTAGTTTCAACATTAACACGACTTGGTATCACTTGTGAGGATGATATTAATAATAATACATAAATAAATGTTTAACTTTGATGACTTTGAAGGCGAAAGAAGTGTGAGAAGAATTTCTGTGTATCTATCATATGAATTACAAGATTCAGTTTGATGGCTAACGTCACGAAGTTAAGTGCGAGTCTGCGCTGTACTGGGGAGACCAACTGAAAAATGACTCAGTGCCCTCCCATTGAGAACGACGGAGTCTGTTCGTCCATTTCTTTTACTGTCTATGGTGTTTCCATGCAAACCTTATTTGTCAAAACCTCAAACGTTATCTATTGAGAAATTTGGAAATATTCCAAGTTGGGAACCTTCATGGAATTAAAGGAAATTATGAGAATTAATAGGAGTTTATTGGAATTAACTGGGAATTTTGGGTAATTCATACAAACATAAATATAAACATTTTGCTTTATAATAAGCAATGTGATTTATCGTATTTTCGCTTAGCTTAGCATTCGTAGCTAGCTAGCATGCTAGCGGGAATCCCATTCCCGGCCTATGGTTTACTAGCGTGCTAAGATAACCGTCAGCGCTGTCTATTGTTTCCAGTCTGTTTTTTATTAGCAGCTAACGTTCGCTAGCCAAGACGGCAGAAGTCACTGACTGAAGTTCACTTGTTCCAATTTTTTTTTCAATAAACTTATTTTCAAGGTTGGCCAGTCAAAGCAAATCGCTAGCAGCAAGCAAGCATCACCGAAACCACTGAACTGCCGGTTCCCCACTGCACTCAACAACATAATGTGATTATAACGTGTCAAGCTAAATCAGACCAGTGATATGACCATATGGTTATTAACCATCCCCATTATAGCTTATACAAAATGACATACTCCCATTGACTTTAAATGAGGACAAAAGTGATGACAAGCCCACAACTGGGCAACTGCCACCAGGGTTTCCCACCAGTTAGGATAGATATTTTCACTTGGAAATGTTTTTTCACCATGCGCATGAACGCATCATAGGTTTCCTATAGGTCTAGTAGCCTGTATGCTGATTGCTGTGTGCATGTGATTGACGCATTGTACAAATTCAACTGAATTTGCATTAAATCAGGGTATTTTAACTAATATGCTGCAAGATGGGGTTTCCTGTTTATTCCCGTTAAAGTTTCCAACTTCCCTGAATTTTGCAACCCTACCTGCAAGAGAGGAAAGGCAGGAACTCCAACCACCCTCTTCCCTGCCCTGCCCATGGAGAGTAGTCGCCCTTGCTTCTGCACATGCGTAAAATGTATATCCCAGAAGCCTCTGCTTGAAAACTCGCGCAACCACGAATCTGAGAAACAGCGTGAAAGGCTAGCTAATCATGTCGGATAAAAAACAAACAGTTGACTTGGGGTTGTTGGAGGAGGATGACGAATTTGAAGAGTTTCCTGCTGAAGGTAACGTTAAGCTCCTTTAATATGTTTTCTGTGTATTCTTGTCTTCTTATTGAGCGTTTTAAAAAAACAGTGTTCAGCTGAACGGTGACTCAGCTGGCTCGCTAACGTTAACATTTGTTAGCATACAGGCTTCTCAGCTAGCTAGCCAGTAATTAAATTCATAATATATGTGTTAGAGCTTTAACATTGCTATGTTTAAGAAATGTCCTCCAATTTCATATTGTAGACGTTTGCAACCACTACTATCTACAGCCAGTGTCAACTTGTTGGCTATTATTAGCTAACGCCAGCTAGCATTAGTAGCTAACCGGCTAATGTTGCGCATAAGTCACTTTTGTGTCCTGATGGCACCCATGTCAAATAACATTAAATAATACTTGTCTGAAATTAGCACATTGTGTAAAACAAACGTAGATAGTTCCCAGTAGTTTTGTTTTTGTAGTTTAACAAACTTAACATTTAACCTACCATTAGGCCTGTGTAACAAATATGTTGCTGTCAGCTTGGATAAACGTCACTGGTAGCTTGTTATAATCTAACGTAACGGTAACGTTAATTGAGCATTTATTTGTCAACTGGACATGTAACGATGTATATGTTTGGTTTGTGTTGGTGTCAGGATTGTAAATGTTTGAGTACATTTTAACAGAGGGTAACGTTATTGTTTGCAGATTGGACTGGGCTTGACGAGGATGAAGACGCGCATGTGTGGGAGGATAACTGGGATGATGACAATGTAGAGGATGACTTTTCAAACCAACTCAGGTAACGTTAGTTTGCTGGTCGATTTGGGTGTTTAAAAGATCGATTTGAAAAACATTGCCTTTGTTTGCATTGTTTCTGACAACAGTATAATATTTCATTTTTCAGAAAATGATTGGCAGTAATTTTAGTTTATTAAATTATGTAGATTGCCCACTGATTGGAAACAGGCTTTGTTTAAACAGGACAGCACACATGATCCAAGGCTCTTTCATCAGTGTGAATCTTACTATACCTCTTTCTGCCCATCACTCATTTGTTTCTCTCTCTCTCTCTCTATCTATCTATCTATCTATCTATCTATCTCTAATATATATATATATATATATATATATATATATTATTTATATTATTTATTATAGTATAGTATTTTGTACATAAAAATACACTATATAAGTAAACGCTTACTTACATGCAAACTAATTGAATGATTTTTACAGATGGCCCAAACATTTTTGGCTCTTTAGATCTTCTCACTGTGATGCATATAATCTGTTTGCTTAGGATGCATTCACTATGGCTAGGGACAAGCCACAATAGGCTTTACAATTACGACCAGCATGTTTGCCATTTCATAGCAGTAGTCATCCATTTTTTTATGAAGGCTAGTTACTATATTGTCCGTTTTCTTTTCTATATGTGAATGCCCAGTGCAGACATCTCAGCGTGACGTTAGGCATTTATTCTTACTCTCCTAGGCAGATATTGTGTGATCTACAGGAAACTGTCTGTCATTTTAGTCCTGCGGCAAGTGGTCGATTTCATGGGGTTCATTTTGTGCCGACATTTTTTCCTTGCTTGCAGAGCTGAGCTGGAAAAGCATGGATACAAGATGGAGACATCATAGATCCAGCATCCATGATGGAGATTACATGGACTTTAAAACATGCCAGTTCTGGCGTTGAGTGGAAGGCTTGCATGCAAGGCGTGGACCTGGAAAGACAAACATGTCAGGCTGGGAGTACAATTGATTTTTTTTTTTTTTATGTTTTCTGTTTCCTGTCTCATTACAGTTTGTATATTAAAGTTCTGATATTAAAATAGCTCAATGCATTTGTTGCATTTGTTTGAACTTAATATTTACTTACCTGTATTTAAGGTAGATGATTTGAGTGCAGCATATCATTTGACTGCATACTGCTTGTTTATAGGGCAGCTGTCATTCTCTTCCTTTTAAAACTAGACTAGATTTAATGTAGTAGTAGTAATTAAAGGTCTCTCTCACACGTCTCTAAACCAAAACTACGTCTTAAATCAGATGTATCATGCAGTCATTTCTGTATTATGTTCTTAATACCATATTTGTAGATGGGAGAGGGCCAAAACGCTACTTCTTGGTAGAAGTAAGTCTATGTTGGCGGGAGAGAAAAGACAAACAAACAAACACACACACACTCACATAGACACACCTGCCCCCTCCAGGGAGCTGCGCACTCCCAAGGAGGAGAGCCAGCGTTGTGCACTTGCACTTCCCACGGGCCCATGCGGCTGTGCCGAGTCTCTGAAGGGGAGATTATCCAGTGCCATGTTTGTCAGAGACAGGGAGGTGGTCCCAGCATGACCTCCCCACCACTGCCTCTGCCTGGGCCTGCCCACCTCTGACCAGGCCCTGCTCTTCCGCTCCGCACCGCAGGGAGCTGGCTCCTACTCGCCGAATCACAGGCCAATTTTCCCAGCCGTGCTCCCATAGACTATCCACTCCCCCCTACACACACACACGCACACACTCGCACACAATCCCCATTCCACAAACACTTGCAGACGTACACACAGATGTGCACATCTAGCCGCCCGCCCACTTTCTCCTCAGCAGAAATGATTTCTCTGCTCCTCGGTCCCTGGGCTCTTAATGAGCTGAAATCGATGCCAGTAAGGTTTAGGCTTCTGCGGGAGAGCTTCCTCCAGCAACCCCTGCGCCAGCAGCACCCGCACCCGCCGCCGCCTCCTCTTCCTCCAGGTTTTATTATCTCCCTTTGTGTTCGCCCTGCATTCCCCCTATTGAAATTCAGAGTGGAAAACGCAGCCTTGTGTTTGCGGAAGATCGGAAGTTTTTTTTTTAACCCCCCTTTATTCGGTTGTTTGTTTTATTTCCTCTTGGGTTGTGGTGGTATGAATTTCTTTTTTTTTTTTCTTTGTGTATGATTATGGCAATACATGACACAGACAGCGAGTTCTATTGGATATGTTGAAAGATCCTATCTAGGACTTCATAATATCAACATTGTCATCGTGATGTGCGCATGCTCAATAGTCACATCGGTGGTTGTTCAGTGTTAAGGCAAAAAAACAAAACGTGCTACCACTTCTTTGCTGCTTCGTACAAATGAAAATTTGTTCCACGTTGCATTGTGGTGAGTCAACCATTGTGTTAAACTACTTAATTCTGTGCTCCGAAATCACTTCAAAACTGTTGTCATAGCCTTAATCTGCATTTGTGCTTTGGCGATTGTAACCAAGCATTTAAAAAAACATTCAAATATAGCAATTAAAGATTGAAAAAAAAGGTTCAATTTAGCTGCACAGTCAATCTTGAGTTCTTTTCAAAAAGATCTATTCAAGTCTGATGTAAAGTCATGTATTTTTCTCACACAAATAACTATTGTGATTTTTTTCCCCCCAGTATCATTCTGGCCTACTATCCTAGATGAAGACCGATTTTGTCACTGGTCATCTCTGATGGTACCCCATCATGGGCTCTGTAAACACAGCTAGTGCGTCCTTAGTTACTCCGTCATTAGCAATCTCCCTCCCTCATGTCATCTGTTTGGTTGTCAAGGTAGATAAATAGCTCACAACTCCCTTGGGTTACTTGCGTATCACAGACATATGATGGTAAAATAATTTTCTTTTAGTAGAGGTTGAACGACCTGTGCATAAAAAGAGATAGTGAAAAATATGTAAATATATTGCGCATAAATACTTTGATACCTGAAATCATACATTTGAAACTTGAAAGAAAATATAATTATAAGCGTAATCATAGGTTGTCCCATTGACAACATAGGATATACAAAATTGAATATGTTAAGTTCATGTGTGAAATCTGGTTCCGAGTCACCACTGGGACTGCTGTTGGGGTCCAAGAACAGACTACTGGGGATGGTGACACACGTGCATGCAAATCTCCCTGTGCCCTTCAGAGTAAGTGCCCCGTGTGCAGGGTCATTATTTTAATTGTTGGAAAGTCGTTGAGGTGTGATAATCACTAAGCGAGCGCAACCACTGACGACTGGGGGGCCATTTTGTTTGTGCCAAAGGTGGAAGATTGGCCTCTTGAGTTTGAATTGAGCAGGGCCTTTGTGGCTTCACCCAAATTCATTTTCGCCATTCTCCGGGATAATGGGAGAACATACATCTGAGGTTCTTACAGTATTTTACGCCGTATTATCTCTTTTGTGTTTGTGATGGGTTGTTTTTATGGATCCTTCCATTGACTTTCTTTTCATGTTGCAGCGGCAGGCTGATTTGATCAGTGCATCAGTGCGGTCACTTCATTATTGCACATGACATTTGACTTATGGAGCTTCAAAAAGAATTAAATTTTTTAAAATGACTAAATTGTTGAAACAACCACTTTTATATGTTCGTCATTTAGGTTAAGCAGTCAGTCCTAGGATATAAACAATACAGTTTTGCCTCAATACAGCAAAAATCTATCCAATTCCATATCTGTGGCAGGAAGCCACAGTTCTTACTTACTGTGTGTAGTTTTTAGTAATTTACCTCTTGATTGATAGATTGACGGATTGATTCATAGCCTTTGGTGTTTGAGATGGTGGTGACTGTGGTGGCGGTTCTGGGGGGGTTGTTTGGTGTCACGGCAGGGGTCCCGCTCCCCAACCATGAGCCAAGAACTGGCAGGGCCTATGGGGCAGGCAACGAGCAGCTGCTACAACAATAGGCCTAATTGCAGGTTCTTTTTGTGGCAATGAAATTGGTGGGAGAGCAGCTACAATACCCAAACCTCGAGTCTAGGGGAGAGGGAAAAAAGACAGAGGGCAGGGAGAGAAGGAGTGTGTGTATGGGGGTGGGGAGGTTGGAGACACACAGGGGCGACTGCCCCCCTACAGGGCCCATCACCCACCACCCACGGTCTCCCTCCGTCCCACACCTGCACTCGCCCTCGCGAAAGTAAACACAGATAATAAGGTGTAATTACTTTAAAAAATAATAACGAGAGCTCTTCACACGACAATGGTGCGCCTGTTTATCAAGGGAGGTAAAAAAATCACAAGTGTTTGGGGGGTTGTGTGTGTGTGTGTGTGTATATATGAAGGTGCTAAGGGTTGCGTACCCCCACAGACCACAACAGGGCACTGATGCCAATGACTGTGTGTTAACCTCATTTCTGATCTGCACTATCAAGCATCAGGGGAGTGAGACAAAGAATGGTGGGGTATAGTAGTTACTAGTTAGTTGAACAACACAGTTTCCCTCAGCGCAAATACAATAGACCATGTAACTATGATAGATCAGAAAGACCAAAAGGCTTGCATGTGGCAGGCTTTTTTGTCATTTGCAATAAGTGGTGGTGGTACAACTACATGCCAACCAGAGCATTTTTGTAAAGAAATACTACATCAATCTGATAGTCATGCCAGGCTCCGCTTTAAACATTTTCTCTCTTATGGGGGGGGGGGGGGGCTTCCTTTTCTCAGTAAACTGCGGCCATCTTTTCCTCATCTCCCCACCTCTTGCCTCAGACATAGTAAAAATATCAAATGAAAAGATTGACTCATCATGGCACTATGGAATGCCTTGCCTGACAGGAGGCTGCTGGAGCCCAGCGAGTCCCTCCTCGTTTTCAGGACCGTTTAGACGGGATTGGCGTTTAAGGAGACATGACATGTTCTCATACAGAGCGGGCGCGATGGGTATGTTTCTTTTTAGCGCCATCAGTGGCGGCTGAGTCACTGTGAAAACACACTCGCTGGTTTAATGTCACGTCGGATTAAAGCGCAAGGGGGTTTATTTTAGCGGGGGTGCAGTTTTATGACATTCTGCGCACTGGCATCACAGACGTTTTTCTCTGCAGAGGGAGTTGTAAACCCATAACTATACACAGGGGCTGCGCAAAACATGTCCCTTTGAGATGTTGGCCTTTAAGAGAAACTGCAGAGAAAAAAAAATGGTATAATCATTAAAACGCAGAGATGCAATGGAAAACAAACATGGTATACCAGGGGATAACATTCAGTTTGGACATTAAAGGGCGTCCCATTGAAATAAGAACTGTTCACCCACAGAATATGGTTTAGCTCTGTGAAAGTGACATGCTGGGCCTGACATAACAGACTAAGGGCAAAAAAGATATAGATACTCTCACACAGTTTAAATTACTAGGAAAAATCTTGTCAAATAATGCAGCCATTTTCATTCTAGCAATTTTATGGTTATGATTTTGTGTGCAAAACCCACAGCATTCTAATTGGCCTTTGACTGGCAAACATTTCCAAACATTTTGCATTGCATTGCATTGAAAGCCTCAATATTATGTGCACTTGAATTGGCGTGAAGTGAAATCAACTCATTATTGTTTCTTCAACCCTGAATTAGTCGCAATGAAGAAGTGATTGCAAAACATGCAAATGATAACATCTTCAATTCTATGAATTGAGAAATGGCTCTATGTGAAATCCACTCACCCTGTTAGCTGGTAGCGACCATGATCAAAAATCTGCTTGGCAGGGTGCCAAGATCACCAATCACACACATTTTATACAGACTTATTTGGATGTCACAGATGTTGTTATATTTGTGCAGTCTTTCTCACCTAACAGTAGTCAGAGAGTTTAGTTGAGAGCCACAATGCATGAGTGCAGTGTTCCACATAAACTGCATTCGTGTCCATGTCATCACTCAACCAAGAATGTGCAACAGAGCCGGGTGAGTTTTTAAAAGATAACAATCCTTTTTTTAAACGTTCCTTTCCCAGTTATGTGATGTCCTCTCAATGGACTCCCTACTGAGTCTCCATCCACCGTCATCACGTTTAATGAAACCCTGCAATTAGTTTGTTGTCTATTTGCCGTTCTTTTTTTTCCTCCTATGGTTTTATGTCCATCCTTATCAAGTTGTCCCATTGCTCTTAATAGCCTTGGACAGTCTGCGAAGAAAAATTAACAACACAATTTAAGCACATTACGGTCCCGGCTGGGCAATTAACCACTCTCAATGTTATCATCACCGCTGAATTATCAGGTGCTCTTGATAATTGTAATTAATTAATTGTCCCGCTCATGCGTGCTCTCCCACCGACACGGCAAATGCAAGGTGGGGCGGAGGTGACCTTTATGCTGCCGTATCTTCTGCTGCTCAATTTGGAAGACATCCTGATTTCAACACTGATCTTGAACAATGTGTGGATGATATCAACTAAATGTGCTCTTGCAAAAAGGCTCTGTTAAAGACAGATACATTTCACAGAACTATTTGGAAAAAAATATTTTCTCACAAAAAATGTAATAATGCATTTAATAGCCAACAGATCTTCTATTAAGAACATTGTTATAAATGATAAATGATATCCTTTTTTTTCTTTAGCGCAGTGATCTATTGAAATGTTTGGGTTGGGTTTTGGATGTCACCTCCATGGCTAAGATGAGTGAGGATGTAAAAATGGTGGCACCTCCCAGTTAAAACTACTCTCTGCTTACATTAGGATTAATGACCCTTTCCATCCTCAACACCCTTGAAATAGTTTTCACCTAAATTATCACTGCTTGTCCACAGACAAGTAAGATTGAATTGGATTTTTACGCATTTGCTATGCCTGTCACACATGCCCAGCAGCTCCCCAGAACCACATGCTTGCGAGTACCTGTTTAGCACTACCAAAGACGCTGCACAGTGAGAGAGAAGGCGAAGGCAGGTTTGAAGTCAGGCCTCTGAAATGAATGAGGCACAGGTTTCCCGAGCCTTAGGGGCCTGGCAGAAGCACAGTCGACAGCACGGAGCTTGTAGCGGAAACAATTAATCACGTATGTGTAGATGTCTGCTCGCAAGACAACAGCCATGTTCCCAATCTGTCCCTCAGGCAATATACACAACTTCAACACACTGTCGAGGCATGAGGCCCACTAACACACACACAAACACATACGCACACACACACTCATACACACATGCACTCACACACACACACGTGCACAGTGCACATTTGCACATGCAAACACAGACAAATTTGCAGACTCATTGTGTCCACAGGTGCATTTTTATGTTACAGCCTCAACAAATCTAGTCTTTAGCCATATAATGAAAATCGGTGGTAATATCTCTTTTCATAGTCTTAGCATTTACAACATGGCTAACTATGCAAAAATGCTTTAGGAAGATTGACAGGTTTCCTCACTGGGCACTGAAGCGCTCAATCTCCCTCAGTGTAACTGTTTGTCTCCAGAGTGGCAAACTCTGTCAGCGGTGAGTGAAAGCAGGCAACGCCGGCCAAAGAACGAAATAAGAAATTTGTCGTTTATTTCATACTGCTGCACGCCTGGATTTCGGAGGGCCGCAAAGAAATACATAAATGCTACCCAAGCAAACAAAGAGCTGGTGTGTGTTTCAGGATGGGGCGTCTGGATGGCATCAGGCAAGGCCGTCAAATTGAGAGCGACACAGGTTACTTGAGGGGTTTCTTTGCAGAGAAACACCGCCATTGCCTGGGCGATTGGGAGTGGGGGTAGAACACGAGCTCTGGATCATTGGTTATCCTCTGTCACATGTCCTTAGATTGAGAAAAGAGGAATGTGTGGGGTTTTTCAACCTTCGCCACTAAAGGTCTTTTCATGGTAAGAAATAACTCTGTGTGTCTGTTTGCAAGCTTTTGATCTGCCACAGTTATAATTTCAATTGAATATTAGTTTGAATAGCAGAATCATATGAGTCTTTTACTTAAGCCTGATTAACACACTTGGTTTAAACTTAATGGAGAACATTTATTACATAGGCAAAGTTAAATGAATCACGACACGACATCACACTGAACAGCTTCTAGATCACAGAGATGAAATGAACTCTTTCATGATATTGAATTTATCTTTGCTCCATAGGCCTACAGAAAGAATGGTAACATCACATCCTTTGCTTAGACCACCAAACAACTTCCAACACTACTGATTGCTGAAGATTTTGGATTATACTGAAGATCAAGATTAAAGTGATGTTGCCATATTTTCACACAAGCAGTTAAACACTTCTAAGTAATTAACTCTATGCATACATGTCAGCTTAAGTCAGATGTGGGAGGTTAGAAAGCTCTCTCCTTAAATATCTTTAGAAAATAGGACTAAAGCCAAGGGTTTTGTGGCCTGAAAATCAGTGCCATTTAAAATCATGGAACATGTCATTGCTCATTGGTGACTGACTGGCCACAGACACCCACAAAGCTGCACTGCAGTGTGTGAGTGTGTGTGTGTGTGTGTGTGTGTGTGTGTGTGTGTGTGTGTGTGTGTGTGTGTGTGTGTGTGTGTGTGTGTGTGTGTGTGTGTGTGTGTGTGTGTGTGTGTGTGTGTGTGTGTGTGTGTGTGTGTGGGTGTGTGGGCATGTGGGGAGAAACCATTAGAGGGCTGAGATGTCCCTGCCGTTGCCATTTTTTCCTATTTATCTCAGTTTACTCACTGGTGCTGTACTTTGGATTTCAACAGTATAGTGCATGCAAAGAGGTCTCTAGGGCAATTGCTACGCTGGATGGATGTTGATAGACAAACAGATGGATGAAATGGATTGATGTACAGTGTATATATATAGAGAGAAGGGAAGATGCCTTGTATCAATATTCCTGGATGAATGGAGAAGGAGACAAAGAAGGTGGGCCTTTGAAGAGCTAGCAGTCTAGCAGAACACAGCTGCAAGTAGGTATAGATAGATCATAGATGGATGGATATTGATAGACAGATAGAGGGAGAGATGAATGGATGAGTATGGAAGTTGCCTGGTATCAACGGACCTGGGAATATTCAATTCATATTCCCGTCGTTTACATGTTACACAGAATAGTCCGATTATATCTAGAAGACGGTTGATCAAGGTTTCAAAGAATCTTTGTAATTAGTGCCCAACATTCCTTCTGTAATTGTTTCTGCACCGAAACTTCAAATAGGACCTTATAATGCGATTAAAGTACCTGCCTACAATGCATCTCAATAATGCAATAAAATCAGAATAGGCTCCACATGTCTTAATTCGATTATTGCTTATTCTGACTATGATATTATTTGGGTTAAGGTGATCAGAAATCTGAATCGGGTTGATATCGGAATATAATGTTAACGAATGTCCATATAAACACTTACTATAATACTAGTTCAACGCCGAGAATTTGAGCAGTTGTCAGTTACAAGTGCAACCAGAGTCGTATAGAGGCTCCGGCTCTGGGTACGACCAGGTTGATTGCCCTATTATGCCCTATATTATGATGTCAGTTTAAAGCGACAAAGATTCCACAATGCATTTTCAATGGAAAATCAAAACAAACTGAATAAAGTTATCAAAACTGTTTCAACAACTGTTTCAACAAAGTTTACATGTTAAGCGGTTCAAGCTGAATTAGACGCAAAAATACAAATAAAAAGCCACCAAAAAACTATTTGTTTGCCAAACCCCAGAGTGGACTGAAGTGACTACAAAGCCTGACATTTCCTTGGTGATTTTTGTTTTGAGCTTCTGTTTCTATCTGACATGTGTGTGTGGTAACCATGAGAACAAAGGACTTCTCATAAGTAAAAGCCCCAGCAACACAGTAGAGTAGCCTACATAGTTATGCAATACATATCAGACAGTCAATTCATTTCAAGTGAAGTCTTGTCAAACAAAAACATGTTTGGCAGGGTTCCTTAAAGAGCTTCATAACCATTTAAAAAATAGACCCTAAATCTCCTCAGCAGCTATCATATTTTTTTAATTATAGGGAATATTTTGTGTCAATGTAAGCTGTAAATACAAACACAATGCAGATTATCTTATTACAGCAAGTAGGCTACACTTAGTGTCTACATTTTAGCTTATTTTTCTTTTTGTTTTGTTTTTGAGACTTTGCTTGGACTCATTACAATCAGCAGATCAGCATGCAGTGCAGATTTCTCCCCATAGCTCCATTCCATCTAGGTGGCAAGTGCTCAGGAAGAGGAAAAGGAAAAGACTTAAAGATTTGCTGATGTGCTTTGGTGCCGTTCAAAGACAAACGCCCGCCGATAATTTCCCACCACGCCGCTTTCTGGGCCCTGTGATCCATAATTATGAGAAAGCACAGGAGCCCTGAAAGACTCCAGCAACAGCCAGAGAGAAAGAGAAGGAACAGCAGATTGCTCTTCCACTCTCTCTCTCTCTCTCTCCCTCCATCCATCCCTCCCTCCATCTCTCAGACACACACCAGAGTGCCTGGGCTGGGTGTTTGGCGGGGGCTCATCTGGGTCCGTTTAGCCAGGTTTTTTTGGGGAGGGGTCCCTGTGTCCTCTCAGGTTGCAGGTTGTATGAGTGTGGGCTCTTGTTTCTTCATAATTTTTTTCTTCTTCTCCTTCGCTTTTTCTTTCTCCCTCCCTCCCTCCCTCCTTCTGGGAGGCGGCTAAAGCCCTCTCGCCTGGACCTTCTCAAAGTGCCCTGGACGCATCCGCCCCGTCCCTCCAGAGGGCCTGGTTTCGGCCCATCCCAGATGCCCCCGGAGCATGTTTAGTGTAGCTCCTCATTTGAACTGAAAGATGTTGAACAGAGTCATTCAGAAGCCGACGTCCTCCAGGAGTTTGTGAGGAGAGGAATGAGTGAGTGAGTGAGTGTGGTGGGTGGCGATCTCTGTGTGAGGTGCGTCCTTGCATGAGTATGGAAAATATTGCTTGTTTGAGGCATATTTGTGTGTGTGTGTGTGTGTGTGTGTGTGTGTGGGCACTGAGAGAGCCCTATGTAGAGAAAATGTAAACTCAATAGCATCCATAAGATTAGGGCTAAATGATTGTGATTCTGACTTCATTCCTCACAATCCTTACATTCCCTGTCGGTTTAAAGAACTAAATTATTACCTTCCAGGAGCAGCAGTGACTTGGGACAGTTGATAACTAAAAAAAAAGATAATGCACAGATGAAACTGAGGTAGCCCATCACAAGTCTGTGATTGTCAGGTGCGCCATTCCATGTGCTATACGTCATTAACCACGTTAGTTCGAACTACTGAAGGTCAGAAACTATCATAGTTCAAACTTAAGCCTAAATAGTATGTTGGTCCAACCATTTTAGGAAACTGTTAATAGTTAATTGTTGATTAGTTGAACGTGCATTACCATGTTAGTTCACTGTTAATTGCTGTAGTTATATGGGAAATGTATACTCCAGGATTTCTAGGACCTGCGTTTGTCAGTAGTTCATATTCAGCTCTTGGTCTAGTGTCAAAGTTGTTTATACTTTTGATCACAGAATAAAAGTACAGTGGTTTTGACCAGCTAAGTAAATTGGTTGGATGTTGTTCAAACACTCCTTTACTTAAATGTAAACAAAAAACTCTGTTAAGGGGCTATGTAAATGTGGTTGACACCCATGTGCACTCTCTGCGTTATATCTTTTTTTATGTAGGTCTGGTGTCTCTCAGTTTGATGAGAGTAAAAGCAGAAGGAGTTATTTTGTTATTCTCACGCCAAGCCTATATTTTAATGGATATGGAGACTCTCATGATTGTGATGCATTATTGCAAATATGTTCATCCAACATATCCCCAATGCCTTCATTGCAGATGACATATTTGACATTTTTATCAAAAATAATGGCCAGCAGAGTGTTTTTCCAATATATCTGTAAAACTTTTATTTAATGGCAAGGAGAATCACTCAACGCACCTCCAGTTTGTATTTAAAATCCATATTGACTTCAGTTGTATTGAGAGAGTTTTGGAGAAGAGAAAGAAAGAAAGACCACTGAACATTAATCACAAAACCTGCTGAACTTCGTAGGTCCACAAAGAATGTGCGAAAGAGCAGACAACAGCCTTGAATGACAGCCTGATGCAATAAAAGTGGGACCACACTGCACATTGACATCAGTGCTTGAAAAAGGACAATTAACCTGTCAGCATTTCAAATAAAGACGCGCCGCTGAGAAGCCCTACTGCGACGTCTCTGTCGCTAAAAATAGAAAGTATTTAACCCTGCCGACCTTCAGGGTTCCCTCTCAATGACCGCTAATAGAGGGACCCATGCTCGGCAACAAGAGCTACAAAGTGGGCCCTCAATCATTTGTTTATAAGTGGCGCTATTTTTAAAAGACAGTTTAGATGACTTGAAATAGTGGCTTGAGGCCCAGACAGTCGGTCCCGTCTCCCCTCTCCAACAACCCAACTTGCAGGGCGCTGGCAGGATACAGGAGGTCATGTCATGTCAGAGGTCCCAAGCAAAACTACAAAGTAATTTACTGAAGACGGACTGTCGTGCATTCTGTTTTCTAAATTTTTTACATTTTTTTTTATATGATTCAGTTTATGATTCAGTGATGTTTGTTTACACACTTATTTATCATGCATGCAAGTAGCTTAATGCCATTTTGTGTAAATGTCACAGGCAAATAATGTCCATAGGAAAAGTGCTTCAATTTGAAAATGCCAGATCCAGATCTGAAAATTATCGGTGTTCATTCAACATAATTTGGGACCCTGAGCTCTAGCTTCACATTCTTTTATTACAAATATTACTCAGAGCAATTTTTCCCAATAAACCATCTTCCTGGTGCCATAAATATTTTGGGGGAAGCACATTCACCCCAGCGGAGCCCATTTTTAGAGAAGCAGAACGCATGCTGTGAAAAACACTGTGGTTCACGGCTGTGCACCAGGAATCCTTAGAGCTACTTGGAAAAAGCTATGAATTATTTTGAGCGCCAAATGCATCTTCTTTGAAGGCCATCTAGCATTAGGAGCCTTTGCTCCCTTTTAAATTGTTTTTATGTTGTAGGTAATGTTAACCTTAGCTTTTGTAGTCACAAATGCTGGAAGCAGCAAAGATGAATTTAAAAAAAATCTGGACCAAATGTGTGACATAAAGACTGTGCAGCATCATTTATATACTTTTTTTTAGAATTTTTAGAATTGTATCAATCATAAATTAATGACATATGGGCGAGAGCTCGGCCTATATAAAAATAACAGTTATTTTAGCCCAAGGCCTAAGAGCACAAGCCTAGCCCTAAGGCACTGGTAGGCCTAGTCTGTGATCCAGTCAAGGTGTCATTTCAATTTAAATTGTAGCTTATGCTTCGAATTAAGAAGCATATGACATAAACAGCAAACCTAACTTGCTGGACCTAATCATCAGACTTCACGTGTCAAAGCCGTTTTGTAGTTACAAGACCACGTGGACCCTTGAGCCGCTTTCAGTCTGCTTTTCTCTGCACAGACTGAGCTCCAGCACGTGATCTCCATGGTAACGTCATCGCGTACTAGGAAGTCATCCCGGGGAACGATTGCTAAGCATGACAGCAAAGGTAAGCCCCTTTTTCATGCAGAAAAGACAACTTTTCAACGATGTCAGTTCATCATTTGACAGCATATGTAAAATGCATCCACCATGCATACACAAGACCCACTGGAAATGTTTGACCTTAAATAACCGACAAGATTACTTACAAGATTACATTCAAGTAGCTGGGATGAATGGCTAGTTAGCCTGCTAAGATAATGTTCGAGGTTAACATTAGCCTCTTTCAATGACATTGGGACATTATGTGTGGATAACTAAGTTGTCTCTGGCCATAAAACCAGAGAACCACCCACACAAAGCACTCTGCACCATGCAGTAACCCCACCATGCCTAGTTGCAACAGATCATTCTTTCCAACAAGTGCCCTGCAGAATTCAACAGTCTATATTCTGCCAGCCGGTTCGCCCATCCTGCATTCAGAAGTGGTTTGTAAGTTGACGTACTAGAACTGATGCACCTTACCAAGCGGTGCGACATAACAATCACGGTTCTTTCTCCTCCACCAGCCAACACTAACGTGAACTAGAATGACAGCCCGTCAGAATTTTGCTGCCAGCCGAAGTTAAGCGCGATAATTTCTTCCTAGATGTTGTGAGACCGCACATGTTTATAAGTATAATCAGAAACAACTGTTAGGCTGATAATGCCAAACTGCTGTCTGCCACTGTCAAAACTCATAACGTCAGAGAACTCCGAAGACATCACCAAATGATCAGTGTGTGTAACGCGAACCTACAGCCAAAACATCCATTTGTTGATATTAACAGTAATGCGCGAGGTTTAAGTTGGGCATGATGCCAACATCCAATGCAGGCACATGAATAAAGTAAAGCACCAGAATAAGTAAAAATACTTAAAGTAGTTTTTTTTGTTTTGGCACAGATTTCATTTGATCTCTTTTATTATTGTTTTGACAGGTAGTTCTGCCAAGAAGGGCCGATCCTGCTGAGCTCAAGGTCATTTTTCTTAAGGTGAGTCATGGTCACTGTTCCTTGTAGCCTAACATTGGCCTTTTGGCAGAAGAGATGTTCCTGCTGTGGGATCTGAATCTCAAGGCAGAATCTCATTGTTTTGTCTTCGTCTTACTGCAAAATGACTGGTCAGCTACCTGTTTGCTCTGCCGATAGAGTAAGTCGGGAGCAAGGTTATGTTTAACTATTTTAAGAATGAATTCTTCTAGCTATTCTATAATGAATGCTACTTTACATTAATGTTACATTGTAGTAAGGAATGCACACAGAAGTTTGCACTGTGCATGCACTTTGTATTTTAACAGTTGATGGTTAAATGTTCCCTCTTGTCACTGAGCACATTGTATCGTCTTCAAAATAATCTTTTTGCAGTATGCCAGCATTAACAAGAATGATGAGCACTACATGTCCCCGGAGGACTTTGTGTCCCGATTCCTCCACGCACACACAGACACCCGCCTGTCCAGGGAGGCCACTGCTCTGCTGGCGGGGGTGGTGGACCAGACAAAGAATGGGTCAGTATTCAGCTGCAGTAGGTCAATGAGGAGGTGACATTATGCGTGTGTGTGCGTGTGCGTTTGCGTTTGCATTTGTGTGAATCTATGCATGTGTGTGATCTGGCATTTTGTGTTCGTGGGATTTATTTGATCCTTTTCTTCCATCTGCATGCATGTTGTTTTCTGTTATATTATAATAAATGCCATATGGACTTATATTGAAAAAGGTGACAATAGTTTTCGTTTTGTATACAACACACTGTGAATGTAGTGGTCTGACCAGAGGCGCATCCAAAATTAGCATGTTATTTCATCATGGCAGGAGGTAGTAAATACAAAGTAAAATGTCCTTACAGGTCCAGCCCTTCAGGTTTTTTGATGTTTCTCTCAGTGTAACCTCTCTCTCTCTCTCTCTCTCTCTCTCTCTCTCTCTCTCTCTCTCTCTTCCACCTTTTTCTTCCTCTTCAGCCCCTTCCACCCTGCACTCGCGCTCCTTTCTTTTACATTAATATGTATGTTTTTAATGATACATAATGACAGCCAATAAAATGGTAGGGTAAGTCAAAAAGAAAAACGCGTTGCCACGGTAACCACCTGGGCCAGCCGGCGTGTGGCGGAGCGGAGTGCATGTGGTCATAGGGGGTGGAGAGGGGGGGGGGCATGGATGAGTGTGTGTGTGTGTGTGTGTGTGGGGGGGGGGGGGGGTAGTGCTTTAAACAGGGAGAGACTGAGAACACCAGAGCACACGCACTCACACTCGCGCTCACTCCGCTCACTGTAATTGCGCAGCCATTCACCACATTGTGTGGCTCGGGAGATAGATAAATGGCTGCGCGAAAAGCTATTACAGGATAAAATCTATCAAAGGATCCTGCGGCTGCAGTCTCTATAGAAACCTTGTTTATTTGGGTTGGATAAAAAAATATCAAGAAGTGTATGTATCAGATACTGTATATCAAATAAATAATGCTGAACAGGATGACAAAAAAACATGGCTGGATTAAATTAGGTATCAGTCAGTGTTTCAATAGATTTTTGAAGAAAATAATACGTAGTGGAATTCTTGTACTTGCTTATGAGGTTTTGAATACTAGATGAACTGAATACTGATGTGTTTATGAGAAGGATACCTATGACATATAAAATGTGTGTGATACTTTAGCTTGACCGTAACCAAGTTTCAGCCACGCTGAACATTTGAATGGCATTGATGACCATAGTGGCAATGTATTCTGGACAATCAAACTCAATCAAATTGTGAACATGTAATCACACTAAAATAGTGGTCACTATATTTATTATTATATTTTTTACTATCATTTTTTTGTGCAGGTGTGTATGTTATCTCCCGTGAAAATAAATGTTTTTCAACCAGATTCAGGTTCATGTGTGAATGAACTGAGTCACCGGTAATAATCTGCTCGGCATTTTAAATGCAAACAGGGTTGGTGTGCCCCCTCCCCTGCCTCCCTCCTTTCCCTCTGGTGAAATGCTAAATCAAGTGATATGGTGACATCCATCAGGCTCTGCCAGGCCTGTGATAGAGGCGTCCTGCCAACGGCTGGAAATCAGACATTCTGCAGATGTGCACATCCCTGCTGACTCAAGAAGATGTCTCAGTCTATTTCACCACCCCACCTTCTCCTCCTGTCTTTTTCTCTCTCTTTCTCTCTCTCTCTCTCTCTCTCTGTTTTTCCTACCTAAATGGAAAAATCCTTCCAAGTGTGAAATCCCATAGTCTCTCGGGGGTTAAAACTTTGTAAAGAAATCACGCTGGGAAAATAGCAGTGCGGACGCGTGAATGTGAACACGCTCTCGCCAGGCCATGGAGGTGCACTATGGGGTGGAAAAAGCCAAATATTCTGGCACTCTCTCTCTATCTCTCTTGCTCTCCTTTCCTCTCTCTCTCTCTCTCTCTCCCTCCCCCTCTCTCTCTCTCTCTCTCTCTCGCTTGTCTCGTTTAGCGTTGTCTTGCACCCGTGTTTGCGTTTGCTCGTTGCTCCGTCAGTGATGGCTCTCAGGCCTCATGACGGGGACAGGAGTGGACGAGGCCTCCTCCGAAGATGCTCTCCTGCTTAGTACTCTCCTGTCAGGGCGCTGAAGGCTGCTCTAAGGCTGAAGCTTAGCGCTAAGACTGAAAACTTGCCACCACCACCACCACCACCCCACTGCCACTCCCACTCATCTCGCTTAAGGTTTTAGAGGACACCACTGTCAATTACATGGAAATGTGTTTTCGAGTTTTCACACTTGTTTTTTTTTTTTTTCTGGAGAGAAAGGGAAATAACAGACAATAGGTTTCAGAACCACAATTGCCTCTTGTGCAATCTGTGAATGTGTGTGTGTGTGTGTGTGTGTGTGTGTGTGTGTGTTTTGTAGATAATAGAAACCAACGACAAATCCTGGCAAACCAAAAGGCAAGAATCTGACCTCGGCCTCTGCCACAGAATGCAGATATATCTGCTCACATACCCAAAATCAGTTTGTTTAGCGCTGTCTGTCTTCCTGCAAGCCGACGCTGCAGGACTGTTGGGCCCGTGCCATGTGAGTTGATGGTTGGAGGAGATTCGACATTGATTTGATTATTGAGAGTCTTGGTTTTGGTTTGCGCTGCAGAGCTATGGCAGTGCGTCTTTTTTTTTTCTTTACCCCGCTCTCGGGTCGTTGTTATGTTAGTAGTCAAGGCATTGCTAATCAACCATCATGCACTTCATCCTCAGTGTAGGCACCAGGGAAAGATGTCTGCCCAGTGAGTGCATTGTATGGGTTTGGTCTTGGTATGCATAAACCCCCAAAGCCACACTACATCAGATCTTAGGTTAGAGATGAAGGGTTGGGTGGAGTAGGTCAGTTGAAGTGAAAGCGATGCACTCTGTCCACTCCTCGCTATTAAACACATTTTATAAAACAGACCCCTGCAGACTTTGTGACATTGTGATGAATGTTTGCTGTTACATGATGATGGCCCTCACAGTATGTTTGAAGAAACATTCATTCTATTTTATTTATTTAGTTATTTTTGTTTGAAAGGAATCAAGCACAGACAGCAATGTTTGCTGTTGTTTCTTTTGTTTTGGTCCGCTGAAGCATGGCCTGAGCTGATGCATGTTTTTCCCTCCTCTCTCTCTCTCTCTCTCTCTCTCACTCTCTCTCTCTCTCTCTCTCTCTCGCTCTCTCTTCCCCCTTCTCCACCCACTCCCTAACAGCAGGCCACGGTGCTGAAAACCACCAGCTTAGTTAATAAAACAATTATGCTTGACTCTGCAATACGCCTGATTTTCGACGCTCTGGAAGCGAACAACACTCTTCCCCCCCTCTCTCTCTCCCTCCCTCTCTCCCTCCCTCTCTCTCTCTCTCTCTCTCTCTCTTCCACTTTTGAATTTCATCAGTAACAAAATTAATTAGAATGGCCACGAAAATGTAATCATTGCTCCCTGGAAATTGAAATAAATTAGAGACGCACCCATAGAGGACTGCTCATTAGGACTGACCCGGCGTAATGACTGTATCCATTTGTGAATTTCATAATGGAGCCGTGGCAACTTTGAGCTGAACTTCAGCGAAGAGTAGATTGTGCTGGTCTCCCCCAGGGGCCTCATGGCTGTGCTCAAATGGTGTTGGCTGATCAGTGGTGTGAACTGGGCTGTGTGTGTGTGTGTGTGTGTGTGTGTGTGTGTGTGTGTGTGTGTGTGTGTGTGTGTGTGTGTGTGTGTGTGTGTGTGTGTGTGTGTGTGTGTGTGTGTGTGTGTGTGTGTGTGTGTGTGTGTGTGTGTGTGTGTGTGTGTGTGTGTGTGTGTGTGTGTGTGTGTGTGTGTGTGTGTGTGTGTGTGTGTGTGTGTGTGTGTGTGTGTGTGTGTGTGTGTGTGTGTGTGTGATGAGCTGATGTCCTTTTTGCTTTTTGCACTCCAGTAACATTTGTGTGTGCAGTACACTCTGCTGCTAGATAGAGTAGTATCAACTGCAGTGTGTTGCTGTGTGTCTACAAATGGCTTCACACATTTGCATTAAATAATGTCTGTGTGCACAACAATTGCCTCTTTGCCATTTATTTCAGACCGTACAGTGTTTTAATTTATTTTCAGCTATTTTGACTTGTATGTCATCTCCAAATATCTCTTCAGGAAATCACCTTTTTTTGTGATAGTTTGTGACTATTTGTGATAGTCTTCAGTAAATCACATACGATGTTTGTGGATGACCACATCTTCCTGCGATGATGTAGTGAGAGTTTGTTCCGTGTTGTCATAGTGTGCTTCTGAGGTAATGACAGCTGACAAGTCGAATGGGGAGCACTTGACTGGAGATTGCCTCAGATGGATGGCCTGTGGAGGCCATTTGTTTAGCCGTTTAGTCAAGCCTGAGGCCCGAGTTTAGACCGGTTGTTTAAACACTTTCCTCCGTGATCATTTCATACCAATAATTACAGAAGAGAACAAAACAATCGCCGAGTCAAGTGTGGCACAATAGAAATAAGAGGCTTGCTTGTTTCAATGTGAGCCGCAGTAATCAGTGAATGATACTCAATCATTGTGGAGTAATGCAATGCCTGGCTGGACTAAGAGACTGCTCTATCTATCTTTGCCCCTCTCTCTCTCTCTTTCTCTCTCTCTCTCTCTGTTCTTCTGTCTATCTCTCTATCAGGTTGATCTCGTTTCCGGAGTTCTTGGCCTTCGAGTCGGTGCTCTGCGCGCCTGACGCCCTCTTCATGGTCGCTTTCCAGCTGTTTGACAAAACTGGCAATGGCGTAGCCACTTTTGGTAAGGAGACCTTCCTTCAGCTCTACCCATTGCCTAGTTTGACCATTTGCGTTTTTTTTTATCATTTCTTTTCTTTTTTCTTTTCACAAAACATTTATTAGTGTCTGCAATATGCTTTAATACAAGTCAGTGTCAGTTATAATGTGTGGGGAGAGTTGCCGGGTTGGTATTACAGACTCCCACCACACGCGTCTTCTTAAAAGCTAAACGACCGTTTTATTTACAGCCGAGAAGCGCTCAATCCAACACCCACCATCAGGGTGACGGGGACGTGTCGGCTCTGATCAGGATGGAGAAGGTGTGGGTGTTTGACGGATGGCATTACCTTAATGCTGTGCTACTGGCACCTTTGGAGGCAGTTTGAACACGTCACGTTTTTTCTCGAATTTGCCTAATTGATTTAAACAAGCTTGAATTTCTGCCTTCCCAGGATGATGTGCGTTAGGTTTGGGGGGCCTGATTTGGAATGCAAAGCACATAACTCAGGCACAGGTAGGGAGAAAGGAAATTTAGCTCTAATTGTTGGAGTCGGTGGGGAGTAAGATCATTTTGTGTGATTATATATGCACATATGTAAATTTTTGCATTTAAAAGGCTCAATTAAAAGATTTCGTTGTGACGTTTCGGAGCCTAATTAAGAGGTCTGTTGTTTTTCAGAGCCAGTAAAGGTTAATTGGAATATTTAATGGTATGTTGTGTGCTCTCTACTTTTTTTGTAAATAAGAGGAATGCAGAAGTGAAAGGAGCTCAATGTCTTAAACTGCAGTATTTGCTATGGTTTAAGATTCCGTCGTTCTTTGCATCCAGTGCAAATAACGCGTGACTGAGATTATTGTCGTGTCAGACTCGCTTTATCGTGATGAATTACAGAGTTTTCTTCTCGGCTTTCCTTTGATTAAACGGCTTCTCTGTGTCAATATGAAAATAACTTTGCCACTTTATAACCATATTAAAAGCATTAATGGTCTCAGTATGTTATTTTAAGCCACTCTTGTTTTCCAAGTAGTAAATAGGTGTGTCTAATACCTACTGTCATGTTTGTAATTTCGTTTTATGTTGCGTTATATATATGTTTCAAATAAGCCTTTTTATGTAGGTAAGTAAATGGATTTCTCAAAGGTGGATGTGGAAAAATCTTAGAAGTTCAAATTATGCAGTGATCGTAATATTACGGCGCTGTTATTTTTTAATAATTAGGTGAAATGGAGTTAATAAACCTGCAACATAGAATGCACGCAACCTGTGATTGTACTCAAGCCAAGCAGAATCAACAGAGGAGAGAGAGAGTGAGAAAAGGAGAGCGAGAGAGACGAAAGAAAGAAAAAAAGGAGAACTTGAGTGTTGACAGCTCCATAAAGGCTGAGAATATAAGTGCAGGTCTGGGCCAGGAGAGCAGTGTTACTCTGCAGTAATGCTCCGCATTTACAGCCTCATTAAAGCATAAAACCTGCTTAAGATGTCTCGCTCCAAGAAGTATGGGGTGAGCAGAATTCTCCTCCTCCTCCTCCTCTCTCACTCTCTCCCTCTTTCTTTCTGTTAGCCTCTCTCTGTGTCTTGCTCGCCTTCCATCTCTGCTCTGTTTTAAACTGTTTGTTTTATATATAATCAGAAACAGACAGGCTGTTCTTTTGTGTTTTCCCATGTAATCTCTTGTTTTACTCCAGCGGCTATTTAAATACAGACAAGTGTTGCATGCAAAAATATATCTCATTTCGCCGTCTCAGATACAGTACCTTTTACATTTTGACTGACTGTCCTCC
Source organism: Alosa pseudoharengus (assembly GCF_046254945.1). NCBI lineage: Eukaryota > Metazoa > Chordata > Actinopteri > Clupeiformes > Clupeidae > Alosa > Alosa pseudoharengus. The sequence continues at coordinate 24,923,132 of NW_027468685.1, forward strand.
CCTTTATCTAAACGATTGTCATCATTGCTTTTTTTGCACGTCTGTTGGCAGTTTCTTCTACTCTGAACCTTTTTCTAGTGAACGAGTCGGGTGTCTGCTCAGTGACACAGTAAATTGAGTTGGACTCCTCTGTTGTGTTTTACAGAGGACGTGAAGCAAGTGTTTAGCCAGACCACCATCCACCAGCACATCCCCTTCAACTGGGACTCTGAGTTTGTGCAGTTACACTTTGGCAAGGACCGGAAGAAGCACCTTAGCTACGGAGAGTTCACCCAGTTCTTGCTGGTATGTCAGGCCTTGGCTGTGTATCTGATGGGTCTCTTCTCTTCTCTTCTCTTCTCTTCTCTTCTCTTCTCTTTTCTTCTCTTCCATGCTCTTTTTCTTCTTCTCGTCTCATCTTTAAACGCCTTGCCTTGTCTTGCTTAATCTCTTCTCTTCTCTCCACCTCTATTCTCTTCTCCTCCTTCTCTTCTCCTTTCTTTGTCACTCCTTTCTCTCTCTGTCCGTTTCCCATCCCCGCCTTTCCTGTAGACTCTATCGCTCCCATTTTTTTCTGTCTTCCTAATCCAGTCCCTCGCTACCACCTCTCCCTCTTTTTCTCTCTCTCGGTTCCTCCCTCTTTTTCCTTCCCGACAGTCCCTATTCTCTGGCTCCTGTGTCTCCCACAGTGCAGTGTGTCTACCTGTTCCTCATGGGGGGATAAGGTGTAATTAAGTCCCCCAGAAGGGCTCTGTGGTTGGGGGCCGTGGGCTCATCACACTCCCTTGAGCTCCAGCCCCAGATGTGAAAAGAGACACGCATAACAACAAACACATACTGTTTGGGTGTGAGTGAGCCAACAGAAAAATACTAAACTAAACAATAACAGGGCTGCTGGTAGGACCTGCACAAGTGGATAACATTTTTATACTGACCTGACATAAAGTGCACTCCGCACACGTTTGGCTTGGTCTGCTATGCTTGATAACATCAGTAATAAACAAATAAACAAACTAACAGACAGATTTGATATCTTCCATTTGTAAGAGTGCTTGCAGTGAAGAGGCACAATATATTTGAATTCTAAAGAATAAAGATGTAGGCTAGTGCGTAGTACATGTGGTACACGTGTTGCCATCGGAGAATTGACATGAGAGATTGACTGACAGACACTAAAAAACAAAAAAGTTCACCTCGTCTTAAAAAAAAAAAAAAGATTGTGGGTTGTCACAAAGAAGCTGGGTGATCAGTCTGTTTGATATCACTCCGAGCCCTGGGCCTGCTACACCAAATCATATGTGTTCCTAGGGAGCTGAACCCCCCCCCAACACGAGTGAGCACATTGACCTAGTTAGTCATTAATGAAACACGGGGGTTGTGTTACACGCGTGGCATTTGTTTCCCATTAGCTGACGTAACCCCCTGCCCCACCACCCCCACACCCACCCCCACCTCCTCTGCATGTGGTCCTACGGACTCTGCCGGCACAGGTAAGGCTAGTCTGCTCCGCTCGCTCGGATAAGCCCCGGGATTGCTGGCGCGGCCACTGCGTGCTTTCTCGTGTTTGCGGCAGTGTGCTAGCCATTTTCCAATCTTCCGTCTAGACCTAAAATCTGTCGCAGAGTGAGGGAGAGAGAGAGAGAGAGAGTGAGAGAGAAAAAGAGAGAGGGATCGGGGGGCTGTGAAGGTGGAAGGGGTTTAGGCGTGCCAAGTTTGCACCGACGCTCTGTATATCTGAATGAGCTTTTTATATTACGCTTAACATGGACCATATGGCCTGTAGGGGAATGCTTCGGCGAGAGCTATGCATTGATATTAAACGTGTAGCTGGGGTGGTGTAGTTTTTTTTTCTTTTTTCTTCATTTTATTTAAGACTTTGCCCTGTTTGACTTCAGTTGTCTCGAGTGCTTCATACCAGGCCATGGTTTACTAAAGCAAGGATTAAACGTGAAATTGGCTTATTGCTCTCACTTCATTTTATTGCCCTCCATTGGAGTGATTTCATGGCTGTTTGTCAGTGAACTAATCCAGTGTGGGAGAAATGTAATGGCTTTCCCCAGCACATGCACTCATAACTCAGGCCCAGGACGAGAGAGAGAGAGCGCTATTGAGCGACGTAATGTAACGTGAAAGGTTGCTCTCTCTCTCTCTCTCTCTGTCTCTCTCTCTGTCTCTCTCTCTCTCTCTCTCTCTCTAAGAATTTAGAATGTTACAATGTTACTTCCTTCAAATGTCTTAATATTAGCCGAATTTTATCGACCATGACTTCAACTGAGACAGTTAATATTGACATTGATAATAATAATACCACATTTTATTGATATGGAACCTATCCAGAACCCACGGTTATACAGATCAGCACAAAACAGCAGGGACATTGGACAAAAAAAAAAATACTTGATAGCGATATTGCGGCTTACCAATATGGCAGGTTTAGAGTCAATCACAGGCTTCATACTAGACTAGAGGCTGGAAGAGTCTCTCATTCTTTTTAGGTGCAGTGATATGTAATTATATTCTGATGATGGTGCCATGTGAAGAGATGGTATGGGGGAGACGAGTCAAACAGTCAACTCTTTGTGCCATTGCCAATGCCTACACAGCCCTTTGCTCAGTAGTGATACTTGAAGCTCTTCATGGGTTCTTTTTAAAGCCAAAAGATGCCACAGATAATTGTCCCTCACAATCAGCCCAGCTGTTAAAATGTCTGTTTGTTTGTATTTTTTGCATTTCTGTTAAGCTGAAAGAAAGAACACCCCTGAGGTTTCCAAGGAAACCCATGGTCATCTAAAGGCCAACGCCTAGTGTCTGACGTGTGCCAAGAGATGCCAAAGTTTAGAATTTCATTATTCTTAACGGATTAAAGTCCACTGATGGAGTCTGCACGTCGTCAACAGAGTTTAGAGCAAGGTTCTATTTCTTGAGCATCAAGTCCATAGAAATTGCTTGGTTTTCCATCAAATCCACATGTTTTTTCCATTTTCGATCGTTTTAGACAACTTTTATGGCATTGTTGGTTAAAAGCATGAATTTTCTTCCATTAGCAACTGTTGGTAACTAATGCTATATAGCTAATCTAGCTCCTATTTGGCTTTTAAACATGATGATGTAATGGCATAATGACATACATATTGCCAAACAATATGTTTCTGTCATTGTTATGCCTCAAACCAGTGCTAAATAATGTCTTATTTTCACCGTTTTGATGTGAACGGAAGTGTCAATGTTACATTCCATGACTTGCTGCCAAAAAATGTTGTCAGTGGGCGTTTGCCTTAAGAGAAACTCTATTATGGGAACCAGTCTGAAGATTCCATACCAGTTTTGGACAGTACTCTTTTTCTGGGGGTGTTAAAACCTGGTTGGTGTTGGTGAGATCCAGAGTGTCTTTTTATTTTTTGTTTTTTTTCCCCCAAAGTACACTTTTGTGGCGCAGAGCCCGTGCCAAATTCTGGGTTTCCATTATCCTGCCAAAACAGAGGTGCCTCGTCAAATGTTTTTATTCGAGTCCGAGGACAATTAAAAATAACAGTAAATGCTGTGGTGGTTTTAGATATTGCCCTTTGGAGGGTCGACTCATTGTAAATGGAAAGAAATGGGAGGAAAATCGAAGAAGAAAAAAGGGGAAAAAGTGCTTGTCTCTGAAACACACACAGTTTCAATCATTCACGGTTTTAAGAGGCTAAAAACTGTAAACTGTGAGGTTCAGAGCCACAATTGTTGTGCTGCGCTGTGTGGTTGTGGCGCTCGCCCGAGTCTGATGGAGTCCAGTGCCTGGCTCTGGCAAGTTTAGCATCTTTTTTTTCTCTTCCCTTTCTCTCTCTCTCTCTCTCTCCCTCTCTCTCCCCCCAGCTCAGTTTTTCCTCTTGTTTTGACTGCTCCACACGGCAGAGCCTACTAGACGTTTTTGCAAATTGCAAAATCTAGCCAGCTCGTCGAAACTGAACTTCAAAGCCCCTTGTCTCTTCATTTAGGGCTAATGGTTTATATGATTGGAATTATTATTACATTGTTATAACATATTATTAAAGTCATTCTCAATTAGGGACTCCTCCCGTGAGGATTCATGTGGTGAGTGACAAGAAGGCCCGCTCACTGGAAGGCTTAGGTCACCTCTGTCCCTGTCCATTCTGACGGGAATCTGAAATGTATTTCTTTTCCATTACCACCATTTAAAATATTCACACATTTTATTGTTTCCCTGTGGTCTTCAAGGTTTCTCGTAATATTTGTACCCTCTGCCAGGGGAGCTGTCAGTTTTGTTTTCCCACTACCACCATTTAATATACTTCTTTATTGTGTATTTATGTGTATGAAATACACATTTTATAGCTTCCCTATGCCCTGTTGCACAGCATTTCACATGGTATATGGCCCTCAGGTGTTCTTTGTGTGATCTTTGCCTCGTATAACATTATGACATTAATTGCATTATCTTATATGTGAAAATGGATTCCATGTGTCGCACAGGCTTTTCTGTTGGTTCCCAGAAGGTGATGGCCATATTGAGGTCGCACACCATTTCTCAGCCTGGCATTGTGCAGCTCCACTCTCTCCAGACTGTGCTTTTGATGAAGCTCAAGTCCGCAATGACTCAAATTGAGTCAAGCCCATTATGACTCTGAAAGGCTTCCCTGGGTTGTTGTCTTCAGAACTCTGGAGCGAGCTTGAAAGAGACCCATTTGATGGCTCTGGCAGATGTATCGTGTGTGTGTG
>NW_027468685.1:24935326-24950326 GCF_046254945.1 Alosa pseudoharengus
CATTATATGCGCACTGTTATCATATTGTGACATATTCCATGTAGGATAGGAGATCCTGGAATACAAAAAGCCTGAAAACAGCAAGAAAATATTGATTTTGAAAGTTTACAGCCCAGTGGCTACCCCGTTCAGTCATAGCATCAGAGTGCGCACTAACATGAGAGCATTCATCTGCATTCGTGAGTCAGCATTAAGGCTGGCATCATCTCTAAACAAGCTATATTCACCCCCTTTTGGAAAATCTACAATTCGAAGCAGATACATACAAGACTAACATGACAGAGGGATTACAGGATTGGCTATAAGATGAAAACTATGCTGCATATTCTAGATTACACATACTTAGAGGGATAATACAAGAGTGCATACATGAAGTTAGCTAACAGCTAAATAAAAAGACAATTACCTGCCCAACAGCAGAAATACAACAATCATGGCATAAATGTCCACACCTTCTACTTCCTGGGTTGTCGCCATCTATCCTTGCCACTCTCAACATGTTCCTCATCTCTAACGTTACTAGGTGAAGGGATATCTTACTCAGCCCAAGACTAGACTAGCCATCCAGGGCTGGCTGCACACACGCAGACATTTCAAACTAATGTTACTCTCTTCTTGAACATGCTGATTGCGCAACACGGCACTGTTGCTTCATGACAGATACGGAAAATTAAATTGAAAAATGAAGTTGAAACGCAGGTAATCCACATCTGTTCATCTTGGGCTTGGACAGTTACATTGTCTACCCACTACCCTATGTGTTAACCTGCCTCGCTAACGCTACCCTGTGCATAGGGAGTCTACAGTCACTCACACACAATGCATGCAGGAGCTGAGCGCATGCAAACAGGCAAGTTGAGCTGATAGACAGATAAATAACCGATCATTTGTTGCGGCCCGCTCAAAATGATTGAACAGAATTTGTACCGCCCTGTGGCTTCCGCACAGATGACGGATATTTTTTATTTTGATGCCAGACCATTTAATTATCGGTTATTATCAAGATATATAGAGGATATCAGGTAACATAGCAAAGAAGGCTTCAGAAATTATCTCCTATCCTACCTTTAACTGGTATACTCTTTTATCGTTGGTTATAGGCCTAAAGACAGGAAAAGTGTTAGAGATGGAATGAAAAAACAAACAAATAATGAAATAAATCATAAAAGCTGACTGGCTTCTCCCATCGTGCAGAGGGCTTGAGCTCCACTGGAGTGTCTGATGTAGGGCTACAGTATGAGTGGCAGGATGGTTACTCAGCTGACCTCTCCCTTGTCTGCATGATGGTGCCCCTGACGGCGTTTTTCCACAGCAATGTGATACTGAAATAGCCCCCCTGGAGTTGATTAGGGATGGACCGGTATGATTGCTCTGCAGATTCCGACCACCCCTGTTCCAGGTCCCGGGAATATCACGTGGATGTCGGGACGTGACATTGGCCAGTGTTCAGGCTACCGTTGAACATATCGGAATGTTGAGGTCAAGATGATCGACTCAAGTTTTCCTGTAAAGGTCTTCCTGGACCACTTGATCCTGTGACTTCTGGGTCATGCTACTGTTAGGATCGAATGACTGTATTTTACATTCACAAGATGTGTTTGTTCTTTTCGTGTTTTATTTTCCCCAGACGTGTCGGATTGACAGACATCGACAAGATTGCGCCCTTGGAGGAAGGGGCCCTGCCATATAATTTAGCAGAAGTCCAGCGGCAGGTAAGGTATCGAGCAACAAAGAAAAATGGAGAAGTTGTTTGTCGTTTAGCAACCTCCACAATCCCATCCCCTGTTCTTTTCTTTTCTGTTTACATCCTCCCTTTTCCAGGTGACTCACTTTACACAATGACTACAGTTCTCCGTTACTAAACCCAGTTTGTTCCTGCACCCACCCTTCTCGTCTATCTGTAGGCCTACTGTAGAAATGTCAATCAAACCAGAAAAAGGTTCAAAGAGTTTATTTGTTTTTTTATTTGATTTTTCCCTCCTATTTATTTTTTATTTTTTGAGGGGTGGTAATCATTTTGGGGAGACAAAAGTATCTGTGTTATGTTGTTTGTGCGCCACAGATAATCTTCGAGCCACCATGGACGTAATGTTGCTGCTTGTTGTTTGTTGATCAAGGTTTTTCAGGGAAGGGATGCCAAACGTAGCACTCGAGACTGGTTTTGATTTTGGCAAGCGAGGAAGTCGTTCATAATGTAAACTAATTAAACCGAGTAGTTGCGGCCAACGCAGCGCAGTTGCAGGCCCGACTTGAAGTTAACCATTTAGCCTTGCCCTCGGTGACTGTTCCGCTGTAACTTATATGATATTGACTCGGTTTGGCTCGATGCAGTTGAAAAATATGGGAGACCCTCTTCAACAAAGTCAAGATTGAAATTCTAATCTGGAATGACCGTAAATTAAATGCAAGCCCAGCAGTAGGAGAAAGCGATCACCCTGAACTTCTCCGATGGGAAAAATAAAAGGAGGGGGGCTGGGAGCGAATGTCGTTTTTTTCCCCTCTCCTCAACCTTTTTTTGTCTTCAGAAGGCAGAGCAGAGCAAGTAAGTGAAAGAGAGGAGGCGATGTTTTCTTTTCTCAAATGTATTCTTTTCGTTCCTTTTTTTGTGTCGTTGTATTTTATCAGAAGCGCCTCTCCCAGACGCGTGAAGGGTGAGTTATTCCTCCGGGCTGGGCCGTCCGGAGCAGGGGCCCCGGGTAGAGACGCCAGTCCCACCACAACGAGCCGCTTTTGGGCTGTGGTTTGGCCTCGCGAGGGCTGGAGGCCAAGCTTGCTTCCCTCAGAGCGCCCCTCTCCCTTCCTCCCAGAATCCTACCGCATCCAGCTCCCCACCCCACTCCAACCCCACACCAACCGCCCCATCCCCCTCTCCCTCTCCCCCCTCACCGACCACACCACCACAGGCTCCCAGCCTCCAGGGGTGAGGAAGGAGAGAGGGAGAGAGAGAGAGAGAGAGGCCTTGACTTGGGTGGGGGTGGGGTTGAGGCAGCTCTCCAAGGGATCCTGACAGGTGGTCCTGTTCCAGAACTTTTCTCTATAACCCCCCCCCCCACACACACACACACACACACACTGCAGCAGCAGCAGCTTAGCATAGCACCCCCACCAGCCCTGAAGGGTTAGAAGGACTGAACTGGGGAGATAAGGCAACAGTTACTTTATACTGGAGAGAGATGTGATGTACAGTTGCTCGTATGGTTTCACTAACAGACTTCCCTTCACTATCTCTCTCTCTTTTTGTCTTTGTCCCTTTCAATCTGTCTATTTCTCTCTCTCTCTCTCTCGCCCCCTTCAATCATTCTCTCTCCTCACTCTTCCTCTCTTTCTAACATCATTCACTTCTGGACAGCTCAGATGGAGTTCCCTGATCTGGAATCTGTACTCACCCCTCATGACTTACACCCAGAATGCATCAGTGACTCACAAAGACCATAAACTAAAAACAAAAACAATAGGACGTGTGAATTTACACACCTGCACCAACACTAACCTCGAGCCGTTCCTCACTTTGTTATTCTAGCTGATGGGATCCGGTGTGGGAACAGTATGCGGCTAAGTAGCTAAATTGGCCTGAACGGATCGTCATAAATGAGCTCGAGCACTCCGCCCTTAGACGAGCGCTGATGCAAATCACTTCTCGCCCCATCAGATGACGATGTGTTGTTTTTCAAAAGCAAATAAAACTGCTAAAGATGCTACGCTGTGATACCTCACGCTTTGATTGTTGGCGCGTGTGAAGTGTTGAGGTGTGGAGTGATTTGCATGCAGATTGCAGATGCCGAGTGTGTGACACACACGTGGTGGAATTCTAGATGATGACGTTTGTTTGTCTGGTGGAGATCAGTGGGGGTATATTTTCCGTACGCTTCCTGCGGTCTGCTTCATTCTGCTGTCTTGTTGGGTGGTGCTAACTTGTTGATGCTTGGAATTAACCTCTGACTAACCTGATTAACCTCACTGATTAACCTGTTTCTCTGTCTCTTCTTCTCACTCTATCACTTGTTTTCTTTTCCGTTTTGCTTTACTTTGTGCTTTCTCTCTCTCGCACACTCTCTGTCCAATCTGCTCTGTCTCTTTCTCTCTCTTTCTCTCTCTCTCTCTCTCTCTCTCTCTCTCTCTCTCTTTCTGCCCCCCCCCATCCTCCACCCCTCTGAGCAGCAGACGGGTGGCAGCTCTCGGACCATCTTGGTCCAGGTGGCTGAGTCGGCGTACCGCTTCATGCTGGGCTCCGTGGCCGGAGGTGAGTGGCTCTGCCCGGGGCCGGCCAGGGGGGGCGGTGCTTGGCCAGGCAGTCAGCCAGTCGGTCACGGATCATTGTGCACCACCCCTGTACCTGCCTCCACAAAACCCTCCACCACCACCACCACACTGACCTGCCCAGTCCTCAGCTACCCTCACGGGGGATGACACAAAGGCCTCTCTATTGCCTGCTGAAGTGGAGGGGGGGGGGGGGAGAATGGAGGGGGTTGTGGGGGGCAAATCCCTCCCTCTGCCCTGCTTTGGGAAGTAGAGTGTTATCTGTGCTGTTGTGGGAGAGGAAAGGAGTTCTGAATGTAGATTCCAATCCAAAAGTTTTACTCTCTTGTGTAGGGAAATCGGAAGCATTCTCATCTGGGCCTGCTTTTTGGACACAGAAGTATTCTGTGTGTGAAACAGATTCAAACTAGTTGAACTCGCCATGGTTTCCTGTTTCGAGAAAGTCCATTCCCGACCTCATAATAATTTTTATAGATGAAATGCCTCTCTAAAGCTGATTGCCCTAAAGATTTACAGATGGGTGGTTGGAAAAAGTATTGTGTAATAAATGGGGTCTTGATGGAGCCCCTTACGGTTTCCTCAAGTGGAGAGCCCATCCATCTTAGAGTGTGGGAATCTCCCGCAGAGTGTCTCAGCTACCTGTCAGCGATCATGGCTGAGTAGGGAGCCAGAGGAGGGGAGAGGAGGGGTGCGGCGTGGCGTGGTGCGGTGCGGCGCGGCACAGTGGCGGGGCGGGTATGCGCCTGGCTCCAGACTGGCTCAGCATAGAGAGACAGCCTAATGAGCAGGTAGCGCCCGGCCCAGCTGCTCTTTAATTAAACCTGCCGGCGTAGCAACCCCCCCCCCCAACCCCACCCTCGACTCCCCCAACCCACCTTCTTTGTGTCCGGCGCAAAGAGACAGCAGAAAAATGGCACCAGATAAGACTTGACTGATGAGGTTGAAATCTCCCTGACGTCTCTTTTCCGTCTTTCCCCCCTTTCTTGTTCTTGTGTGTGTGTGTGTGTGTGTGTGTTTTTCTTACCAGCGTTTGATCTTCTGTTCTTCAAAACCACCCTCCCCGTCTAATGTTCCACCTTCAAGCTGATTAAGTGTTAGCGAGGCGCTAGTTAGCGGCTTGAAACGCAAATCGTCTTGTTTTTCCCATTCTTCCTTTTCCTCTCCTTGACGCATCTCTCTTTCTCTCCCCCCTCCACACACACACACACACACACACACACACACACACACACACACACACACACACAAATCCCGTGGCTGGTGACAGCGGTGGGCGCCACGGCTGTCTACCCCATCGACCTGGTGAAGACGCGCATGCAGAACCAGCGCAGCACGGGCTCCTTCGTGGGCGAGCTCATGTACAAGAACAGCTTCGACTGCTTCAAGAAGGTGGTGCGCTACGAGGGCTTCTTCGGCCTCTACCGAGGTCAGTGGGGACGGCAGAACACACTGGTGGGAGGGAGAGAGAGAGAGAGAGAGATACTTTTGACTCTTACATACACACACTCTCACACACCAAAGAAAAAAAAAATAATTGAATAAAATGAAACCGCACTCACTCTCAATCAGTTCCGAGAGTGAAACAGAGAAACTGAGTTGGTGAGAAAGTAGGAGAGAATGTTCATAATTCCTCTGACCTGTGCCCACCAAATCCCCCCACCCCATCCTTCTTTTGAGATATGAGAGAGAACCCGAGTGAGAACAGCTTGTAAGTGGACTTAGAGAAGGAGAGAGCCTTAGAGATGGTGAGAAATATCCATTTTCTCTCTGACCCTATGCCCAGAAAATCCCCAAATGGCTCAACCTACCACCCCACACCCCTGTGGAAGAGAACCTGAGAGAGAGCAGGTTTGTTAGGATGAAAATCGAGAGAGGGAGAGAGTAGGAGAAAGATGAGGAGAGAGAAGGGTCATCTTCCCTCGACCCTGTGTGCTTTGAAGTGATTGGGGTGACCTCAGGGAGCTTTGGAGGACATTGTGCGTTGCAGAGAAAGGGCGCATACCAACGCAGGTAGATAACAATGACGTGTGCTAGTGCACCAATGCCAGTGGCCTCAGTCGAACTGAGATAATGACTACCTACGCTCAGCTTTTAGAGAGCGTGGAGTGTGTGTATGGGGGAGCAGAACAACCTTATGGGATGGAGTGGAGTTCCCTTTGAAATCTCCAGTTATGATTGACAGCGTGCTCTCCCGCGTGGCCTTCAGAAAGTGAGGTGGGTGGACAAAAAACAAGAAATTCTAAGAGCCCCCACCCTGCAGCTCACAAAGACCCTTCTGTCATTATCCAACAATGATGGTCTACTTTCCCCTCTTAGCGTTATGGCTTTACAAAGCATCTCCTTTCCTGAGAATTAGGTAGTTTTGTTCCAGCCCATCCAAGAAAATAACGAAGGAGGCCTAAAAGTGTGTTTACAACGTTTTTTGTTTGGGCGGAGGGGGGGTGTCTTATAAATATACTTCCATAATGTCACAGTGACGCTACTGCTAAGAATGTTTTCCATTCCCGCACACATTAACTCTCTCTGGAGCCGCACACCATGAGGAAGGTGTGCATTAAGATAAAAAAAAAAAAAAGCGTGCCGAGACTTCTCGTTTTTTTGTGTGTGTGTGCTGGAAACAACAGATGACGTCGTCGTCTCTGGAGGCCCGTACAAACAAAGCCAGTGGAGGGAGAGCGCAGCGCGAGCTTAAGCCGTAATGGGCGATTTAATATAAAAATGATGCGTGCGGTTCTTCCCCCGAGCGGCTTTGGCAAACAGGGCCCACGTGCGGTGCCGCTTTCATGCTCCCCAGAAGCCGGTCTAATGATATGTTTGTGCTGCTTCTGTGTTTGTGGGGCCTACATCTCTCCTTCTTGCTGTTTCTCTCTCTTTCTTTCTCCCTCTTTCTTTCTCTCTCTCTCTCTGTCTCACTCTCTCTGTCTCACTCGCTCAACCGACCCATACCACCACCAGCGTTAAGAGTGTTTGTTTGTATTTTGGGGTGTAAGGGTTGCGTAGGGGGGGGAGGGGGAAGGGGTTGGTGGGATGTGCTGGGTGTTCCTGCGATTCCCCAAATTCGATTATTTCCCTGTTTATTTTTGTCCAGCCTAAAGAGCTTTGCATTGTAATTGAGGGCTGTGTAAACTTTTGGGTTTCAACGTTTTCCTTTTCCTGTTTCTTTTTTTTTTCTTTTTTTTGGTCGGAGATGGGATGAGGAGTGAGGGGAGGGTGGAGGGACGGCTTTGGTTTTTCTTTCACGCGGGCAACGCCGCTAAGCCTCCTGATGTCGAAGCGCCGCCACATCAGTAGCTTTCATTAGCGCCAGGCAGTGCGGCTCTCGCTAGGGCAGTGGCCCGCTCGGAGCATTGAGGAGACTCTGCACACGGCCCAATGGTCCTACTTCCTCCCTACCACGCCACCCCCTCCACACACACACACACACACACACACACACACACACACGCACACGCACGCACACACACAGCACCTCCTCTCTTTTTTTAATCATCTTGTTTCCTAATTGTAGGTTTGCTGCCGCAGCTTCTGGGTGTGGCCCCCGAGAAAGCCATAAAGCTTACAGTAAGTGCTTTCTTTTTCACCGCACCGGCCCCACGCCGACCCAGCACCCCCAAACCCCTGTCCCCACCCCTCAACCACACCCCCCAACCCCACCCTCCGCCTGGCCCTATGGGCACATGGCCTTGGGGCTTGTTACCATCACACCAGATCCACACAACAGCTCCCGCCATCTCCCCATCTGCTGGGTCCCTGATAAACTCTTGAAATCCCATATAACGTTTATATAACGTTTATATATATATGTATGTATGTGTGTGTGTGTGTGCGTTACTCACTGCAACAAGTATAACCTTAACCAGTGGAAGTGAAAGAGTTCCATCCTAATCATAAGCTTGTTTGTTGCCTGTTAGGTGTGCATACCTATGTGTGTGGTGGTGGGTCATGTCAAAATAACAGTACGCTTGTTTGATTATGTATGTGTGACACGAACACTCTACTGTTGTCACTCACTGGTTTTAGCACCTTCCTCCGTCATCATCTGAGTATGAACGTGCTACATGAGACTTTGTTGCTCTGCTCTTATACCACACGTGTGCGTGTTGGGTCTTTTCTCAGATGTCTCTGAATGCGTCATGCTTTGTTGTATGGTATGTGTGAAATCCCACTGTCTCTCTTCCAGGTGAATGACTTTGTCCGTGGGAAGACCATGCTAAAGGACGGCTCGGTCCCTTTACCTTTTGAGATCCTGGGAGGAGCATGTGTGAGTATTTTAGAACTAGAGACTGTACACTCCCACTCATTTTACCTGTAGAGTGAAAAAGGTGACTTTGGTTCAGTTCCATGGTGCAAGTGCTCCTAGTTCTGGATTGAGAGGTGTGTGTGTCCTGCATTGGCACTAGTCATGAGTATATACCTAGAGTACTTTAACCAACAGCAGTTCAACACATTTTACATGATGAGCAAAAATACTTTCTCATTGTCACTTTACCTCTCAATACTGTGCAGACGCTTTGAAACTGACAGTGCTTGAGTAGGCCCACTGTATCCTTTACAGTGACAGCAGTGTGGAGGACAGTCTTTAGCATTCAGCATGGTGCTTCTCCGAGACTCGAGTTACATCTCTCTCTCATTCTCTCTCTCTCTCTCATTCTCTCTCTCGCTCTCTCTCTTGTTCTCGCTCGTCGTTCCCCTGGGGGGACACTTCTCACGCCTTTGTTGTGTGATTGAAAAGCCACTTCAGCCTCCATCCAGGCTGAAAACCCACTGCAAACAGGCCTCTTCTGTCAGCTTAGTGCCTCGGCATAGACACTTGTCCCCATCCCCAACTCTCCCTAATACACACACACACACACACACACACACACACACACACACACACACACACACACACACAGCACCACACACACACACACACACACACTCACACAGCACACATATGCAGTCACACATTCAAACATGCACAGGCATACGCATTTACTTTTCCTGACAGACATACACACACATACACACAGAAAAAAAAGAGATTACTACACAAAGCACACTCGCAAGGTAATCAAGCACTCACAGACACTGACACAGAGGCGACTTTCCTTTTGCTGCCACTACACTTGTTTGTGTGTCCATCTCCCTGTTCACTAAGCCGTTGTGTGGTCACGTTAAGTCTCACGCCTGGGTCAGGAGAATGCTCAGTGATTTTGGGAAGGGAAGCTGTCTTTCTTAATCCGTTCCTCTTGTGAAGAGAAGTACAGCAGCTTGGCAAAGCAAGGCAGAAGAATAGAGAGATTGTGGTACATGAGGACAGGAGCTGTTTCAAAAGCTGGTGTGTGTGTGTGTGGGGGGGGGGGGGGGCTGGGGGGGTGAGGGGAAGGGCATGGAGTGTCTGTGTGGGTTTGTGTTTGTGTTAGTGTTAGTGTGTGTGTGGGTGTATGAAAGAGTAGACGCGTGCCTGTTTACCTCGTTTGTGGGTGTGTTTTTTCTACTTTGTCTAGTTGTATTGAGCATGTGTTTGTGTTGTGTGTGTGTGTGTGTGTGTGTGTGTGGTGTGTCGTGTCTGTATGCAGGGGGCATAGTGTAGTTCTATGGATGGAGGGGCCATGGTGTTCTTTGGATGTGGATGCATGTTTGTGTTTGTGTGTGTGTGTATGTGTGCATGTGTGTGTGTGCGGATAGAGGGGCCATGGTGTTTCCTGGATGTGTTCTTAGTATATGAATGCATAAGGACATCTGAACTGACCTCAGATCAGGTTCTCGCACTGTGACGCACATGGGAGAGGAGAGACAGATGGGGGCAGTGGTGCGAGGGGGGGGGGGGGGGGTTAGAGGATGGCAAAGAGAAGGGGCTGTTTCTACCTGAGAGCCCACAGGCGTTTGATCATTGAGCTGTCAAAGCCAACCCCCTGTCACTCACACACACACACACACACACATACATACACAGACACACACACACACACACACACACACCCCTTGGGTCCCCAGTGTCTGTGTACCTGACAAGAGTGTCTTCATGCTCTTCGTCATGAAAGAGCTTCTTTCATTGGGCGGCTTTTGATGCTGATTACTAAAGCATTATATTTATGAGTCCACTCAAGCCTGATGAATGCAAGTTTGACTTGTGTTGTGTTTTTCCTCTGCTTGGCCCCTGCTCCCCTTCGGCAGGACACGGTCGTTGACCTCACTATCGGAGTTCACAATGTCTACTCATACACAGCGTTGGTGAATTTAAAAAAAAAGGTGGTTTGGTTAATTGGATAATTTTCACAGTAGATGATTTCGATTGAGAAGGACTGGGGTAGGATGGGCGTGGGGTTGATGAGTTTATGTGGTTAGCCGACGTCAAGCAGGAATCAGTCGCCATGGAATCTGAAATGGCGGCGCCGTGGGGAGCCTCGTGATGGGGGTATGGAGGGGGTGGTGGAGGGGTGGGGGTGTGTGGGGGGGGGTGGTGGTTGGAGGTGGTTCAGAGATGGAGGTTTCCCCCTTGTGTGATCCTGGTGATCCCTCTGACAGCTCCTTTCATGCAGGCCGAGCCCCCGGTGTTTATGCTGGCAGGGCCCCCGTGCCTCTACATCAACCCCCACCCCCACCCGCACGCCGCCCTCGCCGCTTCCTGCCCCGTGCCCGTCAGAGAGCCGAGCCCTCGCTGACACCTCGCCCGGCACCCGCCACCACATGCCACTCATGTTTATTTTGACAAGTGGGGGCTCTTTCCAAATACCCCCGGAGCTGATGATTTTTGCACCTCGCAATCAAACCCGAGGTGTGAATGGGAAAGGGATGGGAAACAGCAGATTCTCTCTTTGTTTTCTCTCTCTCTCTCTGTCTCTCTCTCTCTCTCTCTCTATCTCCGTTTCCCTCTACGTCTCTAGTGCACATGGGAAATTGTGAAGTGGCATTAACAAAGTCCTGTCAAGCTCTTTAAAAAGCCGGAGACAGAGACTTTAAAAAGCCAGTCGTAGCTTCTCTTACCTCCACCACCACCACCACTGCCACCTCCTCCATCTCCCACCTCTCTCCTCCCTTTCTCCCCCCCCCCATCCTGCCCCCCCCCCCCCCTTCATCTCGCTCCGATCGTTAGCGCTGAATTCGATCCACAGAGCCTTGCCAAGATTTAATGATTATTTGGTAAGAACAGCAGGCTCCGCTGCGCTGCGGTCTTTGGCTGGATGCTTATCTGTGGCTTGCTGGCCCTCATTTGGGGCCGGGTTACTCCAAATACTCACCCAGGCCAACGTAAAGCGAGGCTGGAGCAGGGAGAGGGGTGGTGGGGTGACGAGAGAGGAGTGGAGGAGGTGCTGGAGGAGGTGGTGGAGGTGGAGGTGGGGACACAGGGAGACTTTTGTTCGCTCTCCGTGCAGAATTGTAAATCGACACAATTTACATCTTAATGTTTTAAGCCTTTGTAATGGGTTGTTAGTTGGGCCTGCGGTTAAATTGTTTGAGACGAAAGAACGCAAGAGGAAAAAAAAGAGTCAGGCGGCTCGGTTGGCCATGCGTACACACACACACACACACACACACACACACACACACACACACACAGCTACGCATGCAAATACACACACACACACACACACACACACACACACTCCCACAAATCGCATGTGCAAACAGACACACACATGCTCACACCCACGTAATCCCTGTTTCAAAGCCCTCCCGGCACCTATGAAAGTGTAAGTGGTTGCTAATAGAGGGTGCCTAATGCTTGCTTCTGGCGCAAAGGTATTGTTCGGCATGGCAAGACTTGTGTGCGTGTGTTGGTCACATAGGTGTGCGTGCATGTCTGAATGTGTTTGTGTGTGGAAACTTTGGGCGTGTGTGTAAGTAGCGCTTGTTAATGTATTAGCGCGCACTGGTTTGTGTGGGCATGTGTGTGTAGGCTCTTGGTATGAGTGTTTACTTAGTAGAGTGTGAGTGTTTATGTGTGTGGAAGAAAAGATGGTTTTACATGTTCTGCTATATGCATGAGTATATGTTGCCATTTGCCTGATTTGGGTAAGTCAGGAGAAGTCAGTTTTATTTATATAGCACATTTAACACAACAGAATTGACCCAAAGTGCTTTGTGTTGTGTTATCTTTGCTTTGTCATATCTGTGAACCTTAAGTGTATAATGTACATAGTACATACACGTTTGAGGGATAATGAGTTTGTGCATCTGTGTAGTTTGTGTGTGTGTGTGTGTGTGTGTGTGTGTGTGTGTGTGTGTGTGTGTGTGTGTGTGTGTGTGTGTGTGTGTGTGTGTGTGTGAGCATGAATGGAGGTGCTGACGCGAGGAGTGGCGTTTGGTGTCTGTTGTCCATCCGGGGCTCCGTCTCTCTGTCCCAGTCAGCCAGCTTCAGAGGGCCGACTCAGGTGCCTCATGGCCCTGTCCCATGGGAGATCACCTTGCCTTGTAATTACTGCCCAGTTATCAGGACGCCAGTGACTCTGTCACACTGTAATCAAATAGACCCTCCTCTCTCTCCCTCTCTTCTCTCTCTCTCTCGCTCTCTCTCTCTCTCTCTGTTTGTGTGTATCTGTACCTCTAAAAACTCTGGTGTTGTTTCTCTCTCAGTTGTCTCTTGGTTTCTCTCTGTCACTCTCTCTCTACGTGACTCTTTCTTTCTTCGATGAGCGTCTGCGTTGGATAAACTCGACTTGGGCTTGTTGATACACTATCTCGCTCTCGCTCTTGCTCTCTCTCTCTCCGTGTTTCGTGTCCGGGGCCTCAAGCCTGTTTGTTTCCCAAGTTCCCCAATTAGTATCCAATTGATACAGCAAACTGAGACTTGGCCACAGCCAATCTTCGAATTTCACTTTGGCCTTTCTTGCCAAACCACTTTTTTTTTTGCTCAAACATTTTTTTTTTCGTTCTTAGTCTGATGCACTAATTATCTATAAAAGATCGTTTTCCACATAAATAGCCATTAAGTTTGTGGCTGTAAGCGTGGAGCAAGCCGCCTTCTGCCATCGGCTGGCCTAATTTCCTTTGGAAGGGAAGTGTAGGCCATTGGGTCTGATTCTATTTTCAAGCCTTCCTTCAATGAGACGATTATGATCTTTTCCTTAAAATATGGTAACGCTTACTAAGTGGGGCGTTCTTTTTCCCCCTCTCTTCTAAATGTGCTCGCTTGCAGATTTGAGAGTCTTTTAAATCCTTCCCGTAAGATAGAAACGCACATACAATTTGACTCTTATATCTCAGAGGGTGACGGAGGGAGGGAGGGAGAGAGAGAGAGAGAGAGAGAGAAAGAGGGAAAAAAGAGGACAAACAACAAACAAACAGTAAGGGCCTTATTTTCAGGAGTTGGACGTCGGAGGAGAAATCCATGGAAACAGATTTCCATCTAATTGCGTGGTGGCATTTTTTTGCCCAGGCGCTCTCGCTTCTGTGCACAGGCTCAGTAACTACAGGCGATGGCACAGATAGGTAGGCGTGGCCCTTTCTGGTAAGACAGCAGACCTGAGGCAACGGCCTCCTGTCCGTAGATGTCTGTCATTATCTTAAGTCGAGGAACCGAACAAGGCTCTGTTTGGATCTCTAGTCCTAGACAAGCCTTATTTAGTGATTTTCATGGAACTGACAGGATTCATGAGAATGATTTAATGTGAGAAATTGTTTTCTCAGAGCTGGAGTTTGTGTTTACCTAATCTAGGAATTTAATGTAATTGCAGTCCACTACGTATGTCATTGGCTCTCATCGGGTTTTCTTGTGCTCACAAGTGTTTACACAGTAAAGTGCTTGAATAGGAAGCAAACTACGTCAAACATATTTGAATATCAGTTAAGTTAAGAAATTTCAACAAATGGTTTTGGTTGGCACAGTGTATCCCTCCAGTATTTTGTTTAGTTTTTGTTTTTGTTTTGTGTACGACTTCCTTCAGACCTTTCTAGAAATATGAGACTGTTGCCACTGTGTTGGAGTAAGATACCAAAAACACTTCATCACAGGTGCCAGATATCAAAAAAACGTTTTCAGTGAAGGTGATTAACCCCATGAAGTGCCCAGTGTCCTGTGTGTGTTGTTCCTCTGAGGGGTGGGGGTCCTGTGGAGTGTCTGACCTCTTCATCTGACTCTCCAACAGGCCGGAGGATCCCAGGTGATCTTCACCAACCCCCTGGAGATCGTTAAGATCCGTCTTCAGGTGGCGGGAGAGATCACCACCGGCCCGCGGGTCAGTGCACTCTCCGTCATTCGAGACCTCGGCTTTTTTGGCCTCTACAAGGTACCGTAGCTCCTATTCGCTCTGACACATTCATTAACTTGAACAAAGCTGTGTTTGTGTGATTTCTGTACTCAAAAGATACTAGAATTAAATGGGTAAAATTAACATTTTAGGCAAGACTAGCAATTTCTATTACATCTTGCACCATCTTTAGTGACTTATTCAATTTGAAATGAAAACGCTATTATTGTTTTTGTTTTAATAACTAGTACTTAGTAATAATTTGTAGTAATAATAAATGAATATAATATTGTTGCTTAAATTCAGAAGACACCTGCCATGTAAAGGTGTTGTAATTTATCCAGGATGTAGTAGATGTCTGTGGTGTGTGTCGTGTCCTCCTCAGCTCTCTGCTGCCCCTCTGCTGTTGCCGGTCATTGCTCAAACACACACATACACAGACACACACACACACACACACACACACATACAGAGACAGAGAGAGAGAGTGAGAGAGAGAGATTCACAAACACACAAAAATACAAACAGAAGCACACTCTTGCGGGAATAGACCTGCTGCTTTTTATGGATG
>NW_027468685.1:24952826-24967826 GCF_046254945.1 Alosa pseudoharengus
ATGCCAACATCCACACAAAGAGCATTTAAACACAAACATATTTCTAATGCATCCACAGACACTCATACACACTCATGGGGTGGACATGAACACACACACACACACACACACACACACACACACACGCACACACACGCCGCAGGGTTTTTCCCACCGTTGGGCCCACTGCGGAGCCTGTGCCAGGCAGAGGCTTGAGGAGGCGGCTGGGTCGGGGCCTGGTGCTCCTGGGGGCCGATGCTTATCTGCGGCCCCTCCAGCAGGCTACCTGCCAGGGAGGGGGCCGAGCCAGCGACCCAGGGAGGGAGAGTGGGAGGCTGGAGGGGGGGGTGGAGGGTGGGTAAGCCACTGAGCGCTGGGAGAGCCCTGGAGGAGGGAGCGTTTCGGAAAGGGCTCCAGAGGGGCTACAGCTCCACCTGCCAGGTATCTGTGCACCGGCACCTGAGAGAGGGTCCCCCCCCCCACACACACACACACACAAGTTTAAGCTGAGGCTGGTCCCAGACACTCCCAGCTGGGCCCGACGCCACAGTGGAGGGGAGTGAGTGGGACCCACACACACACACACACACACACACACACACACACACACACACACACACACACTACACTACCCCTCCCTACCCACACCCACATCCTCTACCCACCAAGCCCCTTCTCTTTGGCTGGCGACAGGCCAGTTGGTAGAGTGCGAGGAAACCCAATCTGGTTGAAGATACAGGCTTTATTTACGATGAAAGAGTGAAGCAATCTTCCCTGCCCGCTCCTCCTCCCCCTCTCCTTCTTCCCCCTCCCTCCTCTTTCGGTCTCAATAGTGGGTTGATCAAAATAAATCCTTTATTTTCAAAATGTCATGATACATTATAGATATTGCTGGTGGCTACCAAGCCTAGCACCGCTAACGGTATTATTTTCTTCCTTCGGAGCCAAGACTTGATTCAGAGCTAATGTTAGCGTTAGCTGAACACTCAGTGTTGGTCTACTTTATGAGGTCTAAGTCTAGTCCCATCTGACTTAAAATACTTGATCCTTGCCCAGCAATCACATCCTCAAAGCCCTGAACCCTGATCCTTATAAGGCCCTAAGAACAGAATTTCCATATATGGACAGTGCATGCCTGATATTAGTCAGTGTGCCAGTCACACTCAGCCCCACTGCTCAGAGATGGAAAACTGAGCAGTTAAACTTATTTTTCTTTTCTTTACTTTTCTTTTCTTTTTCTCTTTAAAATGGTGATTATTGTTGTCACATTGCAAAAGTTAATTTGCTTGTTGATTATATATACCACATAGGAAATAGCAGGGTGTAGTAGGGATTGGTTGTTCAATGACTTTTCTGGTTCCAGAATGCCATGTTGAAGTGTGCATTTAAGTCAAGTGAAGTTGTTTAGTATGCTCAGGAACGCTTGTCTGGAAGATTCAAATTTGAACCAGTACACAGTGGACAAGGGTGAGGGATTGAAACAGTGAAACAGGGATTGAACAGTGCTTTATTGACTACTTTCATCCATTTTCCCCCTTCATAGATTGTATGTCACACTCTCCTTCTGTGTTCCTATTCTCATCTCATCTCTCTCTCTCTCTCACTCTCTCTCTATGTCTCTCTCTTCCTTCTCTCAGGGCGCAAAGGCCTGCTTCCTGCGCGACATCCCCTTCTCGGCCATCTACTTCCCGTGCTACGCTCACACCAAGGCGTCGTTCGCCGACGAGGACGGCCGCGTGGGGCCCAGCAGGATGCTGCTCGCCGGGGCACTGGCGGGTAAGCCGCCGGCACCAAACCCCCAGCTCCCTCTCCCCCACCACCACCACCACCACCACCACCACCACCACCCACCCTCCAGTAGCCACGCCACCACTGGCTCCACTGCGGTCGGCTCTAATTAGAGTGCTCAGTGAGTCGCTGCTCGGGAGTTTTGAAGTGTGCGCAAGGCAGCTGCCAAGAGGTCGAGAAATTTTTCCACTGTTAATATATAAGGGGCTGGCAAGCGGCCTTTCTCTCTCTCTCTTTCGCTGTCTCTCTCTCACTCTCTCTCTCTCTCTTTCTCTCTCTCTTCTCTCTCTCCGTCCCTCCCCTGACTGCGGAGAGAGTGTTAAAGAAGATTAAAAAAAACTCTAAAGCACACCAGCACTGCAAGAGCAATAAACAGATCTCCTCCGCAATACTGGTGACTGGCAGCCAAAAAAACATTTTTTTCAAACATCGAAATTCTTTTTTTTTTTTTTTTACAAGTCCCCCTTTTCCTCCCGGTATATAAAATATGATCTTGATCGAATGTTGTTTTTAATATTTGACTTTAGTGGTTTATCTTAAAGAAAACACAGTTTTTAAAAGTCGACAGCTGCAGCCAAGCCAGCATGGTTTGGAGCGCCACTTGAAAAGAGACTGAATATTTATCCCTAATCCCTTTTTTCCCTGATAGATGTGTCGGTATTGCCATTCTCTCCCCATTCAGCCCACTTGGCGACTTGGATCGGCGGCCGCGGCGCTTACATGGAAAAGACATATAAAAGCCACCGGCGCGAGCGGTCCGGCGCTCCCCACAGTTCATATTTTTCTTTTTTTTTTTCTCTCCTGGGTGATCTGGTTTTCGGCTCGAAGCTCCCCCATCACTCGTAGCGTTTATCACTCACACCCTCATTAATCAGTGGTCAGGAGCAAACAGGCAATTATGGATCTACAGTCGACTCAGGAAATTGAATTATGCGCTCGATTTATTCAGTTTATTTCATAATTTATTTATTTTAACCCGGTAGGAGCAGCGATGTGACACATATGTCCTCCTGTGCTCTTTTGATGGTGGATCCAGCGATGGAAGTGTTTCTGACTTAAGATTATGCTTGGCACACACATTGTACTGTAAAGCTTTTTCTGGATTTTTTTTTTTTTGTTTTTTTTTTTGAGGAGATGCTTTTAAATAAATGCCATAGGGTTTAATGGGCTGAAGGGTGTATTTAAGTTAACATGGGGCCCTCAGTCTTTGGCTGGTCTGAGCCTGCTGATGGACATGCACACGCTGCCTGTGCCGTTCCTCCACGGAGCCAGTTCTCCCAGTACAACCTCAAACACTTAGGCTATGTATAAACAACTCAACTAGAGGGTAAGAAGTGAAAGAAAGTAAGTAAGAAAGAAAGAAATGAAATAGGAAAGAAAGAAGGGTAGAAAAAGAGAAAGAAAAACAGACCGAATAGAAAGTGTGGTTAGAAGTTAGTGTATTGTTTGAGTATTGTAACATAGTAGTGTGTGTCTGTGTTGGTGGTTGTGGGTGTATGCGTGTGGGTGGGTGGGGGGTCGGTGTGTTTGTATGTCTGAGCTGAAGTAGATTTCTTCATGAAGTGAAATAAATGACTTGCCGTCCACTCTGAAGAGGCCTGTAATGCTAATGAATCTCCTTGGCTGAGAAAAAAAAAAAGCACTCAATGATTGAGGCCATTCAGGGCTGAAGTGCTGGCAGTAGCGGTGTGGCTCAGACTTCATGGCCTTCGGTCAACACGAAGCATACGCACCTTCATCACGCCTCATTGTCCGAAACGGCCCCCAGACACTTTCCAAACACAGGTGATGGGAGCGAGGATAGCACATTGCACCTGAGGATAGCACATTGCACCTGATGTTCGTGTCTGTGTAGTTAACATAGCCATGTGACCTCTGGCATGCATTCGTCTCTGAGACAAAGGTCAAAGTCGTCTCCTTTGTGTTGAAGTGTGGCTATCTTAAGGGGTGGGGGGGGGGAAACGGCACCTGGGAAAAGTTAGTTTTGCATGTACTCCAATAGAGAAGACCAATTACATATGCACTATAAGGTGTACATACAGTACTGTATGTGGGTGAAATTATTTTAAGATGTTAAAAAAACGCTGAGCGCTGGTGAATGTTTGTGTTTGTGCACTGGCTGAAGTACATGCGACCGCTGAGCTAATTCCCAGGCAACCACGCTGGCAAGGCTTTCGTTTGCACTCCGGTCGTCTTAACCTCCGCTAATGTGCCCCTGTT
This sequence comes from Alosa pseudoharengus, assembly GCF_046254945.1. Taxonomy (NCBI): domain Eukaryota; kingdom Metazoa; phylum Chordata; class Actinopteri; order Clupeiformes; family Clupeidae; genus Alosa; species Alosa pseudoharengus. The sequence goes on from NW_027468685.1 coordinate 24,956,814, forward strand.
CGTACCCATAGGCATGCCTGCCGCATCCCTGGTGACCCCAGCAGATGTTATCAAGACCCGACTACAAGTGGCTGCCCGCGCGGGCCAGACCACTTACAGTGGAGTCATTGACTGCTTCTGGAAGATTCTACATGAAGAGGGCCCTCGTGCCCTCTGGAAAGGAGCCTCAGGTAAAGAGCGCCAATGAACATTAAAGAATTCTGGGACTGCCCTCAGTGGAGCATTGTCTTTCAGTAGAATAGCGGTTTCAGGACTCAGAGTTCTTTTCTTGAGTTCACTTTAGAATTCTTATGAGAAGTTAGTCACAACTTCTCATCTAGTTTCAGTAGACTTTTATTTAGCCTGAGTTAGGTGAAGTATCACCTGTGCATTATGTCACTTGCTCGTAAGCATCTGTTAAGGTTTTTCAAGGTGAGACTTGACCTGATTTAGGCCACGTGATTAAAGGCTCGGTCTGATTGCAGCCGTCTCGTTCTGAAACGCCGCTAATTGAGAGTAATTGATTTCGCCCTCCAGCTCGAGTGTTCCGATCCTCACCTCAGTTCGGAGTCACACTGGTGACCTACGAGCTCCTGCAGCGCTGGCTCTACGTCGACTTTGGGGGACAGTAAGTTTTCACTTCACACGGCTTTGCTCATTCGTGTATTATTTTTCTGTGTGTGTTTGTGTGTGCCTATTGGTGCTTTTTTTTTTAAAGTTTTGTTATAGATTGATTTAGATTTTTGTAAGTTTAAGATGGACGGAAAACAGCACACAATGAACTAGTGGTTTCCCGAAGCCTGACAAAAAGGTCACACCAGAGTGTGGCCTGATGGGTGTCTCCGCTGAAAAGGACTTAAAGGTCACTCCAGAGCCCTTCTCTGTCGTCAGCCATTGCATGGGGAGTAAGTGGCAAAGCCCCCCCCTCTTCCTTTTCAAGCTGTGGGGAAAACTGATTTGAAAGCTTTTTGTGGCCGCCTCTCTCGCTAGAAAGATTTAGAATTACCACAAGACCAGATGATATTTAAAAAAAAAAACGGTTAGCTGACAACTCAGCCCATCCTTTGAGGAATGGATGTGACATTTCGTTCGAATAAATTCACATTCTCGAGGAGGGGGACATAGCTCTGTGGCTCAGTGATTTGGGGCAGAAAGAAAAGAGTTTGACAGCTGCTTTTTCCTGCTATTTTAGAGGTGCTATGACCTCATATTCCCATGGAGACCAAGTCTTTACCTCAGATGCCTCCCAAAAAAAAAGAGAAAGAAAATCTAGTGTAATAGAAGGACACCTAGTTAGTTAGGTGCAGTCTGTTTATAAAATTTCCTCCACAGAGTCCCTCTTGCATATATGTCCTTAGTCAGAACTGCTGGTACTGCTGGTTGGAAACCTCTGGAAGGTATTTGGCACCCAGGGCCCATCAAGTACATGCATCATGACTGTTAACCAAAGAATTTGGTTGGGATACCACTTCTTCTCCTCAGCTCCCATATGACATATACAAGCTGAGCTAAAACGAGGCTCGGAGGGCCTGAAAATAGGATTCCCGTCGTCCCTCCTGGAAGCGTTTCACAGAGAGAGGCATAAAACCATTGTGGGCTATCCATTTATTTCTGTCTCCGTTGCTCAAAGGAAAATATTGGTCTTTCTCGCTCCCCTACCTCCTTTTTGCGATTTCAATATTCGATTAAGTTGTTTATTTTTAGTGTGTGAGGCACTAAGTCTTTCTTCCATTTTATTCCATTCCTCTTTACTCCACCTCCTTTTCCCCTGTCTCAACCTCTCTCTTTTTCTCTTTCACTTTCTCTCTCTGTCTTACCCCCTTTTTTCTCTCTCCCTCCTCTCTGTCTCTCTTTCCGCACCGCAGAAAGCCGCCTGGCTTAGAGCCTCCTCCCAAGTCTCGCATCAGCCTGCCGGCGCCCAATCCCGACCACATTGGTGGTTTCAGGTTGGCTGTGGCCACGTTTGCTGGCATCGAGAGCAAGTTCGGCCTGCATCTGCCACGCTTCAGCGTGCCCGTCCCTCCGGACTTCTCCTCCTGCGGGCACCCCTGAAGCTCCGCAGGCCTGCCTGTGGGGGGCGCCACTGGGCACTCCAGCCCCCAGATCATCGACCCCCCCCCCCCCCAAAAAAAAAACAAAACAAAACAAAAACTCTCTGCCCGTCTCTCTTTTCGCCAGGGACAGCGTCACACTAAACCATCATTTTACGTGCCGCTGTACTAAAAGCAACAACAAAAAAGGAGAATCATAGCTTTCTGAAAGTCAAAACAAAAAGGGATGTGTGCACTCAAAAGAACATTCTAGACATTTCTGATCTTCTGCGTCCAACCATAAGACTGTTTAAGACTGTTTCCTCAAGCCCAAAGCAATCCCAAAGGTCATTTATATAGTTGTTCCAGTAGGATACTCTCGTCAGTGCTTATTCTGGAGATCCTAAGATGTATACTTTTAAGAGTTGTGTGTTATTGTGGACTAATATAAATGGTTATAGGATTTACATATTAATCATATGTATTTTTGTATGTCAGTGAACAGATTATTTTTACATCACTGACAGTGACAGCTACTACACGGCCCACAATTTATCTGCTTATCATTGATGGACTGTATGTCGATTATCTAACTGTAAACACTGAACGAGCCTATGTCAATGGGCCCCATTGGGACACACAAATTATATATTTTAATGCAATAAGAGACTCCATGAGTTTAAAAATAGCTTAAGTATATCAGGATATTGATATCAGATTGAAGAAATGTATTTTTGTAAAGTTAGTCAAGAACCTGACCTTTTATGTTTACTTGTTGTTGTATGCCCCGAAACTACCTAGCAATAGAAGCACTTACTTAGCACACTGCCTATGGAATGTGTTATAAACATGGTAGACGCACTATAACATATAAAACGTATAACCGTGAAGACAAAACAGATAAACAAAACAGCACTTGAATATCATGTCGTTTTCAGTGTCCACCCACCACTCATGCAGACGACATGAGGATGGGACGGAAGCTGTTAGCATTTCTGTAGTGTCACACGGTTTGAGACGCGTCTCTGACGCTGCACTAAAGTGTAACACTACGGTTTGGTACCCTCAGCTTTTTGGAGTGAAGATAATAAATGGATGTAAATTGTAGAATGTACTAGTGTGTAAGGAGTTTGTGCCTTACTGTAAGTACGGCAGCAATATATGTATATGTATGTATTCATGCAGTGTGTTTAATAAAAATAAACACAAAGTGAGGCTTCTTCTTTTAGGGAAGGGTTGGGATTGGGGTTTGCCATATTTTATTGGCAGTAACTTACAGGGTAGCAGTGGATCACATATTGCACTTAGTCCATCATCACACCATTTCACAGTTTGTTTTTCAAACAAAATGACAAAAAGAATATAAGTTAACAACGTTCCTCACACAGAAGAAATTCAGGAAACTTTATTTGGCTCCCTGATTTAGCTTAAGACGACAGTTAGCTATTAGCCACTTAGCAAGGTCAATGCAGTGCCCGTTTCTTGCACTGACAATACAGCATTTTAGGATTAACATCAAAAGCATGTCTAAATACCAGAGTACATAGTAGTCCTGCGTAGTATCTGTTGCTCTGTGTGATTGGACCATGCAGACAGAGAGAGATGCACACAACGCAAGCAACGAGAACATAAGATAAAACACTGCCGTTCGAGCCACATTTCATTTGCTTCGCTCGACAAACATGCTACTTCACTCCCTCCACGTCTCTACAACAATGTGGCTACCACATGACAATGTTAAGTAAACACGTAAAGCCATTTTCTGTGGCATTAAAAACAGTACAAATAAATAAACAACTAATAAAATTGTACATGGTTGTTTGGATGAATGCCAAAGCTTCACGGCTGAAAAACATAAAGTCAACATTTTTTTGGCCTGAGCTGATACTCTGCTTCCGAATGCAGTTAAGTTCCATTAGCATTTGGCAAATGAAACAAACAAATCAATAAATCAAGCCAATAAATAGTTGATTTCGGTTAGTGATTTAAATGCAGCCAGGAAACACCAGTGGTGGCCCAGCATGTAACCTTTAAATGAACTGACACAGCACAGTAGGACAACAGAGACTACAGTAAGCTCTTGCAGCTTCTCCTTATTCCGAATGTTCAATCATATCTGGAGAGAGCAAAGGAAAAGTAGTGAAGACAACACACACGCACGCACACACACACACACACACACACGCACACACAGATATACACACACACACATGTGGACCAGGTGCTGGGGGAATTCTGTAGCACGACATCAAGAGAACAGAGAGCGGTGTTTGTGGGGCAGAGAGGGACGTCCGTGGTGGCAGCGCTGCCTGCACTTACGACGCCAACTCCGCCGGGTCCTCCTCCTCTCCGTCCGCCCTGTTGGCACGGATCTCCACCAGCGTGCGGGCAAAGCGCGCCCAGTCCTCGCTATGTGGCGCCGCCGTCTGAAAGGAGAAAAAAAGTAAACGAAGAAGAGAGAGAAAAAAATGAATGACAAACAAAGACATGGCTCGTCAGACTCGTCGGCCACACGAGAGACACTGGCGAAGATTCACTTTCATCGCTGCGTATCTGATACCGGAAAGAGTTTGTGGGGGAGGTGAGGAAGAGCAGAGAGAGGGAAGAAGAAAGAAGAAGAACACAAAGACAAGAAAGTGACCGCACGCGCTTGATTCAAAATAGAACAATGCACCCTGCGGCTCCCAGAATCCACCCACCCCCCAACACACACACACACACACACACACACACACACACACACACACTGGGGTGGGAGAAGAGTGTGTCTGCCCCCAGTGTGTGTGTGTGCTCCTTGAGTTACACACACACACACACACACACACACACACACACACACACACACACGGGTTGTGCGTACAAGTGTTTATCGTGTCAGTTTCCAGCGCGCGGCACGGGGAGAGTTTACAGGGGAGCACGGCGTGGCGTCTCACTCTGAAAGTCAAATGAGGGGAAGCAGGACGCCTGCCTGCCACCCAGACGGCGACCGCACGGCGCGCGGTATAATTAAACAGCAGTGGCGCGGAGGGAGAGGCGGGAGGTGGAGACGAGCGTCAGCCGTCTCGCTCCCTCTCAACCAGACCCACCCAGGGCTTTTAAGAGCCCGATGGGGGGGCGTCCTCAAACATCACCAATACTCAGAAGTACATCACCAGAGCCATTCAGACATGCCAGGGGAGAAACCATCATCCCAATAGATCTCAAGTGCCAGGTAAGAGTTAGGTGTCGTATGTTTCATTAGAAAGTATTTATTTGTTTTAATTATTCATTTTATTAATAAAGGCAAACGTGTCTCACGTTGCATGTCCTTTATATAGCATAACAATATATATATATATATATATATATATATATATATATATATATATATATATATATATATATATATGTATATATATATATACACACACACATACATTCCTACATACATACAACGAATAAACAATAAATATTATTAACTTCCCATACTCAATGTTACATGCTACTGCAACCCTAACCTCAAGAGCATTTTATCACAACATGTCTCAATATTAAAATACACTTAACGTAATCATTGAGTATGTAACACCAAAAGTCAGTTAACATTAAGCATTCCTAAAAAGTAACTTTTAAGACCATAAAAAGAGAAAACGGCATGTGCTTGTCATCTCTTAGCCAGCTTGTACCAAACTGAAAAGCTGGACATGCATGGCTTGCATTCACAGAGTGGGGAAAAAATGTCGAAAACTACAATGTGACCATATGCCGCCTGATTCATGTCCAGAGAAAACACAGAGTAGCTCTCCAAAGCAAATATTTAACGTAGTGCACTAAATATAACACAAAAGGACCTTGGTGGTTGACAGAAGTGGGTACTTAGGTCTTAAAGCACCACGGCTGCCCTCAACATCTCCTTCCTTTGGTGATGTCAGATGAACAGAATACATTTCTCTCTCTCTCTCTCTCTCTCGCTTACCCTCCCCCATTTTATGGGGAGCTTCTGGTAAATAAAGCCCCTCTTGGTCGAGATGTAAAACCCTTCAAGTTCACTGACTTTATTGATGGACCCGCCATTATCATCCACCCCTCGAGAGACCACACGTAAAACCCCACGCGCTCTCCAATTACCACACTGTGGCCGGCTAAAATTAGATGGATTCCCCACACACAACACACACATATACACATACACAGATATACACACAAACACTCATAGTGTATATACAGTATATATAAACACACACACATATACACACCACATACACTCCAAACACATACCCACACACACACACAATACACACAAGCTGGGACCAGAAAAGGCTGAAGGGCTTATGGCAAACATAGGAGCTGTGGAGGTTGCCCACCCTGCTTTGGTGGTCGGATCATGTGGAGGCTGTTTGAAACAAGGAATTAGAAGGGGGCAAGGAAGGAGTAAGAAATCAAACCCTCAGCTGGCGAGGCAATGCAGAGGAGTGGGTAAACAGTGGTGGAGGTGGAGACAAACACTAGTTGAGCTCGCCACTGTCCCAGCAGAGCTTCCATTGCTGGGTTTTTAATTCTTAAGGGCTTCCTCTATAGCAGGGGTCCCTAACCTTTTATGTACCATGGACCGGTTTGATTACCCTTTTTTTTTTCACGGACCGGGGGGAGGGGGGGTTGGGGGTTCCATGTTCCATATGTGTTGTGCATGCATTACTTGAAAATAACTAGCTCCAGTTATGTATGAACAGTGAAGGTAAGGAACTCTTAAAAATGTGAAAAACGTGAACATGAAGTGAAAATTGAACAATATGAACTATGAAAATTGAACAACTGGAAGCTACATCTATCAAGTGTGAACATGTTTAACAAAATATGGGAACAAAACATGGGAACTAAACGTGCATTATGAATATAATCAGTGGGAGCCCTGTGCTTGTTTCCCTGCAACAAGAAGGTTCCATTTGGGAGTGATGGAAGACAGTGACACCCTCAGTGTGTTTGAAATGTCCAGTCGATTGCGCAATTTGGTCTTAGTTGCAGTCATTGCAGAAAACCCGGCCTCGCATAGATACGTGGTGGGAAATGGTAGCAAAGTTTTCAGCGCTTTTACGACTATCTCGGGATATTCTGCTTTGGTTTTGATCCAAAAACCCGCCAGAGAGGTTTCCTCATACACACTCTTAAGACCACCGTCATTTGCAATTTCGATCAACTGCTCTGACAAGTTAGGACTATTCGGGATATTGACAAATGGGTTGCGGACCCACTCATTGGTTTGCCGTGGATCTTTGGAGGATGGGAAGTAGCCTAACGCTCAAACTCATTTGAAAGTGCAACAAGGTGATCGCGCACCAGCTGCGAGAGAAAGGGCCCTGCCTCAGTCTCTCCCAAAACCCCCACTACTGTTTGGAACATATCAAATACACCCCGTCCCCATTCGTCCCCACAAATCAAATCAAGCTTGGCTTTAAATGCAGCGACTTTATCTGCCAGTTTAAAGACAGTCGTCATTCTCCCCTAGAGTGACAGGTTGAGGTCATTAAGCAACTCGAATATGCCACACAGGTAAGCGAGTTCTGCAGCGGCTCTTGAAACTCAAACACTCTGGCCAGTGACCTGCTAAAGATGCTTGTTTTTGTTGCTCATTCTAGCAGTTTAGCTAACTTCGTGTGACACTACCGTTCGCCAAGAACCATGGTTCGAATTACTGGGGGTATTGGGGGGGTCCGACCCCCCTAGATGAGACTTGGACCCTCCCAAAAGGAATGAAAATAATAGTTTGGGGGGTACTGAAAAAATATAATAAAATGTAATGTTATCCAATATTGCATGTAATATTGCAGTATTTCCATCACATACCAACAATTCAGGATATAATCTAATGCAATACGATGTTCAAACCCTCACCCCCATTGGACTGTACCATTTCTCTGGTACGTTTAGACAGTGTTCTTTGCTATGATATAATACTAACGAATTAAAACAAATGCACAGAGCTGCAAAAGGTATATGGGTTTACAAGCGGTATGGGTTAACAAGCGGTAGCCATACATTTGTCTAATATTTCACTGCCTTTGCAATATAGTGATAGCCAACCTTTGAAAACCATTGAGCAGCAAGATCGCTATGGTTTAACTGGAGGACTCCCTTCTACTCAGCGGCCAAGACCATCGCTGCTGCATAACTTAAAAAACATTAGGCCTACAATCACACGCCATGTGAGGAGTTCCATAGATATAGGCTACTGATCAGGCGATTTAGCAGACTAATCAGGCTATTTATCATTTTGTGCAATTTCATTCTTATTGTCTTAACAAAAGGGAATATGCACTAGAATATTCAGGGAATTTTGCATGTACTGTAGATTAGTGGTTCTCAACCTTTTTTAACCAAATGCGCATACACCCATAATTGCAACGTTACCTGCAGTTTGTTTGAAACGCTACGTGAACATATAAGAATTCAATTGGACTTGTCAATTGGACTTGTCTTTCCTTGTTTGGCATTATTAAAGATTCGTCTGTCATAAAAGCGTATTCCTGCAAATGTTTTGTGATATAAACTGCGCACAATGCACTAGGCTATCTATACTACATTGTATGAAATGCCTAGGGTAAACAATGTGAATGTATTTGTATTCCAACCATGAACAAAAGTCGAACAAGTCATTTTTTTCATTTACTTGATGTTTTGTACAGTAGGCTTAGGCTATCCAAGTAAAACAAATCAAATGAACCTAAGGCAGGCCTTGTATTAGGCTAGGTGAACTTGACTATTAAACAGGAGACTTTCTGTAGCCCATCTGTAAACAATTCTGGGTTTTAAATTTAAGTTGTATGTTTGCCATTTCTGTGCTACTGGTCTGTATGCAATGTATCCATGTTTGCAATGCACTGCTATACCAAAAACTGTGGCGCGCAACTTTACGCACGGGGCGCACCTTGAAACAGTGTTTACCCCTGCCCGAATTCAACCCTTCCCATAATGTGTAGGGTGCATTGTGCTTGCTAGTATGATTAGTTTCTTTTACCTTGTTGGTCAGCCAGCCACGGTCATATGACCTTTATTTCGAAGGAAAATTGACTGTGAACCATAAGTGTGAAATCATGTGTAAGCCTATTTATTATACGGCTCTTCACAATGCTAGTAGAACGCTCCATTGACTTGAATGGGATTTCCCAAAGTTCTAGCGGTAAGATATATCATGTAATTACCGCTGCAAACATATAATTACCGCTGTCAATGGCAACGGGTTTGGTGCTTACGATACGTCTTTCATATCACTACGCAAGGACTGGAACTTCATTCAAACGTGAAAGCAGACGGTTGATCAGCTGTGTTCTAAAGAATGTTTGATTCAAGTTCAGCAGCGTGTGTTGTTGCGAACTATTTGTTTCTCAGCAAATGCCACGATGAACGGTAACAAATAGGCTAGGTTATGTAGGCTAAAGTCATATCGTGGGGAGTTTATTATTTCGTTTTGGCAAGTAGCTGTATAATAAGCGGGATAATGTATAGAACACCGGTCATTACTGTGAAAATAAGTCCCTTCAGGGCGGAACAAGACCCGTCCGCTGCGCGTCGGGGTCCGGTTCGCCCTGTCGGGACTTATTTTCCCAGTAATGACCGGCGTTCTATACATTATCCCTTACATAAAATGGAGAGTGACGTCAAAGCTCACGCGGTATAATTCGAACACTGCCAAGAACTGATCAAGTGAAGTGAGCTGACCTGAGGCTGCGCAGCGCTGAAGGCAATATGTAAAGTGTTGAAGGCGGGACAGACAGACGTAAGAAAATAGAGCTTGCAACATGCAACCATGCGTGCAATCAAACAACTGCATATAGGCCTATGCCATGTAAAAACGTGACATTATTGCGAATTAAATTGAGTTTAGTTTGCATGCATTTTTTTTTAAACTCATGTCGTAGGCTACGGCCCGGTTAGGAATGTCCCGGTGGTTGGGGACCGCTGCTCTATAGGACTTGATAATATATATGATGCATGCTGTCTTTTTAACAGTCAAGATTCTAAACATTTTATTTCCAGTTTGGACCTTAGGAGTATAGTTTTGTCGACATTTTCCAGGCATTTTCAAAAAGCTTTCCTCTGTGGTTTATTTTCAGTGAGTTGTTAAGTTCCGAATGGCGATGAACTCATCAACAAAGAGTGGTTAAAAAGGAAAGAGAGAAATTGACAGGAAGACAGGAAGTTCTGTGAATAGTAGCGGAGATGCAGTAATCACAATAGAAATGTCAATGTGAATAAAGGCCATCATCCAAGCAGACATCTGAATGCAGAAACAAGTAGTGATTCCAGCTGATGAGGATGTGGTCAGATTTGAAACATTCTTGGTTGTTATAGTTACCATTCAAAAGAGGATTGATATGGAACGGTGATCAAACTTTTTCTTTACCAGATCTACTTCATTGGGGATATACAGAATTTATAGCCACCTTGTCAGCCAATCAGAAAATAGAATTTCTTGTCTCCGGGGGATATGGAATTCTAACATACTGCCTTGCATCCCTTACCTCTCCAACATCGTAGATCCACACTCGGCCTTCTGAGTCGCCCACTGCCACCTCCTTGCCACCCGATGCCCATCGGACCCGGTTGAGGGCGGGCGCTCCCTCCACGGTCACACTCGCAGTGGGTACCTGAGTGAGAGAGATAGCCAGTGGCTTGGTCAATAGTAGGCAATGGATAAAAGACACCTTCAGTATCATTAGATCAAAATCTGCCAATAGACTATAATATCACCATTCTCTGACATTAGAGTTGGAAGATGAAATGGTCAAACATTGGTTAAGGATACAAGATACGTTCACCATAAATGAAGATCTATATCTGCCAATATGGCACACCTCACCATTCCATGATATTCGTAAGATCAACACTGCATTAGTATCCAAGTTACAGCCATGTAGTTCTATGTAGCTCAATGCTAATGCTAATTAACAGGTGAACACTCAAGTGAAGTGTTGACCATATCAACAACAAGAGGAGTAGCTGAGAATAGTTGGCAGTCCTAAGCTCTCTT
>NW_027468685.1:24972826-24980326 GCF_046254945.1 Alosa pseudoharengus
CAAACTATCTTGCAGAGTGCTTAGCACCTCAGCACTTCTAACTGAGTGTGACTGTTATACAATGACAAATAGGGAAATAACAACAGAAATAAAACCTAAAATCATGCCATTTGCTCAGAGGGCCTGTCTCTCTCACTCTGTCTGTCTCACCCTCTCAGAGGGCTAGTCTCTCTTACTCTGTCTGTCTCACCCTCTCAGAGGGCTAGTCTCTCTTACTCTGTCTGTCTCACCCTCTCAGAGGGTTAGTCTCTCTTACTCTGTCTGTCTCGCCCTCTCAGACGGCCTGTCTCACTCACTCTGTCTGTCTCACCCTCTCAGAGGGCCTGTCTCACTCACTCTGTCTGTCTCGCCCTCTCACTCATGCCGCCGCCTCATCAGCAGTCTCGCTCTGTGGCCAGTGTTCCCGCCACCACAATATTTGTATATGTGAGTGTAAAAACACATTGAGAGCTCTCTCTCTCTCTCTCCCTCTATCTTTCAGCTCCTCTCCCTCTCACTCGTTTCCCCCATCACACACACACACCCCCACCCTGGTCTCTCTTTAAGTCAAGTCTTTTCCAAGTGAGTGGAGCCGCTGGCCGCTGGTGGAGAAAGGGGGTCTCGAGGGCTGCCTAAGGAAAGCAAACGGGAGCCAGTCAGCCAAGGTGTACCCAGGGCCGAGTACGCGGGGACGGGAGACAGACACGCATTCCTGTGGCCGTCCTCAAAGGCGAGGGAATTCCCCTGGAGCCACGAAATAACATACATGCGCACGCACCATCCCAGGAATGTTTTAATATGTGTCAAAAGAGCGAAAAAAAAGAGAGACACAACATATGTATGTGTGTGTGTGTGTGTGTTTAACTCGCGGCAGGCATCTTTGAGAAGAGCGCCTTTGATTCTTCAGGCTATACCCCTTTTGCTGCTGTGGTAGTGGTGGGGGGGGGGGGGGCCTTGCACCATGCAACGCTAACTTTAATTTATGGCCTTCTTCACTTAGTACCTTGAGGCATGATTATTATGTAGTAAATTATCGATAGCTTCCCATCACAACATCCACTGGAATTTCTAGGCAGAAAAACGCCCTGCTAATTGAGTTATTGATCATGATGCATAAGACTGGTAAGTGCTAATTTGTAAGTCATCACTGTCTGTCCTGCAGCCCTGAAACGTAATTACCTAATACACCCACTGAATGCTTTTGCTATTGGCAACTGTTGAAGAGTATGTGATTTACTCCTGATAAGCAATCAGTCGTCGATAGTTGAAACAAAGATTCTGTGTGGGTAACCAATAGAGAGTCATTGGTCATATTATGAGTTGAAATGCATTGTACTTAAGGACACTTTGCACAAAAGTGTCAATATTTTTTTCTTTTTTATTTTGCATTTTGATAGTTTGATGGTTTCTCTGAGCTGAGTATGAGACTAAAAATCTGTACACTGATGAACTGAAAGTCTTTCATTTGTTTATTGTGTGTAGGCTGACATAAGTGGCTGTGCTAATTGAGTGTAAATGCTAATTGCATGGCTGCTCCGGTGTATGGTATTCTGGTAAACAGAGCTGCATCTCCAAGTGTGAATCATGGTTGGAAACCCACAGTGCCTAAGTTAAAAGCAGTGCTGGCATGGGGACCTTTGCGTGGAAATAACTACACCACTTAAAAAAACAAAAAGGAAAATGAAAAAGTAATCAGATATATTCTTTCCCTAAACACAAACACACACACACACACACACACACACACACACACACACACACACACACACAACTTCCCCACCCCCTCTATGTGGCAATGGTACAAATGTGTTGATTGCATGTCTCCAGTTGAAGGAAGGCCTATGAGGACTATGGGCTCTGTTCCTTTCTCGTCTGTTATTCCAGAACTATTACACCACAATGGCCTCCACCAACTCCAGTCTTGAGATATAGATTTTGCTCTTTTCCCCCATTGGTCGTTACGCCAATTACTTGACCATTGTCATGTTCGATTACCACCCTTGTCCTCCTGTGTCTCTTTCTCAGTTTGTCTTTGTGCTTCTCACCCCTTCCTTCTTTACACTAACTTTAATTCTCCTCCACTCAATCACTCCCTCTCTCAGTTCAATACATACTGAGATATAGCTTTTCTCTCTCTCTCTCTCTCTCTCTCTCTCTCTCTCTTTCTCTCTATCCCCTTGGTTGTGGTGACTGTGGTCCAACCCCATGTCTCCAGACATAAAGGGCAAGCATGTGAGCCCAGAGTCTGCAGCCTCTTCTCCTCCCCCTCTCTCCTCTCCTCTCCTCTCCTTTCCTCCCAGTGTGTGGTTTGAACCCCAGTCAAGATCCACCATCCTCCTTCCTCTCTCTTTCTCTCTAAAACACACACACATATATATACATATAAACTCACTCCCTCATACAAATACACTAACCTCTCTCTCTCTCTCTCTCTTTCTCTCTCTCTCACACACACACACACACACATAAATGTATATATATATATATATACACAATATGCACATACACACAAACCTCTCTCTCTCCTCCACCTCCTCCTCTATCCCCCCTTCTGCGGGTTGAGCCACACTCAGGCCGCAGTCCGGTCGGCATGTTGCCGCGGAGACACGTAATCACTCAGTCCTGGCCGGGGGATTGGCTGCCTGACTGACTGACTGACAGACTGGCGGGCTAGCTGATGTTTACCAGGGCGCCCCGCTACATGCTTTACCCTACTGAGCCAACACACTGTGGCACTTATATACGCTCGCTCTCTCTCTCTCTCTCTCTCTCTCTCTCTCTCTCTCTCTCTCTCTCTCTCTCTCTCTCTCTCGGCTGCTTTTAGCTCACACTGAGGGTTCTAGTGACGTTGCGTAGGTGGCATCCGAATGGCTCCCCACAGGAGCCCTCTGCACAGGGCTTCAACTGAGAGGTGGCCATGAATCATCATGCCATTGCTGCTCACAATACAGTATATACATATTTTAAAATTAAGATTTGTATATACAGTTAAGAACAAAATTATTCATACCCCAAGCAAATATTGATTTAATGTTGATTTTCTCTTGGCCATTATGTTTGTTCTGCCTGAAAATGACGCTGCCACATGGCTAAAGGTTGTAAGACAATGTGGTAGAAACATACCCTGGAAATCCAGAGTTCTCGCGAGAGCACAATGGAATTGTCTCTGTGAGACACTCTGGCAAAGAGCAATGTTGCACGTTACTTTTACCCCAACATTCCGGGAAACCAGCTAAACTGATGAAGACAGCGCTGCAACGTTGGAGGAGAGTACACATTGGTCGTAGTGTTATCCGATTGCGTCGAAGGCCGAAATAATTCAGAGTAAACATGGTCTAGTGTTATCCAATTGCGTGCAGTGAGATTTTTAAATGCATGCTTGTTGCCGCCCCTCGAGTTGGGCCATTACATTGTTCTTTGCCAGACCCTTAATCTTTCTAGATTATCACGGTCTGGATTTTCCAGGCTAGTAGAAACATAGAATCCAAAAAAAGAAGCGTTTTAATCTTTTTTAAACATTTTATGAAAAATGGCATGTCTAAAATTGTTCATACCCTTTCTAAATAATCAGTGGAAACATCTTTATTTGCATTCACAGCCCCTTAAAATGGTTCTTACAATACCTACCAAGCCTCTCCATGTCGCAGACCGCACCTTTTTAACAGCAATCCAGGTTTTAAGGCAGGAATGATTTTTTGCCATCACTCTGGCCTTGTGCTCACTTTTTTGACAGATTGAGGTCTGGACTCTAAAATGTTGATACTGTTCTCTGTTAACCATTTCTTGCCTTGTTTGGTTTTATGTTTTGGATCATTGTGTGGTTTAATGGCCTAATGCTGCCTATTGGGGCAGGTCTCTCGGCAGACTGCCTGATCTTTTCCTCCAGAATCTTAATGTAGCCCCTTGTTTTAGTGTTACCTCTTACTTTGAGAAGGTCGCAAAGAATCGTTCCTGCCTCAAAACCCAGACTGCCGCTAAAAAGGTGCTGATTATTTAAAAAGGGCATGAATAATTGTGGACATGCCATTTTTCATAGTAAAATGTTAAAAAAGATGAAAATGCTTCTTTTTTTGTATTCTTTGTTTCTACCACAAACTTTAGCCATATGGCAGTGTCATATACACGTGTATTATTTGTTTTGAAAACTATTGATACATACATTGCATCATGAACTGAGGCCTGACGTACCTTCGTGCTCCACAGCTTGACAGTCCAGTCAAAGGAGGAGGTGACAAAGAGGTGGGAGAAGTCAACGGTGCCCACAGCGCCATGGCAACTGATGCCCGTTACTGGACCCTGGTGGCCCTCAAACATCTCACAGATGCCAGCCTTACTGTGGAGGAGACGGGGCTGGGGTGAGATACTATACAATACAGTATACAGTGTAGTGCATTCTCAAAATGTTGTGTTCATTTAGCTAGACTATTAAAGGAACACCCAAAATCAGTAGTAATATATGTTCTTACCTTAACTTTCACGAGTTGAGTCATACCTCTCCAGCGTCCGTATGTGCACTCAAACGCTCTAGCGCGCGGCGCGAATGTGTTAGCATGTTGCTATGCTAGCGGGCTCTGCCGTAGCCGTAGAGGGAGTAAGATGGCATTAATCAAACACATCCACGTTTTCCCTACTTAAATACAGTTGCACAAGTAGTTGATAAAAATGTGTAAGGTCACACAACATGAAACTTGACGATATTACAAGCGAATAAACAGGAGAACTACAATGTCTGGCGCAATAGCACTTGGGAGTACTTCGACCTAGGTAGTAATATTAATTAACACCTAATTGTAGATCCTATCCACCACAGAGTTTAGAATCCATGCTTGATCGACCCCTCAGCCTCCCCCTCCCCTCTGAGCGAGAGAGAGGCACACACACTAGAGATGCGCTGATGGGCTATTATTTCAACCATAACTGCATAGCAAAACTTAATCCATCCATCAGCAAAGTTTTTTGACCAATTTTCAAAACCGCACCCGCCCGCCATCCGCTGTGTTTTAATGTATATGGGATGCAGCGCTGCTGACGTGAGGCTAGAAAGCTCTTGCTTGTTCTTTCTAGAAAGACTGATCCAATGCAGCAAATATATTAAAAGGCTAAAGTCCTACATTGGCTATGTTGTAGCCTATCCCCAGAATATCAGCAGCAAACTCAGTCTCTGTCTCGCAAAACAGTCTCCAAATAAAACGCACATCGGCCTGTTGCCTAGCCTATTCTGTGTGCCAATATAGCCTATCGTCCAAAATGCTTGATTGCATTGCATTCTCCACATTTTTAGCTAAATTTTCATGTACCACATCAGCATTTTTGTTCCGTGAATCTTTTGTAAATTGCTTTACAATAGCGTCGGGCCCTTGTCAGCAGCCTTCGGCTTGCCCCTTGCCACTATTCACTCCTTCGTCTTCCGATGCTAGCATAGCAACATGCTAACACATTCGCGCCGCGAGCCAGAGCGTTTGAGTGCACATACGGACGCGGGAGAGGTATGACTCAACTCGTGAAAGTTAAGGTAAGAACATATATTACTACTGATTTAGGGTGGCGTGTTCCTTTAAAGGCAGCTAATCAGAAATCAAAGAATAGAAAGTGAAAGAAAAAAATGGAACCAACGATATCTCTTTCTCCAGCCTCAGTATGGAGCAATGAGCTGCACTTCTAAAAAGTCATCAAGGTGGTTGCATTCAGAAAGTATGTGAAAAGATGTATGAGTCTGTGTATATACATACGTATGCAAGCGAATGGTGTGTGAGTGTGTGTATACATTGCATAGGTGTGTGCATATGTCTGCATGTACGGTAAGTGCATGTGTGTCTGCTGGTCTTGTGTTCTCTACAAACTCTGGAACTGATGCCCTTTACTGAGTCTCAGTCCTATGTATTTACCTCCACCTAGTGAGCGAGGCCTTCTTCTTTAATATGTCTTGCAGTGAAACATACAAATGTATGTCTTAATGGGTCATAGGTTGTGTGTGTGTGTGTGTGTGTGTGTGTGTGTGTGTGTGTGTGTGTGTGTGTGTGTGTGTGTGTGTGTGTGTGTGTGTGTCTCCACCTCCACCCATCCTACCTGCCATGTCTAGAGGCTGTGTAGACCGTTCCCTCCTCGCTTCCAACCACATAATTATTCACGTCTCCGGTGGGGAACGCCATCGCTGTCACAGCCACCGGTTTGGACTTGTTGTACACCAGCTCCATGCTCTCCTGCACGCGCACAAACACACACACACACACACACACACACACACACTCACTCACACACTCACACACACACACACACACACACACACACACAAACACAAACACACACACACACACACACACACACACACACACACACCACAGCAAAAACACGGACTCTGAGTCTAGATTACTGGAGCAAGAACAGACAGCTCCGTGCCGCCCTCCACTTTCAACATTCTCTCTGATGAGATTCACCAGCATTTTAACATTCTTCTCTCAGCTTCTCTACACCACAGCTCTCAGAATAGACATTTGAGTCTTTTATCTGTGACTTATCTGTGGATAAATATGTCAAATGGGAATGAAATAAAGTGTAACTAGGTCACTGAAGTTGTTTGAACTGGAGAATTGCTGAAGTACATGACACCTCAGGCCACATACGAAGAAAAAGTGTAAGGGAGTTAAGCCTGAATGATCACAGACTGTCAGTTTAGATCATGCTCCATTGAAGTAGTAATTTGTCACTCTGCAGGTCTACATGATACCCAACCTGCCCAGGGGTCCAATCCTACTGACACAGAGTTGGGGAGCCTGGAGGTCAGAGGTTAAGTACAGCAGGGATGGGGGTGGTGGAGCTGGACAAGTGAGATGAGTGGCCTGAATGTGGAAGTGGGGAGGGCCAGGCGTGTTCCTCAAAATTATTATTGACGTAAATGTTATTTCTTATTCTGTGAAGACTTAATAAGGTGAGGAGAGATGTTTTTTGACATTTTAAAAAATACATAAGAGGCTTGTTCCACTTATCAGTATAACTAAATTAAAAAATGTTGAAGCTCAATATCTCAGAACACAGAGAACTTTATAATTCCAAGGGGACAATTTGCTAAAACATATTTGCACTTAATGTTAGGACTGACTGACAGAGCACCAGGGACCAAACAGCAATGTTTCATTTTTTATACATTTATATTAATGTATAATGTATTATTATAATAATACAGATCTAGCCCATGATCTGGTTTTGGTTTCTCAACAACCAATCAAACTGTACCTCTTTCAATCGTGTTCCTGAAGAGGCTGTGTTGATTGGCTAGGATTGTTAATGGCTTGGTCAAGGCTGTGTATGAACACTGGAGATTGTTCAACGCAAACACTGAGTGGACAGCTGAGGCACCGCAAAAAGCGATTCACTGAGTTTGACCAAAAGTGCATGAGACTAGAATCACTGCATGCACAGTAATTAAGGAAGTATTCAAATAAATACTGTATCAAGATATGCTTTAGCGCTGCAGAAACTGGGCCCCGCTGTCTTAATTAGCAGAGACCTCTCTGGTGTTCAAAT
>NW_027468685.1:24985326-24987826 GCF_046254945.1 Alosa pseudoharengus
AGCCATACGGGTTTCTATTAAACATTGCGGGTGGAATGTTTCAAAGTCAACAGTTTCTGGTTAATAAATCGATCGATATCTGAGAACATAGAGGTCATGGCTTACGGGTGATTCTCATATGTCTGTCTCTCCCTCCCTCTCTCTCTCTCTGCCTCTCTCTCTCCCTCTCTCTCTCTGCCTCTCTCCCTCGCTCTCTCTTCTCTCTCTCCCTCTCTCTCTCTCTCTCTCTTCCCGTCTGCCCAAAGAACTGACTGAAGCACATTTTTCCTGCTGTCTTTTTTCAGAGGGCAGTCTGGCATTACTTCCTGTGTTACTGCTCCACTGTGAGTCTTTCATGTTAACTGAGAGACTGAGTGGACTGAAGACCATTTCAATCAGAGCCACATCACTGACCTCCTCACCTCTTTTCTCTACTTTATCTCTCTCTCTCTTCAGTTCTCTCTCCTCACTCCTCCACCCTCATCACTCTCCTTCATCTTCTCTTTCTTTGTCCCTCTCTCCTCCTTTTCTCTCTCACTCTATCTCCCTTTTTCTTTCCTAACTGATGTTGTCTTTCTCTTGTTCCCTCTTTCTCTCCCCGCTCTCTCTCTCTCACACACTCTCTCCCCTTCTCTCTCTCCATCGCTTTCTCTCTCCTTCCCTATTTCTCTCTCACACACTGTTCCTCTTCCTCTCTCTCCATCTCTCTCTTTCACCCCGCCTTCTCTCTCTTTGTCCATCTCACTCCCTCCCTCATCTCTCTCTCCATCTCTCTCTGTCTCAACCCCTCCCCTCTCTCCATCTCTCCCTCACTCTCTCCATCTCTTTCTCTCCCTCATTCTCTCCATCTTTCTCTCTCTCTCTCTCTCTCTCTCTCTCTCTCTATCCATCAGTGACCCACTCCATAGACCTGTGCTTCATTAGCTCTAATGAGCGTGAGTCGTGGGTCACTGTGACCAGAGGCCAGTCCCTCCGCTACCCCGGCCCATTAATCAAGGCACTTAATGAACCCATCGTAACCCAAAACCCTCCCCTTCACCACAACCACACAGCTGATGCGCCACGCCAACAGCCTATCAGGTGGCGCGCACAAGCCTCTTCCTGCAGCACGGGCCAATCAAAGCGCAGGGACCATCTCTTACCTCAATGCTTGGCGTGTGTTTTTATCAAAACAGCATGTTTATTAGTTGTACATACTGTATGTGCCGCTTTGGTGCCGCAAACAGCTGTAGCGTAGGGGTAGCAGTAAGTTAGCAGGGCCACAGGGTCAACTTCATGGGTGGAAAATGCACGCATGTAAAACTATGCGACCAAACGTACTGTAATCTGTCACTGTTGATCAGAACTTAGCTCATATTGTGAAACACGAGAGAAACCACACCAGTGTGTGTAGTCAGGAGGGAATTGTGTTTCGGTGAGGTATTTTTTCAAGTAGTCCGCTCTTTAAAACACTAGATGCAGCCCGTGCACTATATGAACGAGGGTCTTCCTTTTCAACAGGACTCATTGTGAAGACCTTTTAATACGGTCTGATTTAAAGCCATCTGTGTGCTGCTGACATGTTTCTTATCATAAAACTGCATCGAATGTTGATCTCATTAACACAAACGCGAGGCAAATACTTAAAAATGTCGAGAACCTCAACGCTGACATAATGAATCGCAGACCCCTCCGCTCGAACATGTCATCTGAACTCCCGCTCTCCCTCTTCCTCTTCTCCCACTTCGTCTGAAGTCAGACGATGCAGACGTGCCAACCTTAAGACATTAAAGAGGAGGAGGACCGAGAAAAAAGACCAAGAAATCGGCCATATATTCACACCATATGTCCATGAAAAAAACAACACACTTCCCCTCTATCAGTTCCCCCATCTAAAGTGGGCCAATGCAGCCGGTCGTGTTTTCGGTAGTCGGAGACTGGGGAGCCTGCGCTCCGCACCACCCAGCTGCTACACCCCCCCCCCCCCCCCCCAACCCCCACCCCCGCTACTGGGTTCGGCTCAATTTGTCCCGGTGGACCAGTTTGGTCGGGTTCTGCCAGAGGGGAAATTAGTCGACGCGAGGCGACGCACGGAGCCCGACTCCCGGAGCCTGCTTGTCATATTAGAGCGAGTGGTTGCCGACTGAGAGAGGCCATGCCTTTACATTTACTGCATGTGTTTGTTGGTAGCGCTTATAGTATTTACTACTGTTACTGAATCAACTCTATCTACTCCCCAACATTTTGAATTGGCCTTATTACACATGAACTAGTAGATTTGATTGATTATGACATGTCTCAACAAAATACTCTATCCATCCATCCATCCATCCATCGATAGAGCCGTGCTCTCATCCATCATTCATTAATTTATTCTGCCACTTATTTAGTTCTGCCACTTGCATTCGTATTTGCATTATTTGTCCCAACATGTGACACTGCCTCTTCCATCTGACTGTAGATCTACTCTCAGCCAGCGGTCGGCTCTCATCAGTAACTCCTAAAATCCCCGGTGTGCAGCCCAGCTCGGCGAGCGAGCATA
>NW_027468685.1:25002826-25015326 GCF_046254945.1 Alosa pseudoharengus
GCGCCTAATTATGTATTCCGCGGTATGTACAAAAACTGCTTGTGAAAGCGCACGTCTATTTTGCGCCTAAAAACTTCTGCCTTGTAAAAGCAGGTGTTAATCCAAATTGCAGTTAAATGTGTCAATAAGAGAACCTTTCAAAGACAACAGAATCACTATTTAGAGCATTCGTAAATTGCGGTAGGTGGCGGAGAAAAGCAGATAAAGGCACAGATTACACTATGAATTGAAAGTTTGATAAATACGACGTAAACTTGGGTCTGATAGCGTTCGTTATCTGCGGTTTGTCCATGGCGCTGATATCGTTACGTTCGCAAATATACGCACATCTGGCCCTGAATCTCATGTGATAAAGGTTCAGTGCAACCAAGTGCTTCTATAGCAAAGTGAAATACACTGTGCATTTGTGCTATAAACACAAATGTAGGTACTATTGTGTACTAAATACACATCTGTACAGTACTCACTGAGTGAGTGAGTGAGTGAGTGAGTGTGTGTGTGTGTGTGTGTGTGTGAGAATGTGTGTGTGTGTGTGTGTGTGTGTGTGTGTGTGTGTGTGTGTGTGTGTGTGTGTGTGTGTGTGTGCATGTGAGTCCCTGAGTGTGTGTGTGTGTGAGTGAGTATGGCGACGCTGGGACAGAAAATAGCCTGCACACGGGAGAGGCCTGGTCCTGCCTGCCAGCAACGGCAGCCACGCACCCAGCACTGCTCAGCCAAGCACTGCACTGCACTGGCCCGGAGGGGAGGGAGGGAGGGATGGATGGATGGATGTTTGAGTGTATGGATGAGTGGATGGATGGGTGGATGAGAGAGCATGGGAGGAAGAGGAGGGAGACAGTGGTGGGGAGGGAAACCATTCTCTGGGCTGGACACTCTGGTGGCTGCTGCTGCTGGGTTTGACCTAACGTGACCAGGGCTTGGAAGGGGACATGATGAGCTGCTGAGAAGCAAACGCCAAGGTGTGTGTGTGTGTGTGTGTGTGTGTGTGTGTGTGTGTGTGTGTGTAAGCATATCCGAGTGTTTATGTGTAATGATCATGTGCATGCCTAGCCTGTGCGATGTGTGTTTGTATGTATGTATGAATCTATCTTTATGTGCCGGATTACGTGTGAGTATCAAAACTTTCTTGTTAGTGCAACCCACCCATAATGTAGGTAACACAAAACATTTGTGCTGTTTCGCTTTTCCCATTGGAAATAAAGGGAATTTAAAATGACGATGGAAGATGGTGCATAATTGTTGTTAGTAAAAAAAATTTGAGATTTGGGAATTGGGATCACATAAGACATTACATATAGAGTCCGGGAGGAGTCATTACAAGATTTTTTATATCGAAAACATGCGCTCCTTTTCCTAAAACATGGGCTAAAAGACAAAATAATGTACTCATTTTTATTACGGTAAATAAAACTTTTATTACTGTGCGCTCGTTTCAATTACTTTGTTCCAAGGTTTTATTCAAAGGAACTAGACCAGCACAAAAGACCAACTTGGGCTATAGGTTGGGATACAAAGGAAATTATGTAATGAAACTTCCAGGCTCCATTAATTAGAAATGTGTAGTAAGTAAAATAACTATGATAATGTATAACTATAATAATGTACTGTATATTAATATGTAAATTATTTAAACAGTGCAAGTTGGTTATCTAGCAAATATGCCTGGCAAATATGTTAACATAAACAAAACCGTAACCATAGTAACCATTCATCGTGACCTGTGACCTTAACCGTCTTCGACGCAGTGTCTCGTGACCGATATAAAGGCGAATTATGTTCATAATAATATACTGTAAATTCATATGTAAATGATTTAAACCATAGACTGTATATATAGAACTGGACAGTGTGGTTGCATTCAGCAGTGTTCTATGGAATTGAAGCCGCCGAGGCGACGCCATCTTGGAAAATTTGCAACCAATTTGAAGTGCGGCTGCGCAGCAGAAGTTGAAGCATGCGCAGTGAAGAGGAGTCGCGGTCAGGCACGCCCACTCAGTTGTCACTCAGCGAGTTAAACACGCCCTTGTCAAGTGAAACCCGCCCCCTTCTCCTTTCCACAACGCAGGTCGACTCGGCGCCGAAGGCTAGCTGGCTGGATGAATTTTGCGGCTGTGTTAGCTAAACAGTACAAACAACAATCGGTTTGTTCTTGTCTGGTAAGTGTTGCGTATTAACTGAAAGGTTTTTTTTGTCTATTATTGTTCTTAAATACGTCTAAGAGAGCTTATTATGTTGATTATAGACTGTGACAATTTAGTATGGTGAATACTAATGAGCTAACAACAAAAATACGGACAGCGAATTACATGCTAACGTTAGCAGCTACATTAACGTTACCGTCAACGGGAGGCTAAGTTAGTCGTTGAAGTGAAGATTACCACACAGCTCCCGTAACAGTCGATGCATGATCTACTTGGTTTTATTAGTTTTTGCTGTTTTCAAATATCTCAATCTTAATGTATGCCATCTCAACATGGAGTAACCATTGACTGTACATGGGGATTAATAACACTAGACAGTCAGTACAGTAGCAGCTATATGATGTGATAAAGCAACGCAAGTTAACGTTAACGTAATGTGAAGCATGGACCTCATCAACCCATCATGTTAATGTAACTACTAGCCAGTTTGCCAGCGTTGCATTTTTTCTAACGTTAACGACAGACACCTCTGTTAGAGCTACTTCTGTGATGGTAGGTCGGTAGCATAGATTGTAAGAAATAGGTCGGTAGTTGTAGACCAAGTGAATGATCGATAAATGAAACGCCTGCATTAAACACTACGCCAAGAACCAGTCACTTCCCAGGGATATCGGTGAACATTTGAGAAAGACCTTAGTTTGTCATCTAACGTCCATGATCAGCCATACTGATAACGTTATTTTTCAAGCTGACGCAAGTTAATAACATTACCACCGCATATTTAAATGTGTAGTTAACATTAGGTAGGCTGTGAAGTTTATTGCACACATATATTTAATTAATTGGTATTACTAGTGGTGTTGAGTGCCTGATTAGATGCTTTGCAATGTTGTAAAATTGTCTGACTAACTTTATTGTAACTTTCCTTTTTGCAGGTAAGATGGCTGAATGTACTGGAGGTGGCGGCAAGGTGGTCTCCATGGTCTACATTAGTCTGCAAGCAAGGGAATGCCTACGTGAAGTGGTTTGGCTGGGGTGGTCTGAGGTGGCATGTCCTCCTCCTTTCTCCAAGTCCCCTGACATCCATCTCCCTGACATCACCCACGGTCACTGGATCAACCTGAAGCCCCTTATACATGGGACATTGCACAGCACCACTACGTTCTGAAAACACATGACTTTCAATAACTTGTGTGGCACCAAGAAAGGTCTGCCGCTGCTCTGAACCTTCTGTTAATGTGACATCATTCATACTTGAGGCTGTACACATCCCTTTGTTTCTATTTTCTTTATTGATGTCACCCAAACTTCAACTTTCTGTATGCCCCTGAACTCACACAAATTGTAAATTGCAATGCGCCATTTAACCAGTGGTGTAGTCTAGTTAGTTAGTTGCAGTGGTGGGTATACTGTGAGCAACCCCAAATGTTATTGAATACGTATCCTTGCCTATTTTAAATGGGTATACTGAGATGATGATGCTTTTTAAATGGGTTTACTGTGTAGTCCTGTGTATCACGTAGACTATACCATACCACGGTCATTTAACTGCCTTGATATTTAAGTCAGAGGCCATTGCTTAGTATTTAACTGTAGCCTACACAAAGATGTAGACGTTACAAGAATATTAATATCAGAATAATTATTGGTTGATACTAAATCAATATTGAATGTTTTTTTTTATTTCTTTTGTGTGATATATCATTCAGAATGTTGCAACATGACTGGTCTTCAATCAGCCAAAGAGGACACATCGTAACTCCTCTCCTAGTTACTCTCCATTGGCTCCCTACAGTAGCCAGAATTAAATTTAAATCTCTCACTTTGGCCTATAGGACACTGACGGGATCTGCTCCTTGTTATTTTAATTCACTGATCAAGCTATACATCCCCAACCGCCCACTGCGGTCTTCTGATGAGCGTCTGTTGTGTCGACCAGTCTTAAACGCTAGGTCAAATTCAAGACTCTTTTCCTCAGTGGTTCCATGTTGGTAGAATGAGTTGCCAGTGCTCTTCGTTCTTGTGATAGTTTTTGGTCTTTTAAGCACTTCTTATACATTATGGTTTGTATGCAGTAGTACTGTTTTATTTTCATTATAGGCTGTTGATTAATTTGACATTGTTTATTATTGATATTCTCCTTAATGTAGTCTTACCATGTTATTGTTATTATATTATTGATTTAATGGGTATTATTATTTATTATTGCTTTCCCCACTCATTTTCATTGTTTATTTCATTAGGCTATTGATTGATCACTGTTTTAAGTATTATATTGTTTTGTATTTGTTAAGGGTAACCATAACCATCATCATAATGTGGTATTTTCTTATGCACTTGAAACAAAGAATAAAAATGTTTCTTTAAACGTAGTACCACTTTAAACACATCACACACTGAACAGCAAAGTAGCTTCCTGATTATGTGTAAAATGTTTACGGAGTATCCTGATGTAGTAGGTCCATGTTCTCATATTTTTACAGCTGACATGAAGGCTGCAATATTACATTTTTGATTTATAATGGAGCACCCTCTCTGACTAGCAAGCCTGTGGTAGAGGCATACGATTACAGACATATTGAGAGAGCCTATCAATGAGTTCTCACAGTTTTCAATTTAGACGTATTATTTTGAAATGGTGTACGTCTACGGGAGGATTACACATCACTGGCAAGACCTGATCAAATCATACCAATGCAAAATGCTTCTCCAGCAGTGCAATCGCAGGTAACAACGATACCTTAACGCATTTTCAGATACCGCTGTTCTGAGCATACTAAGCATTTGTAACTTTGAATCCCTCCTCACGTTAAGCTATGGTCCAATAATGTTTTCACTAAAACACAAGTAACGTTATTTGTCGGGCTGATTCATAAATGGGCATACCGAGGTTGTCGACCTAGCAGGCTAGGTGGCGTTTATTGCCATTCGCAAAACTAGCAAGCAAGAGTTAACGTTAATGAAACTTAACATCGCCTTCTCCAGTGACTTAAGTGTATTCAAATGAAGTTGCAACGATGATGGCGGCAATCACTGGTTACGTTAAACCATTTGAAACAAGTAGGACTGTCAATGATGGTGACTATGGCTAACGTCACTTCAATATAGCAGAGCCCTTTTACTTTACATATCAACTGGCTAATGCTAGCATGATGTAGCATGCTATGAGCTAATATACTTAGCATCTACGAAAGAACAGCACATATCTTTTTTCACAAAGAATCTGTCACAACTAACAACGATGTCTCTCTCTTACAAACAACTACACAATGTATGACTATCAATGTTGTATTTAGTCAGACTGTGATAAGATATAGCCTAATGATAATAACAGCAACACTTATTTAGGTTAGATTATGTGTCGAAATCAGGTGTCGTTAAAATAAGTGAGCGATGACGTGGTAGTGTCTGCAGCCTAGACGTTAAAACATAATGGACAAAGCGTCGTGTCTGCAGCCAGCCAGCTGTCAATCATAGGTGTAAACACGCCCTTTTTAGATTTGTTAATATAACATTAAAAAAAATAATTTCAGCGAGAAAAGAAAAATTGTGTGTATTGAAGCATCTTGAAAACTATTTTTTCGAATAAAAAGTTGTAGATACAAAAATAGTTTTAGGTGAGAAAAGTGACAAGGAAAGTTGGCTACTTGGCCATTGAAATACATGGGGATGGGCGGAGTTACACATTGTACTGCAACCAGCCACCAGGGGGCTCTGGACTAGCGCTCGCATCACTCTTAACAGACGGCACACTGTCCAGTTCTATATATACAGTCTATGATTTAAACAGTGCAAGTCCATAGTAACCATTTATCGTGATTTGTGACCTTAACCGTTGAGCTGTGCTTGTTGCTAGGGCTTAAGGTCCAGGTTTAGCCCTGTTTATCCCTAGCCTGGTAAATGCTCCCTGGACCACTGGGAGCTAAGCTCAAGCAGCAGGCTTGGCCCACAGTATAAACAGGGCTATAGTAAAAGAGCACACATATCAACATCTGTGAGTAGATATATGTGTGGGTCTGTCTGAATATACATGAGAACCTAAGACACTTGACCATAGCGAGTTGGTCAGACAGCGTTTCCACCACACTGGCTAGGGCGGAGTGCAAAGCACAGCTGATTCATTGCCGTGGTTAAGCGACGACAGGTTAACCGGTGACCTGAGAAACGGTTGCCACGGCTCAGCGGGGGCTGCGGCTTCCTGTGCCGGCCTCCACGGGCGCTCTTCTCCCCGGGGGCTGGTTTGGAACCCCGGCATTAAAACAAAAAACAACAGCCCAGTAAAATTTGTCGGACATTCGCCGGGGCCCGCAAAAATGGCTGTTTCTCACCGTCCTCAAAGAGAGAGGCTTCCCTGTGGGGATCAAATAAAAACACAAGCAAGATCACAAAGCTGCGCTTCCGTAATGGGCTCTGTGCATGCGTTTCCCTTTGTCTGTGGTCAGATGGGCTTTCTGCCCCTGGGTGAATAACAGGGGATGCAAATGCACAAACTCACGGTATTAGCAGGGTCTTTTGCATGCACCTTAGGAGTTGCATGAGAAATGTGAGTCTGAACTCCAGGTACTCTCTCTATCTCTCTCTCTCTCTCTCTCTTTCTCTCTCTCTCTCTCTCTGTCTTTCTCTCTCTGTCTCTCTCTGCAGTGTGGGTTTAATCCTGTGGGTGAGGTTACTTTCCTCCTCCTAGCCTGCCATTTATTAGCCGCGCTCTCGGCGGGGCGATGCATTAAATCCCCGTCCACCCCACTCGGCTCGGTTTGATGAGACGCGCACTCCGACATGGCGATGTAATGACATCCTCCTCCTCCTCCTCCTCTTCCTCCTCCTCCCCCTCCTCCACCTTGCATCGTTCGACCCCCTCCCCACCTCCTCCACCCATCCAATGTTTCTCTCACGCTGCTTAATCTCAATTCCAACGACCCCCCACCCACACACACACACACACACCTCCACCGCTTGTCGCCATAGCAGAACTCCCCCGCCATTTCCACCGACTGGCGCCTAAAGCTGCTCGGTTTCTCGGCCCCGTCGCGTTTCCACGTAGCCTGCCGCTCACCGCTCACAGCCAGGCTAATCGCCGAAGCGTAATCACATGATGGTGTGAGGGGAGAGGGCCAATCTGCGCTTCTGAGACCCTCGGAGGCGCCATTAGGGCTGATTTGCACCGTCCGTAGTGCATTATCTTTCCGGGGACAAATGAAATTGGCCATTTCATTACGCACAGGGCCGGGGGGGGAGATAAACATCTTAACGTGGCTGGAGGACGTGGAGAGATGGACGCTCCACAACAGGTGATCAGGGGTCTCCTGCTCACACACACACAAACACACACACACACACACACACACACACACACACACTGATCCTCTCTGTCTCTAGGCCGTCCATTTGCGCACCATGTGGAGTGGATTACGTCCATGTGGGACGTTTTCCTCCCGCTTGCACGGTAGAACACCACCGGACCCCGTGCCAAGATCTTTTTTACCCTCGTCTCAACCTGCCGCCACTGCAGAGCATCCATCACCACGACAACATGAAATAGCTTTTAACCGGTAGCCACGAATCAAAAGGATGCCCCCCCTCCCCCCACACACATGGTTTAGCACTGGGGGGGGGGGGGGGGGGGTGCTTGTGTGCCAGGGGTGGAAATATTAAACTTGAGGTTTGGTCTGTGTGCGCGGAGCTGGACGGTGTCCAACGCACTGCGCGGGGCAGCACCCCATCCTGAGCCTGAGTTTGACCCATCTCAGCTAGATGGATGTTGACACGGTGAGCCTCCTCGGGAGAGGAAGGGATATGACACCATGCAAAAAACGATCACGATCTGAAGAAAATGAACGGAAAGAAGGAAGTACACACACACACAAACACACACACACACACACACACAAACAAAAACCAGGAGAAGATGCCATCCATTAAATGGCAGTCTTTCATCCAGCGGTTTATTGAGCCAAGCTGTTTAGCTGGAGGCTTTTCACACGGGACATGGGGGCGATTACACAATCGGGAAAAAGGCCCCTGCCGTCTGACAAGTAGGTAGGGAGGTTTCATTTCATTTTTCGGGAAAAGGAGATGTAGGGAGACTAAACATCATACATGATGGAATGAGATAGTGAGGAAGAGAGAGGGAGAGAGGGCCTGAGGGAGAGACACATGAAATAATTCAGGACACTCATATGTGTGAAAGAGCCACATGTAAACACATCCACAATCGGCCTACACACACACACAAACACACACACATATGCACAAATGTACAAATGATATACAAAGTCACCACCATTCCCTGCCTCATAACCCTCTGTCCTCAAACTTACACTCACACACACACACACACACACACACACACACAAACACACACAAAGGGCTGCCTCAGAAGTTGGGGGTGGGGGGGTTGGTTGGGGGGTGTTGAGCCGTCCTCACCGACCACAACACAGGCTGCACACTGACGAGTAGGAGGCGGCGACGTGCACATGAAAGAGCTCTCTAATGTGGTGCTGGCACGACACCCGCCGTCTGAAACAAACGCTATCTCTCTCCCTCTCTATCTCTCTCTCTCTCCTTCTCTCTCTCTCCCTCTCTATCTCTCTCTCTCTCCTTCTCTATCTCTCTCTCTCTCCTTCTCTATCTCTCCCTCTCTATCTCTCTCTCTCCCTCTCTATCTCTCTCTCTCCTTCTCCCTCTACCTCTCTCTTCTCCATCTCTCTTTCTCTATCTCTCTCTCTCTCTTTCTCTCTCTCTCTCTCACCGCATCACACCATCTCTGCATCTCAAGGCTCACAGAATCCTGTCCTCTTCCTGTCCTGTTCAGGGGAGTTCATCTCCTGTACTCATATCTCTCTCACACACTCTGACACACACACACACACACACACACACACACACACACACACACACACAAACTCTCCTCTCTCCATTAACAGCAACAGCAGCAGCAGCAATAGCCAAGGTAGTCAAGAAGACCTGCGCATGCGAGAGCCTTGCCCTGACCTCTGAGTCAGATACCATAATCATTTTCACCCCACAGCCCACACTCAGAGATCTACACACACACACACACACACACACACACACAGACAGACAGACAGACACACACACAATCTAGGATGGCTCTGAGTAATCTGTGTTTAAGACAGAGGCAATTTAGAACAGGTCCTTTCTTGGGGGAACTTGAGCACCGCGAGCGGTAATCTGACGTAGTGGCTTCTCGGTTTTATGTCGCCTGCGGGAGCTCTGTAAACAAGAACCAAATAAAGTGGCTGTTATGGTCCCTGTTAAGTCTAGGTCTACCTCTGGTACACAACATTATTTCTGTTATTGACTTTACTTTTGTTGGGCTATTATGAAAAACTGAGTCAGCCAACCTGTGCTTTTTTATGTAATGGTGAAAATGTGTCTTATATGTCATAAAGGGAACTGCTAAAAGTATTTTTATATTTCCAGTGCCCTGGATTACAAATCTAATACATTTGACAGTCTAGCCAGGTCATACTTTAAAAACAACAAACAATGAGAGGTGAGGAGTCAACCCCAACCTATCATCGTATAGCATCATATCGCTATCTGCCCTATTGAAAAAGCAGAACATTGAGAGACTAGAGTATGTCTAATAAAGGAAACAAAAGGTAGCCTTCTCAAACGGAAATATCGGCAGCTGTATATGTGTACAGTACACACACACACACACACACACACACACACACACACACACACACACTGACTCAGACAGACCTAAAAAAAAAATCTCACAGACAAATATGTGTGAGAGAAAGAGAGATTGTCACGCTCTCTCCTCTGAAATAAAATGAAGACGACCCACAGAGGGGGGCGAGAGTATGTTTCCTCTCACTGCTACTTGCTCATCAAACACGCTCCGCGGAGTGCCGAGAGAGAGAGAGAGAGAGAGAGAGAAGAGGAGGAAGAGAGAAAGAAAGGAGAGAGGCTCTGAGAGCAATGCCTGGCTTCTCTAATGGACTCTGACGCTGGCCTTCCCCTGCGGCCTCCACTCTCTCACACACACACACACACACACACACACACACACACACACAGGCCTAGAGAGAGAGAGAGAGATGGAGAATAATCAAGGAAAGAGAGGCAGGAGGCGTGTGAGGAGGGTGCCCAATCTCCCCTCCACACTGTGACCTGATCACCGTCACCTTCATCAGCCTCTAGGGGAGGAGAGCAGGTGAGGGAGGAGGCCACAGACAGCAGACAGCCTGGCACACAAACTGCAGGGAGTCACATGCACAGCACAAACACTGGGGCTGGAGATCTGGGCCTTTATACTCTATTCATCTCATTTCATCCATTCCATTTCATTATATTCATTCTCATCAAACTACTCAGCTTGTTCAGGTCTAAGGCCTCATTTCCGATATCCTAAAAATATGCTAATTATTGAATTGCTAATGTGAACTGCAATAGATGCAAAGATGAGTGTGAATTTGAGTACTGAATATAACCCTAAGTACAGCTCAATACAAGGCCTCTCCACATGTTTTGAAGAATACATACAAAAATGTCTAAATACTATTATACAGAGATTAGCACTGGGATAAACAATAATTTGTTGATTATTCTGTGTATTTTATTCTGTTTAAGTATTCTGCGAGATTACTCATTTTACTCAAGAGGATGTGTTTAATCAAAGACATCATTTGAAAAAGTTCTGGCAGAGGCAGATCCAAGCGGATGAAATGGAACGGTGACTCTTCTGAACGTTTGATAAGCTTTGCTTCTTTTTTGGACTCAAATCTAAGAGCGCTGAAGCTCTGAAGTTTGCTGCTTGGCGGAAAGAGAGAAAAAAACAAAGCCCTGACAATTTACTGGAAAAGATGCCTTGGATCAGGCTCAACCTCCTTGTGCGTTAACCTCCGCATCGAGCTCGTTTGTCATCATTATGACAAACGGCGGGAGATTGATCACACTGTCCTTTTATTTGGGTGCTATCTCCCCGCCAAAGGGGCTGCGCAGAACAGACCAGAACAGACCAGAACAGACGTCCCTTTGGGAACCTGACACAGCGATCTGGGGTCTGGAAATATTCAGACAGAGAGAGAGAGAGAGATGCAGAGGAAGATACAGAGAGATGGTGGCCTTTAAAAACAGATAAAAACAATCATACACAATGCCAGCCGTGCAGGAAATGCTTTGGATAATCAAAACAAACAAGTCAAAAGGGAGAGTTCCTCTTGCATCTGGTCTCATCAAACTGTGTGAGAGATGAATGTGTGGGTCCCTGTCCAGAATTAAATATTTTCACAATAGGCCATTGCGAATCTCAAGTTTCAAACAAAAAAAAACGTGAAATTTGTATTTCCATGTTCCTTTTCATTACTAAAGGAAAAGAAAAATTTAGAAAAATCACAATAAAAATAAATAATCTAAAATTAAATAAATTATAAAAAAAAACAATTAACTTTACTAGCTGTGTAAAGGGAGTTACATCTTTCAAAAGAGGGGAGGACTAAGAAAATAAATAAAATCAGATTGATTTGTGTTGTGTTGAGTTTGTCAGCCTAGGCATAATGACAAAAGCTGGGTAATTAAAGGTCTGTCAGCTGTTAGCTTAAAAACGAGCTCTCTAATTACCAAGCTTATCTGGCACTTTAAACTACCGTACGACGCTTTAGCTGACTATTCCCGACGTAGGCCTACTGTAGCTTTAGAACACAAGCGGTGTGGTTTGACCTCGATAATCAGAAATTCAGAAAATACGGTCATTCTAGATTTCATACTTAAAGTTTTGAATGAAATCAGCACGGTGGTCCACCGGGGGACGGTGAGCGCTTATACTCGGGAGAGAGGGGACCGGTAATGAACCTTCATTATGCAACGGCTCTGTGGCCCGCAAGCACCGTGCCAGTGGGCTGGCAGCGGCCCACAACCACATCTTTAAGGCGCTCATCATGCCACGCCATGCACAGGCCGGCCACAGCGCATGATTAAACCTCATGACTTCAAACTTTCCAAACGCTCGCCTGTCAAACCCAGCGGCTCCAGACGGAGAAGTGAGCTCAACTCCTTTTCAACAAGTCACCAAAGAAGCAGGGGGGAAAGACATAAAAGTGTTTCATTAGGGAACGATTATCAATATAGGTTACATTTGTTTTGCATGTATATCCACATGTCTTTAGAGCCTCGCTTAATGTTCTTTTCTATATTAGTTTTAGATTAAATTAACAAATATGCCGTGCGCGAATCTTTTTTCTTTCTTTTTTTGCCTACGGAATTCAAAACAAAACCTTACACATATTGTTATGAAACAGTAGGCTACCTACGCAATACCCTGTAGCATATCCTGTACGCTACATAAAATTGTAACTATTGCAATACCCTGTCTTAGATTTGGAGGAA
>NW_027468685.1:25017826-25025326 GCF_046254945.1 Alosa pseudoharengus
TATTTAAATACACAATAAAATCACCAAATAAATTAACTGTATCAATGCGCCAGAGGTAACCAAGATGACTTCAATTTGCTTTCACATTTTCTTGTTCCTCGATAGCTTCATAATGGGAGAGTGAACTTTTCTCAGAGTGTCCAGTAATGTCTTTCAGATTAGCCGTTACTCTCGAGTCTCTTTTCTCGCAATTATGAGCCATTAGAGGGACCACCACCACAAGTTTGAAAATACAGTCGGGGAAGGGAAGCTCTCTCGCCCGCTCTCCCCTCACAGACCCCCTGAACTAATGGACCAGCAAAATGCCAGAGGAGACATTTGTGAGTGCGCCTACACACGCACACTCACACACAAACACACACACACACACACACATACACACTTACACGCATACGCACACACGCATATGCACACATGCATGTATACACATAAACACACACACACACACACATAACACAAATAGCTCCTTTGACCTTGTGAACTTCCCACCCCAACTGGGGTTGTTTCCAGGGCAGCAGACCTTATACTGAGCAAGAGTAGGAGAGGAGGAGAGCAACAGAGAGAGAGAGAGAGAGAGATAGAGAAAGAGAGAGAGAAAGAGAGAGAGAAAGAGAAAGAGAAAGAGAGGCTGGTTTGTGGTTCGCTGAGTGCAATTACTGCCTTAATATCATAACGCTCCCAAACAAGTCCCCCGACAGCGCCCAGCCAAACAGACCCCACGGTCCACAGTTCAGCTCCGACGCCGGGGCCCTCTTTCCACCGCGGTCCATTAACAGCCAGACGGAGCTCTGGAGCGAAAGGGATCCAGTGGCAGAGCCCGGGGCCCAGGACAGAGGTCTGGTCTGGGCCGAGGCGACGCTTGTGGTGGACCAGGGCGCTCTGATCCAGTGCCCAGCTGAAGTAGGGGCCAGCCAAGCTGGCATGGTAGCGGGTGCGTGTTGGAATACACATGAAAACACACACAAACTCTACAGAAATGAAGACAACTATATGGGCATGTGCTCAGCTAAGTGGGATCACATACATATGCACATGGAAACATTATATAAATGCATACACAAAAACTAAATGCATACACCAACAGACAAAATCGCATACAAATCACACACACACACACACACACACACACACACACACAAGCACAAACATCCAATATAAATCAACGTAAGCAAATACATCTGTACACACACACGCTGTCTTTCACACACAAACACACAAACACACACACATACAGTACACACACACACACACACACAAACACACACACACACACACACATGGCCTGTACAACAGATTTTCCTCTTTTTTCCTTTTCTATTTTACAACTGGAACAGATATTCATCTCCTGATGGAAATCAAAGGGGGGGCCTGTGAGGGGAGAGCCTGCTCACGCCATGTCAGCAGTCCTGGCTGGCCGCAGCTCCCAACTTGCTCCCTCTGGCTCTCTTTTTCTCTCTCTTTCTCTCTCTGTCTCTCTCTCTCGTTCTCTGGACTCTGTGTGCTTGGGGCTTGGCTCCACTCAACTCCTCCGGGGCAACAGACTCAACTGTGTCAAAAATCAACTGTGTGTGTGTGTGTGTGTGTGTGTGTGTGTGTGTGTGTGTGTGTGTGTGTGTGGGGGGGGGGGGGGGGTTAAGAGCCTCTCCCTGTTTTCAGAGCGTTACCGTCGGCCTGCCGCAAAGCCTTTCCTGCACAACCCCAAACCCACTCGCCCAGCTCCCTACCCACCACCACCACCACCCCGTCTCGCCTTGGCCCAAGGACAATCAAATGCCAGATCTAATGACTCTCCCTCTTTTTAAAAATGCTTGTTTTCTTTAGTCTTTGGAAAAGGCCAAAGGAATCCGCAGTCTGCTCTCTTGAGAGAAGCTGGATATAACGCACGCTGCCTTTCTAATGAGACTTGAAATGCAAGGCCGACAATGGCTGGCAAAAGTTGGTTGGCAACTGTGCCTGTGTGTGTGTGTGTGTGTGTGTGTGTGTGTGTGTGTGTGTGTGTGTGTGTGTGTGTGTGTGTCTGAGTGCAGTGTAGTCGGTATCTATATGTGCAATTGTGTCTGTGTCCGGGGTATACAAGTGTGCATGTATGTGTGTACTGTATGTGTACATGTAGGTGTTTATGTCTGTTTGTGTTCATATCTGTGTGTGTGTGTGCGTGTGTGTCTATGTGTGTCTATGTGTGTGTGTGTGTGTGTGTGTGTGTGTGTGTGTGTGTGTGTGTGTGTGTGTGTGTGTGTGTGTGTGTGTGTGTGTGTGTGTATTTGTGTGCGTGTAAGAGACAGAGTGTGTGTGAGCACCAAAATCCACTGGAGTCCTGACCTGTCCAGGACCTCTCGGGCTGCCCTGTCGTAAAAAAGATGAGCCATGCGTCTGCAATGTCACTCACCGCTCCACACTCTCCCACTACAAGGCTCGCCTTTCAGACGGCCCCATAAAGCCAATCAGGCGCTGGAGCCACGCTTTATCAAGGCCCCTGATTGGCCGTGTAATTGGATTGTCCCGGACAATGCACAGTTAAAAACGCAGGCGAGCTCTCACCACGCAACACACAGAAGCCTCCGCTGCAGACACACTACATACATTCATGCACGGCAAGAGGCAGCGGAAATGAAAATCTCATTTCATTAGTGCGACTGAATGTCGTTAATGAGACAGACACACTCATATTTACACACACACACACACACACACACACAAACACACACACACACACACACACACAAACGCACACACACAAACTCATAAACACACACAAACTCACACACTAACAGTTAACCACATAAACAGACACACCCTGTGTTCATACATACACACATACACATACACACTCACACACACACAGACGCACAGGAAACTTAATCATTGTTTTTTTTTTCCTTTTGGAGACAATGTCCAGAGGATTGAGAATAATGGTCTAACTCAGTGAGGTCAAAAGTTCAGGACACGAGAATCCCTGAGTAATGCCTTGGCCTTAAAGTGACAATACACTTACGAGTGAAAACCTAATTTGGTTGTGGTTGAAACGCACTCAGACACATCCCTGCAAACTCGTCTGATTTCGTACTCATGTGTTACTTGGCTCAGTACACAACAAATGTGAAAACCATGACCAAAGCACTTCAGTGGTACTAAACACCACGGGGAAACGTTCCCTATCCACAGACGCCCTCTTTGTCTTAATGTTTGTCTTGATATTTGGTGCGTTTACTGTACACATGGCAAAGCAGGCTCTGGAGTGGGGGAATAGTGGCTAGTGCAATCAGCAAGAATGTAGACAATCACTAGCATCACCAAACCTAATGGCAAGAATAGCCTTCCCTGCATA
This sequence comes from Alosa pseudoharengus, assembly GCF_046254945.1. Taxonomy (NCBI): domain Eukaryota; kingdom Metazoa; phylum Chordata; class Actinopteri; order Clupeiformes; family Clupeidae; genus Alosa; species Alosa pseudoharengus. The sequence continues at coordinate 25,021,152 of NW_027468685.1, forward strand.
TGCATCATTTTATTTCAGGAACAAAACAACAACAAAAAAAAGGTTTCTGCCGTGAGTAAGCTGTCACCTACCCAGTCAGTCTTCATCAGTCTTTTTCGAGGAACAGCGTTTCACATCGCATTCTGTGGTTCTCTGTAATGCAGGACGTGGTCAGAGTCTCACGCTAGGCCCCCTTCAGAGGATGCCCTGCGGCCAGCAAGCCCTGAGTGGCCACGCTCCCACATAGACCGTGTCCACCATCAGATGAGCTGGGAAATCAAACGAGGCAAACAGTCTGGCCATTGACCCAGCAATAGGACTCTGTGGTCCGCTTCAAAACTCAATAAAGGTTAACCAAACACACACACACACACACACACACACACACACACACACGATCGCCATCGTTCAGCAAGCATAAGGCAAGCTCTTGTTTGCAAAAGTGGAGCGACTCTCCAAGGGCCAAATGGGGAGGGCACAAAGGAGCACACACACACACACACACACACACACACACACACACACACACACACACAGAAACACACACGTGATCCCCACCATGGGGTCAGTCCATGGGGAAATGGCCGTGTCGATAAAGCACAATCAAAGGCCCCACAATTACAGGCCTGGCCTGCACACTGCACAGCTCCCCGGTCCAACACCCCACCCCACACCTTTGTCACCCCCCCCCCCCTCTCCAAATCAAGTGCACAGCTGCGTATTAGAGTTCTCCCAAAACTAGCGCTTCTCACTCTTCTCACTCACACACACACACACACACACACACACACACACACACACACACACACACACACACACACACACATCGCCATACACACAAGAGTGTTCAGACATAAAACAGAGGCCTATATCAGGCAGTGATGCTTTGGTCCCATTGGCTAGAGTGGAGCAGCTGTGTACTCTGGTGTTCAGAGGGAGAAGTGAAATGGTCTCTGTGAAGGATGACACACCACCGCCTGCATCACCAGACAGAAACAGCTGCCACTCGGTCCCAGCCAAGACCCCAGGATGAATCTCATCTCACTCCTACAAGCAGTCACAGAGTTCCGCACCTCAAGATCCGCTGGAACTGAGCAAAATCCCTCTAAAAAAATGTCCTTGGGGAGCGTCTTGGTATAAATAAGAAACCTAGTTCTAGAACACTCTCTGTTAAAAAAAAAGGTCTATAAAGCCTTTTTCATCAGCGGGTTCTGGAGGAGACTGAAGGCTAATTGCCGGCGTCTCTTTGAAAGTGCAGCTGCAGTTTAGGGGGAATCTGTGGGAGAAGCAAGAAGGTGCATTGAGGGGGCCTGCGCTGTTGCCGAGCGACAAGGGTCAGAGTGAGGCGATGAGAGTGTGTGTCCCATCCACCGTCTACTGCGAAGCCCCCTTACACAGTAACAACACCTGGCAGTCTCCGCAGCAATCAGAGAGAAGAAGGGGGGGGGGGGGAGAGGAGAGGAGAGGGAGGGATGGATGGGAAAGATGGAAGGAGAGAAAGAATGAGTGAAAGAGAGAGTGGGGAAGAGAGGAGAGAGATTAGGAGTGGGAATGGGTGTGGGACGAGTAAGAGAAAAAATGAAAGAGGGGTATATGGAAGGGAGAGAAGAGTTTGTGTGTGTGTGTGTGTGTGTGTGTGTGTGTTCGTGGGCTGTGTCATGTCTGTTTGTGTATGTTCTGTGAGAATGTGTGTGTGTGTGTGTGTGTGTGTGTATGTGTGTGTGTGTGGGTGTGTGTGTGTGTGTGGTATGGGACACTAAGAGACAGATGGGTGTTTGGATAGGTCATTTGCCTGCAGTGTGCATGTGGTGCATCCAGCACATGCGGTGTCTGTTTAGGTTCAACAATCAGGGCCGGGGGAGCTCCAGGAGCCTCTTGAACAAACACAGAACCTGAGCCGGCAGCAGGTGCTGGGGCTAACCTATTCAAATCAGCCCCCCCCCCCTCCTCCCCCCCTCAGTCCCCTTCTGCCTCCTGGGATGCCTACAGAGCAGGGGTCTCCTCAGGCTGAGGTCAACACCCCCCGCCCACACACACACACACACACACACACACACACACACACACACACACAACTACACCCTCCTTCTCCTCCTCTGCTGCCAGACATGCAACCTGCTCTCAGAGCAGGCATATGTGTATATATGTATGCATGTGTATCTGGCAGTGGGAATGTGTACTGAGGCAGGGGGTAACTCGGTAACTCTCCACACCTGCAATATTTGTATGCTGTGTGTGTGTGTGCGTGTGCGTGTGTGTGTGTGTGTGTGTGTGTGTGTGTGTGTGTGTGTGTGTGTGTGTGTGTGTGTGTGTGTGCATGTGCATGTGTGTGTGTGTGTCCTGTGCATGTTGAGTTGGGGGGTTATAGTCCTCACCTGCGATACGATGGTATGGTGTGGACGTGTGTGTGTGTCTGTGTATGGTGGGGGTTAAAGGTAAAAAGCTGAAAAAAACAAACTGACCATTAGAGGCCAACCAATGTGCAGGCAGCAGGCATCCCTGAGGGCCAGCGTCCAATCAAAGCGCCTGTCACCGTCTGCACTTGTTGAATAAATGACCCCGCCTCAGCAGGAAATTCCAACAGCAATTTTAATTCTGATCAGGCTCGGAGGAAGTGGAAAGAATAAAAACACATCAGTTATAATGACAGGAAGTCGGCGATCACATGGCAACCAGCTGTTGCCAACAGTGGGATCAAGCGACTTTGAGAGGACTGGAGGGAGGAGAGGGGGTCTTTCTAGTGTGAATAAAGAAAGAAGAGATTTTCAGAAAAAAAATAAAAATAAACAGCCCAAAACAAAACAAGAGTTCAAGGCGGATAAAGCAAAACAAAACAATTTATTTTCAGGATTTCCCATCTGAAAAAAAGAAAAAAAGATTTTGAAATAGTTTTTCACTAGACTACACAAGGGAGAAGAAGAGGAGGGGGGGGACTTATGCTTTGCATTACAGCTACCAGAAGTGTTATGCAAATAGCGACCAGGCCTTGTTAAGGGCTCCATCCATATGGAGATGCTTAATGCTTTTCTGGAACCATCTGCAGCTTTAAAACCCAAGCTTGGCTCTCTGAGTCTGTAGGATGCAATCAAATTAGCCCGGCGCAATGAGAGCCCCATTTTAACAAGGTCGTAAATTCAAAGTAATAATTGAAATATGATGCTTTAAATATGACTGAGTTAAGCCGTCTAATTTTGAGAACACAGAGCAGAGAGGGGAAAAAGCCGTTGGGCAGAGTTCACTTGTGCAAGCGAGTGGATTTGCAATTAACTATCATGCTTTACTGAAAACAGTAGAGAACACTTCTCAGTTGATTTTGCTGCCACTGTATATAAATTGACAGTGACATTGCGTAACTTAATCTCTTACACAAGAAGAATATTTTGAATTACAGGGCTTTGAAGTAATCTCTAAATCTGTTCAAACATTTAATTGAACATGTTCACCATTTCTATCCTATTTGACTCTAATGCAATCCATGATTTATAAGACTGGAGCATCACGGCTGCATGTATAGTTTGAAAAGGGAAAAAACACTGAAAAAGAAAACTGTATCTGAACCAGAGGAATTTGTGTCTGAATCTGGCCACCCTAATGATAGATTTGGCTAGACTCAATGAGGATCTGTTTCTATGGAGACCCGGACTTAGAAAGAAAGAAAGAAAGAAAGAAAGAAAGAAAGAAAGAAGAAAAAAGAAAGGAAGAAGGAAAAAGAAAGAGATGAAGCTCCCTTGAGCGAGCAGGAGGAGGAGGGCCACATTCCAGGTGATGTTCTCACAGAAGCCATCTTGAGTTACCTCTGCCTGCATCCACTTAAGGCACAAGTGAATGTGGTTACTGTTCTTGTGATGTTTGGTGGATGGCCACTGACAGGCGGGCGTCTCCTTTCAAAGGGCACTTCTCCATCACGCGCTGCCACCAGAGAGCAGTGCGCTTGTGAGACGAATTCTTCGGGTAAAAAAGAGAACCCTGATGAAAGATTTTAAGATTCTAAAAGAGGAGAGGAAAGGATGGCGCTCCACTCCTGCTTTGATGGATGGACAGATGTGTGTTGAAGTCCAACCTTTTGAAAGGGTGAATTGAGAGGTAAAAGTATATGTCTATTGGGTACTTTGCAATCAGTACATCATTGACATATTCATATTGGAAATGACTCCTTAGTGCCAATGTCTATCTGTGAATCAATTAAATTCAATCAA
>NW_027468685.1:25030326-25077826 GCF_046254945.1 Alosa pseudoharengus
GACAGAATGTGTGTGTGTGTGTGTGTGTGTGTGTGTGTCAGAGAGAGGGAATGTGTGTGTATGTGCTCCTGCCAAAAGCATCAAGGCTATCTAAAAACACATACCTTTTCTCACTCTTTGTCTCAGTTTTGTACCTACTATAGCCACTGCTGCCCGCCCTGAGAGAGGAACAGAGTTTAGAGATGGAGAGAGCACGGTGGAGAGACTCAGACAGACGCACATGGACTAATGAGAAGCAGCTAGCTCCCACTAGGCTAAGTTCCACTAAGATAAGCATCACACTGCGGCACCAAAACGCTCCAATGGGGCTCAAGGCTCAAGGCGAGTGTCTGTGTATGTCTCATAGCATCGGGTTCTTGCGACGGTGGTCTGTCGCTGCAGGAGGAATCCTTTGTCACGTCGCATTAGTCACCAGATGGGAAAGGGCTGTGTTTCATTTGTGGCCAGTGAGGCTGGGTATATGACAGCACCACAAGATCTACAGTACGCCCCCCACACACACACACACCCACACACGCACACACGACCACATACACACACACACACACACACACACACACAAACAAACAAGCACACTCACACACACACACAAGTCAGATGTTTGCCCTCTTTGCCCTCCTACTGCGGGTGACAGCGGCCAGCATGGGGCATTGTGTGGGCGTGTCACATCAGCTCAGCGGTTGAGCGCCAAGGGTGGCATCGGGAGGGCCTATAATTACGCAGCGGTCTCTGTCTCTCTCTCTCTCCTTCGCCCCATGTCTGCAGTGTGCCCACAAGCCTGGGCAGTGCCCGCTGTCTGTCTGTCTTGTAAGCGAAGCATCTGCCCTCGCCAGAGGCTGGAGGGTGTCATTAGAAACAGGATGACGATGTGAGTGAGACGTTTGTAAGAGCCTCTGGTTGAGAGACTGTGAGGTGTTAGAAATAAATGAAAAGTGCTTCAGAGCCCACACCAGAACAAAGAGGACCACCCAGCGAGGTCTCTGTGGACCAACAAACACTTCTCAACACAGCGTAGTGACAGTTTAGCAGACATTACAGTTACATGATACTCAGACATATTTTGCTTCCTTTAGTAATGCAGTTTATGAAATGAGAGGTATCTGTTTTATCTGTCAAGAAGCTAACTTTTCATCACAGGTCTTCAATTACAAGTTTACTAATCAACAAAGAAGGAAGGTTGTTAGGTCATTCCCTGGGTGTGTTCAAACATCCTGGTACTTTGACATTGTGAATCTGACCATTCCTACACTGCCGTTAAAGACATGTTTTTTTTAGGAGTGGTTTCTAGCTCCAAATGTATTATGGTTGAGAACAAACTGATGACAATGTGTCAATGAGTTCAAAAAAGGAAAAAAAAAACAGTGGTATATGTCCTTACCTACATCTGTCGTTCCCACATAACCAAACAGGGGGAGAAAAAGATGGCCATTGGTCAAAGAGGGGGACCTGATCATTCATTTCAATTAAGATGGCAAGGAAATGCATTGGTTCTTTACAAGTCCTATCAGTAACAAAAGGTTGTGTTTTGAATGCAATTAACAACGATAGGGAAAGACTGAGTTATCTTAAGATTCTCAGAGAGCACTCTCAGTGTGTCCTATGTCCTGGAGAGCAGTGACCATTACTACTGTATGAGATGGTTTACAGTTTGAAGCTGCTATAAGCAACATGTTTTTGGACACTTCAAATGTCTAAATGTATATTCTGATAGTTAATAGTTGTTAATAAAAATACACACTCTCCAAGGCTCTTTAATTAATGTTAGAAATGTCTACACTGCCTGATGGTCACCAATCCAGAAAGTTCCAATAACACAGACATTCTTTACTTGCATGCTCCCTGCACATTGACCGGAGGTAGCTGCATCTTACAGTGGTCAAATCAAGTAAAGCTTGGCAGGACATGGCAAATTAACTTATAGCAGCTAGCTGAAACACACCGAGTAAGGACACAGCAGATGATGAGGTGAGGTTAATACTCCCCATCAAATGTACAAATCAGTGCAAGAGTGGTGGACAGAGTGGTTCATGTGTATGTGCTGGTGTATTATTTTGGCGTTCCCATGACAACCAGAGAACAGCATAGCCTACCTGCCAGCCGTTCCACCATCCACAGAGTCCTGACTGCCGCTGTCACTGGGCGTGCTCACTTTGGAGGGGGACATGTGCGTCGGGACTGCACAGAGCAAACACAAACAGGTGAGATGGGTGCCATTTTGCAGTACTACTGAGAACAATGAGTATATATCACATATGACATTTGTATATATCACATTTGTAAATACATTGTATATATGATATTTTGTATATACATTTGCAGTTAAATAGGCCATTGTTCATTCATCATTCGGTAAACTCCAGCTGGTACAAATCGCTGCTGCTAGGCTCCTCACCAACACCAAAGAGTGATCACATAACACCAATTTTAGCTCAGCTACACTGGCTTCCGGTCAAATTCAGGATTGAGTTTAAAATTTTACTTTTTGTTTTTAAAGCCCTTAAAGGTTTAGCCCCACCTTACATCTCTGAACTTCTGCCCCCACACTCTACTACCAGGTCACTCAGGTCACAAGACCAACTACTGCTTGCTGTCCCACATTAAAACCCATGGCGACTGAGCTTTTTCTGTAGCCGCTAGAAAGCTCTGGAATACCCTCCATCCACATATCAAATCCTCCCCTACAATTACCAATCTCAAGACATATTTTTCTCACTTGCTTTTAATACAGTATGATGTTTTTGGTCTTCTCTTAATTTTCTTATTTATTTTTATTTATCTTATCTATTTTCTTGTTGCTGCTACTAATGCTGTCTTGCTACGAATAATCACACTTAGTTTGTGTAGATGTATGGCCTTTGTGTAGATGTATGGTCTTATTGTTATGACTTATTTGCTAACCTTTCTTTGTTCAGCACCTTGGCCCAACCCAAATGTCCTATATAAATAAATGACTTGACTTGACTTAATCAGTGACTCTGAATTGTGAATTGCAGTAATGCGCAGTCATCACCCAATATTTCCCCTGAGAACTGGATGATGTGGACTAGCAATGTTACTAGCTGAATTACTACACAACAGCATATTAATGGCCCATCAATATGACTTATCATGTAATTGATACAGCTTCTTTTTACTGATATTTTGCAGGTTTGGGAATGGAACCTGAGTTGAGTGATTGTCAGCCAATGATTCTACAGTTGCTCGACTACATCATTACTAATGTATGACATACATTACTGGCACATTACTAAACATACATTACTAAAACACTTGAGGATGTCATAATCCAACCCCACTAGACAAAGACATTCATGGATATACATAAATAGATTTTATGGCAACAAAATAAGCAGAACACCATGTCAGCCCTTTGTATGCCATTACGATATGTTTCCACTAGGTGTCACCATTAGTGGGACACAATTACGGTATCAGCAGATTCCGAAAAGGCCCAATCAGACAGCATCCTTGCACCTCCTGATCTCAATCCCAGGGGTGCACATGAAAACTTAACAAAAGCCCACTTCCTCATGCACAGTCTGTAATTCTCAGAGCTATGATTTATTGATCTGACACTGTTTGGGGCGCAAATCATGACCTAGTAAGAGCTCTACAAAAACAAAAACAAAAAAATACAGGGCAGCATACAAATTCACTGAATTAGAATTAACTGAATTACTCAATGTATAGGCTACATAAAACACAGTAAAAGGTGAAATGAGGATGGAGATTAAAGAGGACTGTGTGTGTGTGTGTGTGTGTGTGTGTCTGTGTGTGTGTGTGTGTGTGTGTGTGTGTGTGTGTGTGTGTCTGTGTCTGTGTGTGTGTGTGTGTGTGTGTGTGTGTCTGTGTGTGTCTCTCTGTGTGTGTGTGTGTGTCTGTGTGTGGATGTGTGCGTGTGTGCGTGCGTGCGTGCGTGCGTGCGTGCGTGCGTGCGTGCGTTAGAGCTTAGATCGGGCCCAAAAAATCAAGCCCGACCCTACCCGAGCCCGTGCACATTGTGCCCGAGCCCGACCCGGCCCGACACATTAACTGTAATTATGAGCCCGAGCCCGATTTAAACCCGACATTTTTTAAATACGTGGGCCATTATAACTGACGTTCTCAACTACAATTCCGAGCTGTTTGAGCTACCGTTTAGAATTATATTAATGAATAATGCAACGGAGGATGAAGAATGTAGGCTAAACTATGTTTGTTTATTCAGAATGGAATGGATTGCAAATGAATCCGAATGAAGAAACGTAAGCCACTTACAACGTAAAATGATGTCCCTGCAGCAAAACGCAACGCATTTCTCTGTGAGGGCTTGCCTCGCGCTCAGGTGTATGGAGAAGTGACAAAAGAGGACATTGAAGGTTGGCTATCATTATTTCTGCCATGGCAAGCCTGCTTCATGTTCATCTTAAAGTCTTTTTGCTGTCATAGGTGAACATCGTGCGCACTTAATGCACGCAACAAAGCATACCTGACAAATGCATACCTCCGACTTTTCTCCAAACTTGCTCGAAGTTATTTCTCCTGTTTTCATTTTTTTTCTTTACATCTTCAAGCTTGACGTTGCACTTAAGCTACACAATACAGCACAGCAGGCCCGGTGTGATGCGTGCGAGTGGAGAAGCTGTGCATGACACGTGTTGCGCAGATGACATTACAATTGACATTTTGTAACTCTGAGCCTAACTTGTATAACTTTGTATACACTTGTTACTTAGGCCTACTTTGATAAATATAAAATATTTCTGAGTCTGACTATGGCATAGCTTTAGCTCCCCACCCAAGTAGGCTAATGATTAGGAAAAAAAAAAAAAAAAAAAGCTTGATCAAGGACCCGGCCCGGCCCGGCCCGGCCCGAGGATAGTGGCTGGAAATATCGGCCCGACCCGGCCCGCGGGTCGGGTCGGGTCGGGTCAAGTTCGGGCTCGGGCAGAGAATCTAAACTCTAGCGTGCGTGCGTGCGTGCGTGCGTGCGTGCGTGCATGATGTACTGTACCTAAGGGGGGCTCAGGGGAGATGCCGATGCTCTGCAGCAACGCTTCCGTCTCTCTTCGCTTCCGGTCCAGATCCGAGTCCACGGGGGCCACCTCGGCCTTCTGCTGTGTCTCTGACTGTGCACACACACACACACACACACACACACACACACACACACACACACACACACACACACACACACACACACACACACACACATATGTGAAGCACATACAGGCACAAATGCATTTGCATACATACACACATACAGACATACACATAAACCGCAAAGCCCCCCGCGCAAGCACAGGAACTCATTAAAAGCAGGAAGATATTGAGACAAGTGCAGACGACTGGACACACGCAAGAAAGCACAAACAGAGATGTAAGCACATACAAACATAACAACATGTACATACACACACCACACCAACACCCCACACGAGCACATGTACTCATTAAAATATCAACACACATGCACATAAACACAAATCCATACACATGAAGTCACATATGCATACAAACATAAGACAGAGGCACTGACACAAACATACATGCACGCACACATCATCCCACACAAGCTAAAAATATCACTAAAAATATCAATAGAACTATGTACTGGGGCACATAATAACACATATTTGTGAAAATGCATGTAAACTTATAAAAGCATAACGGCACAGGCAACACACACACACACACACAAACACACACACACACACTTGTAATGCATATTTACATCACACAACCTCATTAAGACAACAACAGGAAGGTATACAGACACTCACACTTGCACGTGCGCGCACACACACACACACACGCACACACACACAAACATATAGGCCCATGCACATTCAAACATAATATGCTGCCACAGACACACCACACTATGGGCCCCCCGCAGTCATTAAAACACAAACAGGAAGATATTCAGACTGGCACACATGTGCACACAAACACGTGTTCCAAATGATATGCATCAACTCACTCAAACCTTCCTTTGAGAACCAACGACTCACAAAGACACAGAGGACGTACTGTATATGTTCAATTTACTTCACATCATCAAGCTCTCTCTTGCTTTTCTTCAACAAGACAGAGAGCGCCAAGAGGACTCCCTCACTCACCTCTTTCTTTTTCCTCTCTTCCTCCTTTCTCTTTTTCTCTTCCCTGATTTGAGCCAAGCGCTGCTTCTTGCGCTCCAGCTCCGCTTTCAGGTCACTTTTGTCAGCCATTTTGTCCTGCTGCGTTTGGGAAAGAGGGCATGCAACAACAAGGGGTTTTCTTTACATCTTATACCTATCTTTGGACCAATACTTCACCTGGACAACATAAGCTGTATATGCTCTAAGTAGATATGTATCCCATCCCTTTCAATACACTTGCTAATACTGACACACCTGTTGTTGTTGCTAATCATGATATTTTGCATCTCTGACTTCCAGTCTCAATGCTGTAGTATCACAACATAGTGTAGTTTTGGTAGCACTGTAATTCTGTGGTGCTAATCATTACAATATTCTATCACATTGACCAACAGAATATGAGTTATGAAGCTGGTGAAAAGACGAAAACAGACATGAAGGTGACGCTTAATCTTAGGGCCTATCATAGTATGATCCTATACAATTTCAAATATATTGTAAATGAATGTGGAATATGTTGATATGTTGTGGATTCCTACGTAAAAGACATGGAACTTCTGAATGTGCTGAATACAGAAATGTAAAAGAACAAAAAAATAAATAACACATGATCATGTCAAGACAGGAACAACACTTTATTAAAGTAAATTACAAAATAACATCACACATAGAATACACAAACTGCAATTATGAGAGAGAGAGAGAGAGAGAGAGAGAAAGAGTAGGTGTGTGGGTGTGGGTGTGTGGCTGGCTGGCTGGCTGGATGGTTGGGTGGGTCTGGGATTGTGTGGCTTATATGCCAAATTAACAATAAAATATTCACCTTGTAAGCTATACCAATCCATTGCTCAACAAAAAAGTAAATTCCCTCCAAAGCAGTGAAAATGCGGTACCAGCAGTAAATTGGGTCATAATCCTTTAGGCTAAACCTAAAGTCACTGATCATTAGCTTTGAGTTCAATGCATTTGGGGAAAAGGGTGTGATAGGCTAGGCCTAGGCTATATCTGGATAAAACTCAGTGAAGCATTCTTCATGCAAATTAATTCTAGATAGCCTAGTCTACAGATTGTTAGCCATTGCTCTGCATTGCTACAGAGTCCTCAACGCATAAAGCTTCCAAAAGTATTGTGACAATATGAATAACTAGTAACTCTGATGACCCAGCTGACATTATGACATTAGTGACGTTGTAAAATGCCTTCCACTTACAGCATGCTAATTGCTAACTAGCAATTGACAAGTCCTTATGAAATGAACATGACGTCATGTGTGAATTGTAACCCGTGAATACATGCAATGCAACATTACACAACATAACAGAACGTTACACGATGGCAAATGAAAATGTGAAATTATATGTCATGGTTGCCCGACGTCACCAGAAAGTGTCTCATACCTGAGGAGTCCCTCTGGATATGCCCTTCTGCAAAGATGCTGTATCACGCTGTCCAAGACTACGGCGCCTCCTCCTCTGTAGGCTGCTATTATTAGGACATTATAGGCTAACAGTGTATTGTCTAAACATAACGAGAGTCTATTGTCTGCTAAGTTGTGCAACCAACATGGATGTACAATAGTCTAGCCTATTCTATGCAATCACGGAAGGCAACCTACATCTCAGGAAGACAGTGTGCCAACCATAAGCAGATGATGCCAACCCAGCGCAAATAAGCTACGAGCCCTTTGCCTGAATGAAATCCCACCTTCGCGTTAACACATGCTGTCAAATAATGCCGACGTTCAGATCCTAGTTCATTACAATGCTGCCATCTACCGAATTTCGTAGTGATTACAAGTCTTGCAACATTTGTCAAAGGAAATTTCAGGTGGTCAACCTCATATTGTCAGAGATCGAAAGTTTCGTAAGAAGGCTTACAGTAAAATGTCGGGGATTAGGCTACACGTAGCCCTTTAGCCTATCTGTCATCTAACTGCAAGAAAAGATAGATAGATAGATAGATAGATAGATAGACATGTACACAAAATGCACTTACAGCAGAAAAAAGTAATATAAGTATATTTATATAACTCCACTGCACAATAGAGACAGTAGATACATTTTTTTTTACTAAATATAGGCGTACTAAAAAAAACGAAATCATCCGCAGTGTGCTTATAAGGATGATCAATGAGGTGCTGTGGAGTGGATGACATTCATTGTCCAATATGTTGATCAGTTTGTTCAGGGTCCTTTTGTCTGATATTGATGTGATGCAGTTCGGCTCCCAGAGCCAGCTTTCCTTACCAGCCTGTCTAGTCGCCCAGCATCCTTCTTCTTTGTGCTTCCTCCCCAGCATACCACAGCATAGAAGAGGACGCTGGCAAAAAAAGACTGGTAAAACATCCTGAGGAGCTTACTGCAGACATTGAAGGACCGCAGCCTCCTCAGGAAGTACAGCCTGCTCTGCCCTTTCTTGTAGTGCTTCAGTATTGGCTGACCAGTCCAGTTTATTGTCCAGGTGTAAGGCCAAATATACCTTCACATTGACCCCATCAATGGAGACTGGTAGCAAAGCGGGCTTAGACCTGCGGAAATTGTGTGACAAGAAGAAAAAAACAAACCGCCTAATAGGCTATAAACATTTCCTTGATTCTAATTATCACATCTCTTCAGCCAGATAGCTAATTATAGTGAAAGCATGTGTTACGTAAAAACACAAAATACTAATCTACAATGCATGTAGTTTTCTAACCTACAAACAAAATAAAAAAAATCTCCCATTTACAGCACAATCTGTTAAATGCTGGCATCCTGGAAAGATACATCTATAAGCAGGCAAACATTCAGAGTATGCATTTTACACAACGCTTGATGGTGTTTTATGCCCCCAACGTCGTCGTCCAGCTGCCACTGTCGACTTAAAGGCACCTTAAACCTAACCCTAACTATAACCTTAACCCATGTCTAACCATAGCGCCTTCTAGGCAGCGCTGCCTTGAAGACAACGCTGAGGGCATACACCAAGAAACTTTACAGCTGTCATAAATAGGTTACCACTTATGGCATTCCACCTGGACACATATAGATTTGTTTACAAACCGACAAAGATAATCTCCGAAGAGCCATGTCAACTGACAAAGTAATATTACACAGTTACATAAATAGGCCTAGGGTATTGCACACTTTTGCCATGGTGCAATTTGTGATTATCTCGTTCAGGGGAGAGCGAAGTTGCAAGGTTCTCCATAGACATAGCCTGCATTTATGTCACATATGGGAGGGTGCACCATTCTGTGTCCGCATAGCGTTGAATTGATGCCAATGTGCATAGATACAATATCAATTCTTCCATGGTCTTGCTTTAAGCAAAGTGATGTGGGGAGCATTGCAGCCCTTTTTAGAACACACACACACACACACACACAATAAATGACTGTCCATTTTTAATGGTCATCCAATTTTAACTCCACAGTGTACTTTCTTTTCATATGTTTTCAGGAATAGCTTTTATCGCAGGGTCTTTAAGGCCAACAGCAATCCATTTACCAGGTGTAGATGACCCCACAGAGCTTTGCTCTTGATGCAATCTAGAAACGCACCTGTTTCACTCATAAATGTATTTACTTATTTGAATTTAAACCCTTTAGAAAAGAACAGGTTGAGTGTGTTACAGGGAATAGCCAACAGATGGATAAAGCTGTGGAGGTAGAAACCATGGTGCACTATAAAAGGTGACCTATAGAGGGAAGCAAGTTACCAGGGTAGGATAGGCCTACACTGTGTGGAGTGTTACAGGTCATTCCTGTCACTGCTTTAATCCAGTAGCCTAGGCCCTGTGAGTCAAAAGACTGTCAAGTCACCTGCAGTAGGCCTAGCCTAGGTTAGAGATCAAATCTGTGCTGTCACCAGTAGGCCTAATTGCCCTTTAAAAAATAGGGTCTTATTATTATTTGGCATCGGAATCAGTTTTATCTGAGTTGGATAAAAATAGCTGGTACCTGAACATGTGTTGATGTATAGTTTGTTGTTGTTTTAGCATTGTGTTCCATTTTATCTACACTTAGACCCTCCTCCACGACCTGTGCTCTATATTTGTTCTGCGCATGTGCACAAAAATAACAGACATTTTGCTGTAGGTTGCGTGGGGTGAACCCTATAGGCTAGATCGAGTTTACATCTATTTGGTCGTTGGCACCCTTTGAGGATATTTAGCAAAACAAGACAGAGCGTAGGCTAGTTCCATAGGCTAGTTCCCGTGAATACCACGGTCAGCGCAAGGCATGACACCAGCCAAATGACCAAAGCGAATGTCACACCGGACTCAATAAGAAAAACAACCGTGGACCAAGAGAGAAAGGGATTTTGTCAATGGACGGGACATAGCAGTGCTGTATGACAATTTAAGCTAATCAAGTGCTAGGGGATGTCGATTTTCAGATGAAGATATCATGTAACGCGATGGTCTTTTTCTCCTTGCATAACCACTGATAAAGGATAGGCTACTGTTTCTTCCTTCATCAAGAGCAAATTTGATTGCAACGACAGAAGATCTGTCACCAGATTCAAGGTTATTTGGAAGTTAACGTTAGAGTAACGTAGAGTCAAAATGAAGTTCGCACAACTTTTGCTGAACAGCGCAAAGTCTAACATACCAAAACAAGTGGACCGCTTTTCCAAGTTTTCACCTTCACCGTTATCGATGAAGCAGTTCATCGACTTCGGTAAGTTTAAGTAGCCTACAGCAGCATGTGTCATTTAGACTAATAATCTAATTTGTTGACGACGGTGTTTACTTCTTACACCCTCCTCACTCTGTGACATACATGTATAGGCTATCTGTCATGTAGCCATATGCTTATATGCATGCCATAGTGGCCACCATTCTGTCTTTCAGCTTGTGATAAACTCAAATTTCTCCCAAAACACGTACACACTCTTAATGAAAGTGACATGTCACACGCACACGTTATTGAAGATACCATTGTCTTGGTGCTTAGTCAAAATATGGACAACAGATTCATCTAGGTAGCGCAGGATGACAGCATTGTTTAGCCTATGAGAATCGCTGTGCTTTGCCTTGCAGGGTCTGCCAACGCCTGCGAGAAGACTTCGTTTGTGTTTTTACGCCAGGAGCTTCCTGTTAGACTCGCAAATATCATGAAAGAGATAGACTTCCTTCCAGACAAGCTGCTTCGCACCCCATCCTTGCAATTGCTCCAGAGCTGGTTAGTGTTGACCACCATTTCCCCCACTTAAGCCATTCCTGTACGCTATGTTCTCTGCCTTAAACATGGCTCAATAGAAGGGTCAAATGCTTGCATCTTGCCAAGTGCATTTTTTTACGTCTGACTTTGTTCTGCAGGATATTAAGGATCAAGAAGTTTCCCTTCAAACATTCCCACTCCCAGTTTTTCTAAGTGTTGTAATGATGTAATGATTATTGGTTACTGAACATTAATGATCAGTATTATTATTTCAGTGCTGTTTAAACACTATGTAATGTTATACATTTTTTTTCATTCTGGCTGTGCAATAGCCTACCCATTGGTCTGGGTAAAAGAATCAAACTGAGGAATGTTATCATGGCACTAAGGCACGGGATCACTATCTCACAAACTAGACTACTAGCTAAATTATCTCTAAAACAAAATGACCTGATGGCCTTCATAGTTTTCATGTAGTCCTGCCAAAATGAAGAAGAGAAACAAGAAAATTACAGTATGTGGATGAATGAATCTAGCTCAGACGTCAGAGTGGTTTGGCACATTTGTAGGTCAGAAGTTCAATGAGTCTTGCATAACAGTGTGTGCATCTTAGCCTGCGGAGTGACAGAAAAGCAATATTTGTGTCGTTTTAGCAGGACAATGTGGATACCTTGTCAACACTCAAGACAGTTCTGTACAGTTTAACCTTTGAACTCTGGAGTGTCTAAGGGCAAGCCCCTCCTTTCTAGTTTATAACCCTGAGTAATCACTCAGCCTGCTCCTATCAAACACCATGGATAAATATAGCCAGGAGGCACTAAACACTTCTCTTTCTCTTGAGATGTGCTGTTGGAATAAACATTTCAGACTGATATAAGATTTTATTTAGTAACTTACACTTTGTAGCCATGAATTGGTTTTACATTCATTGTGATATGTTCCGTAGTTACTTGTATGGGAACTCATTTTTTAGTTTGTCGTCCTTCTAATGTTTTTTTCTTAGAGAAAAAGAGAGAGAGAAAGATACCTATCCAAGATAGTTGTAGTGTGTCCGAAGCTGACAGGTTTACAGTTCCTAGAAGCATATCCTCCATATTTTATCTGTAGGAATCAGATGAATTTACAATCAAGCAACTGTAGGGAAAGGTTTAACTACCCTTAGCCCACTCTCACTAACATGACTGGGTCTCAAGGTCAGGTCAGCTGTGTTAAATAACTGCACTTAATGACCTCTTGCCTCATATCTTCAAATCAGATTGTAACAGCTACACTACCAAGCCCTGTCACTTGACAACAGACAGACGCTTAAGATATCTTACCTTGTTAAAGAAAATGTTTTGTTGTATCCCAGTGTGAAAAATAATTATTGTTGTTATTGTTTGTGGTTTTTGTAATTCATGGGAGCTAGTATGGACACAACACTCATTTTGTTTTCACATCTATCTGGTTGAGCATGGTCTTCAAGGGAAAGGAGTCATGATAAAAGCAGGGGTCTTCAACCTTTTTTCCTCCAAGGGCTACTTTGACAAAATGGACATGGCTGAGAGCTTTTATGTTAGTAGTAGCATGCCATGTATTCACATAGCTGATCTCCACCCAAAACCGCTGAATAAGATTTGTATGTTTTTTTAAAGGTTCCTTTCAACTCATTTACCTTCTCTTTAGGGGGCAGCCGTGGCCTACTGGTTAGCGCTTCGGACTTGTAACCAATCAAGTTTGCTACAACAAGGACAGATTTCAGCTTTCATAATAGGCTATCTTCTGCCAATATATCCTCAGCAGAACCAGCTTTTGTAAAACATGTTTACAAATATTTGTTATGTGGGTGAGATAGTCCTTCTATTTCAATAGAATCTTCACACTCCAATAGATTGTTCTATATGACATCTTAATAAACACCTTGGAATGATTGGAAAACATACTGTATTGTAAAAGTTGTAAAAGAATCTTCTAGACAGTGTGTTAAATGCCCATTTATAATAGTAATACATCATTAATAAATGACTGATGCAGTATCACATTGTTCATCCTCCCATAAAGGAATGCTCTACAGTCTGCAAGTGATGTCTGTCTTGCCTCTGCGATTCAGCTTCTGCAATAGCATCGGGTTACATAAATGCTGCCCTTTTGACTGTCTCAAAATGTGTCTGCGTTCCTCGTGGGCACCCTGATTAATTGCACTTTCACAATGATGACCTCTGCTCTTTGTTTTGTGTTAAAGCTGTTGCCCATGTTGCCTCTCCAAACACTGCCCTGTCATCCCAGTTTAAAGCATTTATGTAATTCTGTGTTATGAAGCTGCAGCATGTACTCTCCGCTTCTATTGGGCCGGGCTTCTATTTTTGTGACCTGGCTGGGTTTCAGGCTGACTACAGCCTAGAAAAATGTACTGTTGTTTTGATTGAGGCTAATTGTGTTGTTGACATATCTTGTGGAAAAATCTACAAAAAGTTCAAAGCGTTAGTGAGGATTTGTTTCTGCTTTGTTGTGCATAGCAGAGTATTTCACTGATGGTTTTATGTTCGTTTTTTTTTCTACAGGTATGCACAGAGTCTCATGGAATTAGTGGATTTTCTAGAAAAAGATCCTGATGACAAAAAGGTCTTGAAAAAGTGAGTATCACCATTGCAGCACACCACTCACTCGTAGGCAGTGCTTCAGCTGAACTAGTGTGTATAGTCAAAACACAGTTAAACACTTTAAAATGCTACCTTTATGCAATCTGAGCAATGTGATTATACCTTGCTTTCACTGGGATGGTGGTGTTAAGACTTTTCCTTTCCTTGTTTACTGTCTGAAACCCTGGATCAAGGAGCAGTAGTGAAAAGCGACAGCACTCTTATGATACATTCAGCTTGTGGATTACTGCTGCATTCTTTTACCCTCGTGAACTCACAGTCAGTTCACTGTACCATGAGCAAGTTCTTACCACATACCTGGTGTTTGTATCCAGGTGGTTATTGTTAGCGTCCACCGCGATAAAGATGGACCATTCAGATATCCCATGGCAGGAATTCCTAGACAGATGTTTGTTTGAACTGATAAGCCAATGGCTGTCTGACAGTGGGTTCTTAATGGAACACTACTTCTGATTTCATGAATAAATGACAGCCTTGAGTCAATATTGTTTATCATGTTGTCACAGGTTCACAGAGACGCTTGTCAATGTGCGAAATCGGCACAACAACGTTGTGCCCACCATGGCCCAGGGAGTGCTGGAATACAAAGAGGCCTTTGGTGTCGACCCAGTGACCAATCAGAATGTCCAGTACTTCCTGGACCGCTTCTACATGAGTCGTATCTCCACCCGCATGATCATGAACCAACACAGTGAGTTTTCTGTACTCAGTACTCATTATGCATGCTACATGTAGTCCCACTCCCTACAAAGAGAAAGGGACATGCATTCATTGAGTACACATGGATTGGATATGTAGAGTATACATTGATTGAATCTGTATGTTCTTTTTGTTATTGACAGCGCTAATATTTGATGGAAGTGCCAACCCAGCCCACCCTAAACATATAGGCTGCATTGATCCCAACTGCGACGTGGTGGAGGTAGTGAAAGGTAATGATAATGAGAAAGTAATGAAATAATGTTGCTTGTAGATAAGATATTGGCTAAAGGTTAAATCCTGTGCTTGAAGGCAGCAATGCAATGATGGCTTTTTGCAAGTAATTTAACACACGCCTCTGAAATTAGAGCAGAAGTTGACATGTGTCATATCTAATAGATTGTATGAAGTAAATTCTAGCAACACAGACAACTGACCCAAACAGGCCATTCTCTGTACATTCATGGTTATTTCATCTAGACAGGTACTTCATGGTTTTCCACTTGTGAGTCCAGGTATTTCATATGAAAACTATGATGTGTTATGAAAAGAGATTTGTTTGTTTATGTGTGTGTGTGTGTGTTTGTGTGTGTCAGGTCTTGTGAGCGGTTGGTTTAGGCCACCTGCAGAATAACTCACCCGTGTGTGTGTGTGTGTGTGTGTGTGTGTGTGTGTACTTCTGCCGCCACCAGATGCCTTTGAGACCTCCAAGATGCTGTGTGAACAATACTACCTGACCTCCCCCGAAATGGAGATCAAGCAAGTGAACTGTGAGAGACTCTTCTCAGTCAAACCTTTCAGTTCAGTCTGTCTTTGTATACTGTGTGCATGGTGAGTTTTGAGCTGTCAGACCAGATTACCGTAACACATCGCACACTGACTGTCCTCTGCCCTTGTTTACACTACTTACTGTACGTAGAGAGGTTATTTCATATCGGACATGTTTACCTTGTGCATGTTTGTGGAGCGGATGATAGGTGTACTGGGAAACCCCATACTTACTTCATCAACGCAGACCCCAGACACATTTTGCATGGTGCTTGTGGGTAAAGAGATACTCATACTTGGCTGTGGGCGTAGGAGAATGGCACATTTCACATGGGCATGAAACCTGACCGTGCAAAGCACTTGAAGCCTGCAATTATGTTGGTTTATCCAACTGCATGTAAATGGGTTTGCTCACTTTCAGCATGAGTTGAGCTGTCAGTCGTTGCTCCGTTCTTAATTCCAAATTAAAGTTTCAGTGTTTGGTTGGCTACTTTTGCAATGAGGAATGCTGTGGTCTACACAATTGCCTGCAACTTTATTTCTGGAGTGATTTGTGCCAGTTATGTGCAATACTTATATGCATCTGGCAACCCTCTCGCTTGCATCAAAGCAATACGGTGAGCATGATATGATGAATGAATAACTTCTTGATGTACTGTATGTGGGTTTTTAAGGTTTCGGGCATTCCCGGCTTTCAGACTTGCTGACATGTTGATTTGTTGGTTGTTTACATATGGCATGTACATAAATAGTAGTAACCTCCCTCACGTTGTTCCATGAAGTTTGGATCTGGTCATCTCTTTGATCATGTTTTTTTTTTTTTTATATATATTATTATAGATATACATTTAGAATCAGATTGAATTGTACTATGCTGCAGGTTGAGACCACACCATTTGTCAGACACTAGAGTTCATATGATGTGTTTTCATGTCTGTAATGTGGGCATGAAGCTCTCTTGAATTGAAGTGCTTGACAGTTGCTGCACGCTGCTACATAATAACTCGGCACGCACAAGCCCTTATCAATGCTGGGTAAACAGCTTACCTTAGACACTTGATGGAAGTTTTTGAGCCTTTATAAAAACACCGCACATGCCAAAGTCCCTATATTTGTAGCTGCTATCCCCTTATCTTATTTGTGTAATTGATTTGATTTTAAAAGCTGTGTTTTTCCTTTTGTTGCAGCCAAAGACTCTGACTCGCCTCTGCACCTCGTCTATGTCCCCTCTCATCTATACCACATGCTGTTTGAGCTCTTTAAGGTACAGTCTGTGGTTAAGTCAAAGCCGCGTTTTTTTTGCCTACAGTAGGCCAGGGTGACTCAGACCAAACAGTGCTGTTCATGATCTGTGCCTGATTTAGGGGTTTTATCAGTCATACGGCTTGTTATTCATGTTTATCTGTTTACACTCTCTCATGTTTATCTGCTTACATTTTACACCATAAGAAATCTAAGAGCCAGAAGTCTGCCATCTTGGTGAAAAAATCATTGTTATCAATTGTCGTCAGCTGTTTTGAATAGAATGCCTTACTCTTCGACAGAATGCCATGAGAGCCACAGTGGAGACCCATGAAAACAGCATATCTATCCCACCTGTTAAGGTCAGAGTGTCACTAGGTAGTGAAGACCTGACAATAAAAGTAAGTTATCCACCTGTGCTGGTGCTGCAGTGTGAAGGGTGTGTTCAATTAATGTGATTTTGCTTCATAAATATTTATAATGATTTAAAAGTTGTATGAAGTAGTAAGTAATGTTGTAATGAAGTAATGTAATAAATTAAGTCTAATAATAAAGTTGTAATAAAGTAAGCCTTCCAGTGTGATGACTATGTTGTCATTCAGACACATAATTTATGTTATGCCTGTAACACCACATTTTACAAACAAACTAAACTAAACAAATAATTTTCCTAAATGAATGAATATTAAGGACTGAAACAGCTCCTGTAAATGTGCAGGAATTTAAATGTTTTCACTTCATATGAGACATCGGACCTGATACCGTGGCGTCGGACCTGACACCATGAGCACAACCCCCCCCCCCACCACCACCACCCGTGAGGACCCTTCATATGGTGTGTTTTGTTTCAGATGTCAGACAGAGGTGGTGGCGTTCCTTTGAGGAAGATTGAGCGTCTCTTCAGCTACATGTACTCCACGGCACCAAGTCCTGTGATAGACAATGCGCGCAATGCTCCTTTGGTAATCCTTATACTGTAGCTACATTCTCTCTTGGGAAGACAATTCCACCTATTCTGTATGTTTTCAAAAATGTATCTATAAAAGGGTAAGCTTTTTATTTAACACTTAGGTCATTTTAAAAATACTGTTACATAGTTTTGAAGAATTACATAAAAATTGTGGTTTTGTCTGTCAGGTTGGTCAAGTCAATAGTGTGCCCCAGCACTGACAACTGTTTCACAATTAACAATGTTTAACAAACAGTTAGAAGAAGTAAACAGTTTTGTAAATTAGCTACTTTACAGAGGGCATGGTCAGCACAGTTAGCCATTCACTCATCCAGGGTTTCAACTGTTTCACTGCAGGCAGGATTTGGCTACGGCCTTCCCATTTCACGTTTGTACGCCAAGTACTTCCAGGGTGATCTTCAGCTCTACTCCATGGAAGGCTATGGAACATCTGCTGTCATCTACCTGAAGGTAGCACCTTTATATATTTATATATAACTTCATCTTTAGAAATGCAAGGTCAAAACCATCTGGATCAAGTTGAGATATCTTATTTTAAGGTTTTTGCTTAACTTAGGAATTACATCATTCACAGGCTTTATTTTTTAAATCTAATCTTGGATAAGGGTTTAATGAATCCATGTGACCTTCAGCTGAGAGGGAGAAAGAGAGCCTTGTCTGATCTTGAAAAAAATGCAATGTTGCTCTCTGTGTTTGATTTCAAGGCCTTATCCACGGAGTCTATTGAAAGGCTTCCCGTCTTCAACAAGTCTGCGCTAAGGCATTATCAGACGAGCATAGAGGCCGATGACTGGTGCATCCCCAGCAAGGAACCCAGGAAGATGGGGAAGTATGAGTTTAGCGTGTAAAATTGGACAGATAACAGTGTGTGATGACAGAAGAGAGCAAGAGAATGGAGTCACTCCTGTTTCACTCCAAGCTGAGGATCTAAGCAAGTTGTTGGCTTGGATGCTGTGTAATGTGGACATTGCTTTCTCACGATGAAGTCTTCTGTATGACCCATTGTGCGGGAATAGCGCATGTATTATTATTGCTGTGGCAAGATATCGTTTTGACAGATGACATAAATGTCACAATCATCAGATAATGGGGCATTTGTAGATCTTAGGAGACACATTTTCTTTCATTATTTCAGTGATTTCAGTTTATTTCTAACATTGTAGCTCAGACTAACAACTAATGTTAACACTATATTTGCCAACAGAGTCCAGAAAATAAGTTTTTGTCTTACAAGACACAAGTCTACATGTACTGTAGCCTCAGTCATTTCAACTACTTGAGAATTTCAATGCAAGATGTATCACTGGATTTTACAGCAGTGGTATTTGTTTCATGTCTCAGTGAATTTCATCGTTGTACTGCATAACACAACCTGTCACTGTGAGGATAGTTATAGTGCTGGTCACATTTAAGAAACCTTTATGTCTTCTTTTTCGTCCAATGTGGACTGACTATAGTAAGCCTGTACATTCATTTCACTTCTGAAATTGCCCTAATCAAACTAACAAAAAAGAAAGGAGTTTTGAAGACAGACCTCAACATGACTGAAGAAAGTTAAGTTTGGGAGATTCATATGCATTATCGTATTTCATAAGAAGCATGTAAGATATTGTGAGAGAGTACCATTGACAGTAGCATCAGTTGTAAATGAATTACGATAGAAAAATCATAAGAACATCTTTTGTTAAAGTAAGAGAGAGAGAAAGAGAGAGAGAGAGAGAGAGAGAGAGAGATGTGGTGGTATAGGTAGTGTCTCATGTATTTATCGATACATTTTATAATTGTTCAAAAAGGCCATATAAGAAGCAAACAGACAAACAAACAAATGTCCAAGTAGTTTAAATGGCCTTTTTCAATTAGATAAATGCACAGAAAGAGAGCCAGTATAGAATTTTCAAATTATTACCATGACCATGGTGAGCTCATGGTAAGCTCTATAACTGTTATGGAGAAGTTCAGTGAAAAACTCATATAAAAATGTTTTTGTTGTTTTAACAAAAGATTTGCTTTTTAATGAAATGTATACTATTTTCAGAATATATAACTTACTGTAGAATCTATGTGCATGTATTAGTGATAGAGGCTTGAAAGCTTGCATTGGCATCTGGGTATAAAGGGATTGATATGTTTTAAATTGGAGTAAATTCAGGGGTTCTCAAAATTCAAAATATTTTTGTATGGACCCACCGACCATATGTATTTCCAAGACACTCCATTTATTTAATTTGCCACTTTAAATGATTTGCATCAGAGGTTTTTTGAATGTCAAGGTACAAAGTTACATGAATGACACTTTTTGATAAAACTACAATCACAATATGCCAGATCTGCTAATGAAGCTAACTACTAGCCAGATTTGAAAACAAACCTCCATACCAGTCTCCTGCATTTTTGTATTTGGCTGATACCAAGGAAGTCCCTGATTGCTAAGTTTGCTAGACCTCCTAATTAGTTAAAATCCAAGGGGTATTGTGACATTTCCTACAGGAGAGATCATTCTACCCATTGTTCAATGACTCTGGTACAGGGAAGCCTGATGTGATCATACATTCAGATTAACTAAAAAACTAAACAATTACATACTGCACCTTTAAGATCCAAAAGGTTACTGTGTATTTATCTTGTTGCCAAGAGAGGTGCCAAACACCAGCATAATGTAGCCCATGATAAAAGTATTTGAGTCTGTCAATATGTGTGAACTTTGACCAGAAGATTGTTTGTGTTCCCTCCGACTGGCGACGTGTTTCCCCTGCCAGGGTGTGGGCATGTCTGCTAAGGACAGTTCTTCATTTGCCAATCTCGCCAGAGCAATACGAATCAAATGCATTTTAGCCCATGCCAACACAACGCAAACAATTGCCTGCCATTCTGTTTTATTCTATGTGGGGGACCTTGAATAATGACTACAGTCCTTTTGTTAAGTTGAGGTATTCGTGTGAACATATCAGCTGTGTATTGATCGCTGCAGGCTTTCTACATCAGTGGGGGCTTTCAATGATTTGCACACAGAGCAATGTGGGGGCCTTAAGCAACTGTTTTGGTGAAAAAAATATGCTGTAATGTAGTGTGAGACTTTGAGACTAACAGCTCTGCTTATATTCTTTACCTTTATTAACCTTTGGTCTAAGTTCTTTTTAAGATGAAAAGACAATGTTGAGAGAGGATGAGCATGATAACTAATTGTCATTGTTTTGTTTTTACCTCTTCCATTATATTATAATAATTAATAATGATTTACTCCTCTATTTTGTATGGTCTCAGGTTATAGAGGGTAAGCCATGTTTGCTGCACTTCTGTTATTTTTGTATCACTCTGATGATTGCTGTGCCTATGTGCTTGTATGTACTGTACATGTGCCTGGTCAAAAGAATGAAACTGTTGACTTTCACTCAGTGTTCCTGAAGGGAATTGCAGAATTGCTGGTTTTGAGTGACTCCTCATTAAAATTAATCTTCTTGAAGCCTGTCTGTTGGTCTGTCTCCATTGGACTTATCAAAAAAAAAACATATTTGATAAAATTCACTCATTGTTCAAATAAGTCATGTTTTTGTTTGGGCTTTTTGGCCTAACTAAGACTTGGCCGATGTATGGGTCTTGTCATGCATTCAGTTAGACCGTAAACATCATGCTGAACGTTTCTTTCAATGAGTGTGCTACATGGTAATGCACTATTATCGTTTTTACATAGTGTGATCATGGGAGACATACCTGTTTCTAATGGTCATCCAGGAATAGTTAGAATCAGTGATGTGTTGTATTTTGTGTCCTTTACCATAACACTGCACAGGCATAGCATGTAAAATCTGTTTATCTCAATAAAAATAGGAGGAGAAACAATGATCTGTCTACAGTATCTTTTCTAGCATGAAGCCAAAACATTTACATGTATATAACAGATACAGATGCTATCTCAGGAACAGGTAGGGGGCTTTTTTGATTTGAATAACGCAACTGCAATGCAAGGAACACAATGTTTCCTAGAAAGTTGTGTCCCTCCCTTAGTTTCAGCTTAACCTTGTTTGTATTATTTTCAGAGACACCCTTCTGGCACCTATTTGCAAAGTGGGCCCTGCAACTGGATTGTTTCAGTGTGTAATTTGCTCCCCTTGCATGCTGTGGAGAGTCCTTTTTCCCCCTTCAGAGCTCTGTGACCTCTTGCTTGTTTTCAGCGAGCAGGCGAGAGCTGTTTCTGGCTACGTGTC
This sequence comes from Alosa pseudoharengus, assembly GCF_046254945.1. Lineage (NCBI taxonomy): Eukaryota > Metazoa > Chordata > Actinopteri > Clupeiformes > Clupeidae > Alosa > Alosa pseudoharengus. The sequence goes on from NW_027468685.1 coordinate 25,052,112, forward strand.
AACGCCTATTCTTGGCCAATGGCCAGCCATGCCCGGGACACACAGTTCTGCCTTTCTATCATTTGTCTGGTGCTCTATACTGTGCGGAGAACATCTAGTCCACACACATACCTCACACACATTGACACCTGAGCCCAGCACTCATAAAACACTTCTCTATTTTAAGGTCTTTGAGCACGGGCTGACTCGACAATCATCCTTACAATGTCCCACACTTTTTTTATATATCCAAGGCTGTTTCCAAGAATGGAGTCTCCCAGGCCTTTTGTTCACAGTTTAGCAGCTCTACTGTCTCTATAGATAATATCTGTCTTCTAGCATATACTGAATTTCCCCTTGGGGATCAATAAAGTATCTATCTATCTATAGTGCCTATAAAAAGTATTAACCCCCTTGGATATTTCCCCTTTTATTGCTTTAATAAATGGAAATCTTTGTCAATTTAATTTGGCCTTTTTTTACAATAATTTACAAAACTCCCCTCTGAAAGCATTTTTTTACTACGTAATGTTAATTAATTAAAAATATATAATGCAAAATAAGCGATTGCATAAATATTCACCCGCCCTTAAAGTGACTGAAATCAACAGCTGTCCAGCCAATTGGTGCTAAAAGTCTCACAATTAGTGAAATGAAGATTGCCTGAGTGCAGTGAATGTGTATAGTATAGAAAAAGACACCTGCGCCTGGAAGGTCCAGTCATTGGTCAATCAGTATTCTTAGCTATAATTCCACCATGAAGACAAAATAACACTCCAAACAACTCAAAGAAAAGGTTATTGAAAAGCATAAGTGAGGGGATGCAAAAACATTTTTTAAGTCACTGTACCTTCCCTGCTGTGAAATCCATCATTAAGGAATGTAAGGATTATTGCAAATCTGCCTAAAGCAGGCCGTCACCACAAACTGAGTGACTGTTCAAGAAGAGTAATGGTGAGGGAGGAGGCCACCGATGCACGTATGACAACTCTGAAGAAGTTAAAAGCTTTATATCAGCAGCTAAGATATGAGAAACTATGCATACAGCAACTTTTGCCCAAATTCTTCACCAGTCAGAGCTCTATGGGTGAGTCGCAAAGCTCTTATTAATTCTCAACTTAAGTTTGCCCAAAGACATGTGGAGACTCCAAGGTCAAATGAAAGAAGGTTTATTGGTCTGATGATACCAAAATTGAGCTTTTTGGCCATCAGATGCTACAGTATTTTGACAGGCACCAAACACTGCACATCACCAAAAACGCACCATCCCTAATTTGAAGCATGGTGGTGGTAGCATCGTGCTGTGGGGATACTTCTCGGCAGCAGACCCTGGAAGGCTTGTAAAGGTAAAAGAAAAATGAATTCAGCAAAATATATGGAAATCCTGAAGGACAATCTGATTCAGTCTGCAAGAGAACTACGACTTGGGAGGAAATGTACTCTCCAACAAGACAATGAGTTGAAGCCTACAACAAAAACTATACAGAAATGGTTTAAAGACAACAAGGTGAATGTTCTGGAATGGCCGAGAAAGCCCAGATCCTATTGAAAATCTGTGGCTGGATAAAAAAGAGCTGTTCACACCCGATCCCCTTCCAACCTGGCAGAGCATAAGCGGTTTTGCAAAGAAAAATGGAGTAAAATTGCAGTATTTAGATGTGCAAGCCTAACTGAGACCTACAGTATCTACGCAGACTCCAAGCTTTAATTGTGGCCAAAGGTGCATATACTCAATGCTGCCTTGAAGTGGGTAAATATTTATGCAATCACTTATTTTGCATTATTTATTTTTAATTAATTAATACTACTTTGTAGAAATCTTTTTTCACTTTGACATTAAAGATTACTGTAAAAAAGGCCAAATTATTTCAAGATTCCATAAAAGCAGTAAAAGTGGAAATCTCCAAGGGGGGGGATACTTTTCACTGTACAGTATGTCTATCTTCTTGTTATCTTGAAAGACAAAAATGAATGTTAAGACAGAGCACAGACTTAATTCCCATCAATACACACACACACACACACACACACACACACACAGACATTCTGAGCAGGAGTATGAATGTGTGGCTTCTCTTGCTTCCAAAGCTTTTTAGTGATAAGTTATGTGTTGGTGGTTTCGGCTCCTTGCCAGCGGTAGAGATGAGTGGTTGTGTGGCTCTCCCGGTCGGGAGAATCATGGATTCCAGATGCTACTGGTGGTGGTCGAGAAGACAGCCTGGAGGCCTTACCCCCCCCCCCCCCCCCCCCCCCCCTCCACCTAACAGCCCCAATTACAGGACCACATGAGCTGCCGGGTCAGCATGTGTTGGTCTGCATCACATTAAGGCAATTAGACTACACACTAAAAGGTTTTGATCATATTTTACTCATACAATAATCTACATATCATATTAAAGTATAGTATATACAGTAGTGTACTGCTTTTAGTTTGACATTGACAGTTCATACTTCAAGCATCATCTATTTTTCATTTTTCTGCAACTAGGGATGGACAGTATCTCTAATGCAAGTGTAAAGTAACATGATGTAGAAGTTGCCCTTTCCGTCAGTGTTCAACACATTGGGGTGCCCAGTGCTAAGGGGATATCCAGTTCGCCTAAAATCCGGAAATGCTCCTACCTGTGAGAACAAAGTTATATATGAAATACCAGACGTTCTGGCAATATTAAAGACTTGTTTGAGTTAGAGTTAGAGTTTGAAGCTGTTAAAGAACTACATAATCGTGCATGAATATTTTGCTTTAAGATGCATCTAAAAATTTGTCATTCACATTTGATGGTTATTTAAGTAAGGCCTACTCATGAAGATAGGTCCAGGTGCTGGGTTTATTTTTGTTCATCCCTGGTTGCAATTATGTCTCTGGCTGCAATGAAATATAGTTTGTAAGACATGTTTCATGTTTTATATTTATATATCAAAAAGAGTTACTTCTTTTCTTTTCTATGAGAATGTTTGAAATGGCATCTGATCAAACTGAATCACTATGGAGCATTTGTTGTGTTCCACTTACATAGTGTACATCACTCTTACTTAAATATCACTGCATGCTGACTAAGAATATGCAATCTCACAGAGTTAAGTGCCTGTCAGCTTTCCTGGGTGCGCAATCATATTGCACTTGTAGGCTTCCACCTAATGAAGAGTTGGCTGTGACTTTGGCAGTTTCATAAAGATCCCAGCTCCCACCCAAGGTCAACTCTGTCCAAATTCTTTATAATGTGGCCATGCTCTGCTGATGTTGTTGGGAGGATGGGTTGGGCTTGTGGGGTTTGGACTGGCTACAGAGTCATGTATAAGTTTGCATGTACAGTGCAAGTATTGTTTGTTTGGTATTGTTTGTTAGATGTTTCTTGATTTCTCATCCTGTAAATCCAAGACCAACTTGGAAAAACAGCTGTAAAACAGCCCTATGCGAGTTTTGGTCTAACACTAAGCTGGCTAGCAGAGGCAAGCAGACATATATTCAGCTATTTTGTGAAAAAGGTTTTCTTTGATTTGTGCAGTGTGTTCCAGCCCGGAACACAGAACTACATAGTCCATACTATATCTTGGATGGCTTTAAAAAGTGGCAAATTGTTACTGATTTAATTGTAGGCCTACTTTAGGCATTACGAAAGAGCAATATTTAGCCTTTGAAGAAGGCTGGCATCTTTGCTGTTGCCACTTGACAATTCGGGTCAGGTGCTTAAGGCATTAGTTTAATTAACGCGACAAAGCCTCACAGCACACTATGCTTTCATTGAGAAAGTTTTTGGGAGACCATAAGCCTATCAGAAACATTCACAAGTTTCAAGTGAATGTCTTTCACCTCTTCATATTATCTGTAATTTAAGATACATTAAGGAGCAATTATTATTGCTGAATCACAAAAACACAAAGAGCATGCAGCCACTCATTCTCGGGCATAATTTCAAGCACCTATTTTGGGACCTCTGAGTAGAAAGAGTGAAAGACGGAATAAAAGAAAGAAAGCAAAAGAGGCTTCCATTTGCTTTGTGTGGAGCCCCCATTATGCAAAGTTAAAATGGCACTACCTTCCACCTCCAGGAAGACGAGATGTGTAGTCAAACCTTTGCAAGTGCACTTTGGCATCTCCTCTGACAAAAAAAGAAAAGAATTAATGGCCAAGTCACCTCTATTGAAATACAGGTCTCTAAAGTGCTGTCATCCCACCTACTGGTATTGTCCCCAGCTCCTCGTGTGAAACATTAAAAACTCATGGAGACTCATCATCATCATCTTCATCATCATCTTCAAACCCTACCTTGATAGCACCCCATATACATTTTACTGCATATCCATGTGTCAGTAGTACCATAGTAGTCAGGAGTTTGATGTCTGCTGGGGACCTAATGGAATAACACTGGAAGGTAGAAAGCCATGATATCATAAGGTCTATAAATAGGTTTCCTTTTTTAGATTTCCTTTTTGGGAACTTCACCAAAGCAATCTGCTCCTAATTTCGATTTACACTAGCCAGCCTTTAGTCCCTTAAAGCAAAACCAGGAGCTCACAATTACATATTAATTACATTACATTATTTAATGTCAATATTTTCTATTTACTGAGAAAACATTTGACAGAGAGGTAATTCTTAAGTGTATGCTTGTGCTTGTTTGACAGCTGAGTGTTTTCACTGCAAGGTAAACTCCTGAGAAAAACTGACAGATAGAAAAAAAGAAGGAAAAAAAAACATAACTCTCCAATGCAGGTATGAGTCATCTCCCAGTGCTGCTGTGAATAAGAGAACCGCTGCAGTAGGCTGAAGTTGTTCTGTTCTTAAATAGTGATTCCATTATTCCTCGGAGTTGGAAGAGGTCCAGAAATGTTCACATGAGGACACCTCTGAGTGAGGCCTGCTCAGGTTCACACAATATAGACTCCTCGCACAGATATGGCACACGGAGACAAATGTTCTTTTAATACTCTCTGGAATTATTCCACGTCAGTATATGATTCCCTCTGGCTCCAGGAGAATGTAGCGTGCCATGGAGGGGGGGATGGGGAGCTCGTGGACCCCCCTGTGGCAGCGCTGCCGGAGGTGAGCGCGGATGGCACAGCGGGCAAGGTGCACCAGGGTGCGGGGGGTGTTGCAACACACGGCGAACATGGAGTCATAGAACTCTTTGTGTTGCTGTCATGGAGAAAATAAAAACATATATCAGCAAAAGAACTGTATGTACAACATTGTGAGCATGCTGTGTTTAGGTACATTACAGTGAGGGTGGAACATCTTGCATTATATTTGGCAACAGCCTTCAAGCTGAGTCTAATAGTAAACAATGACACTCACCCAATTTACCCTGATTAAAATGATGGGGAAAGTAGAAATTTGAGCTATAAGCAAAATTTACCATAATAACTTGGTCAAATGAATTAGCTAATTGTATATTGTGAGCAAGGTCCTATGTGCAAACATGGGAGGGTCAGTTAAATCAGTTCCCCGTGTGTTAATCAACCCCAAAAATAGGACCTTTGGATTCACACTTGGTAGAACAGACTAGATTTCATCTGGAAAGTTAAAAGACTATATGTCAAGGCTACAACACCACAAGATATGGACAGGACTTGTACAAATGACATGTGATACCTACCTGATAGGATTCATCAGCGATAGCTGTCCTCCACTTGCTGGTGGCTTTGATGTGTTCATAGGAGTTCACCAAGATCTCTACCGCTCTGGGGAAATCATGGCAGGCCTGCAGAACCTACTTAAAAAATAGGAACCAAACATGGCCTGTGTCAAACTGCTACCATCTACTGTACACAATCAAAAAGACTCTCCCTTCAATGTGGTTGTGCATCTACATAAACATGTGTCAAGAGACACTGGTGTTTACTGTACATGAGGGTGTAAGATGCCTATGTTACTGGACTGGAGGATGTCATACCCTCTTCGCCTGCAGGTCTTTTCAATGACCGCAGCATGTGGTGTTGTGTGTACAGTGTACACTGTACAGTACTTTCAATGACATTAGTGGACATTACCAGACTGTGAACTGCCTACCAACACATAAAATAGGGGAAGATTAGCCTACTCATTATTTTTCTTGACTAAACTGGCATTTAGTGTTTGTTTAAGCTTCATTGTTGTAGGCCTACAGTGTACATCATAGCACACACCCATATTTTTCTTGCTTTTTTTTCACACAAACCACAAAATGTCTTGGGAGGTGTACACCTGGCAGGATTCCACTTCTTTACTAGAGGGGACATGTAACTCACAGGATGGCTAATGCGTGTTTACCTTGTGGAACTGAGGCGGGTAGACACGGGCGCCGCCATGGTTAAGCAATAGCTGAAGGCAGCGCTCAGGGATGGAAGCCGGCCGCACTTGGGTGACCTTGAGCACATACTGGATAGGCGCGCAGGCATTGATGTCCATAGCCCTGGCGTCAGCGCCAGCAGTTAGCAACATTTCTATTAGCGTATGGTCACTGTTCCAGGCCGCCTTGTGCAGCGCAGTTTTGTTGTCTTCCTCTATTGAGTTCGGGTTGGCCCCGTTGTCGAGAAGGATGCGGCATACTAGGTGGTGGTCAGGGCTGAAGATCTGCTCGCGCGGGCAGAAGGCCCAGTAAGCCGCAGTGATAAGTGGCGTCTCCAGACGAGAGTTGTTTATGTTAACCTCTGCGCCATGCGTCAGGTACAGCGCAGTTAGCTCGGGAACGCCAAAACGAGCCGCTGTGTGCAGTGGTGTGTCCTCATCACTGTTTTGGCCGGCCGTATTCACATCGGCACCTTGAAAGATATAGGCTATGTTGAGGTCTTTGTTTTGGTGTTGTATAAGATTGTCAGTCAGTGTCAATCAGTTATGGTATCATAGAACACATCTAAACCATAACCAACAGAGACTGCTGTTTCATTGGTTGGTGTTTTATAGATATATCCAGACCTCAGATATGTTGCCTTTCTCTATATTGAAAGTGTTATTGCGTAAGTATTATTTTAGCCTAACCTATTATAATGTTTTTCATAAGTGATCAATACTCTGGTCTATCTGAGATCTTCCTATTCCTTAAACTATATGTGATCATGTATTCTGATGTCCTACAGGTTAATCTGTAGTTTGTAGCAGAAATATGAATTATGTTTCTCCATTGTCATTGCCATTTTTTAGATAAATGTACTCCATCCCCACATGTGTGTCTGTTTGTATTTGACCTCCATACCGTTGAGAATGAGGTGCCTAGCGCAGTCCACCGACTCCCTGGTGATGCAGTAGTGCAAGGCTGTGTGGCCGCTGAGCGACAGCCGGTTAATACGGGCGCCGTGCTCCAGCAGTAAGGCCACGCAGTCGCCGTGCGAGACCTCGCAGGCTACGTGCAGCGGCGTCTTGCCGTTGGGCATGCGGTTGATGGCGGCTCCACTCTCCAGCAGAACATGCGCGCACTCCAGGGAGTTGTACATCATGCATACGTGGATACCCATCGCCCATGACGACTCCAACTTGTAGCCAGGCAACCAGTAGCCTAGGGCACATGACAGGTCAATCTGAGATTGTCAACAGTCTGGTTGGGATCAAGGCTTTCTCCTTTGGAGGAATTTAGGTCACACCTGCACATCACACCTGCAGTGTAACTACACTGTGAAGTACTCTGTTTCATATTTAGTAATGATGAAGGTAAAGCCACAATGATACCCATATTTTCAACTACTGTATAAAACATGGCTGACTAAGGTTAGATAATACCAATGTGCTGTTACACACTACCTTAAGTGAGTTATACTGTGTAATGAAATAGTAACAATATAACAAGGGTGAAATAATGTGAAGCATTGTCAGATATTTGTACTGTAACAAACTGGACTTATGTTGACTTGGCTACTTGACTTGACTTAAAAAATATGTGATTGTTTAACTTGAACTGTTATCCACAAACAGCACATGTATAGGGAAAACAGTTGCTCTGTGCATGGTCTGAAACCACAGCTCCAGGAGCGACTCTGTGAATCTGGCTCCCCTCAGTGGCTGAATACAGCACAGAGGCTCCTACAGAACAGCATGCTATTTATATGCACACCCAGCTAATGCTTAGAGACATTGAAAACCTTGTGCAAAATGTTTAATTCCCTCAGAATGTGCACCTCTGCAAAAGTGCTGAGTTTCATTGGCATGATTGGAATAAGCGCGTCAAGTGGCTTAGGTGTCTGCTCAGTCCAAACCCTGGCAAATGTTACCTTGCTTGTAGGAGGCCAGGACCATATTGTTATCCTCCACTTCAAACACAGTGTCTATGTCTATGCTGGCGGTGTGGAGGATCCTCTTGACCTCCTCAGCATCGTTTTCCTGCAGGGCTCGCAGGAAGTTGGCCTTCAGCTGCTTGGCGGCCTCCTCTCTGGACACCCTGGACGCCTCCATGGACGGTCGCTCGGGGACAGGCCTTCTGCTCACCGCGTCATCATTGGAAAAAATAAGTCCCATTGCATGACGGACGCTAAGTAATGATGTTAAACACACACACACACACACGCTGTCTGTCTCACACACACATACACTAATACCCTACACACCCTCCAAGTGAGTGTCCTGGAGCCTTGAACACGTGAACCGTGGTTAGGAAAGTCACCCGAGGGTAAAATTACGGTAGTTATTTATAGACAAGGGGGGTTGGGTGCAAAGGCACTGCAGTCATGTGACTTCATGCTGATTGCCCCCCTATGCATAAACAAGCCAAGTGTTCTACTATATCTAAGCATATGCATCCAGTCACATGGAGGGAAGATGATAGTAACCACCCGAGATTCGTAGTAGGCTGTTCTGTAAACATGAATGTGGGTCAGGGATGCTTGTCAGCAGCTCATATTTAACTTGCCACCCTTGTGTTTCAGTATCCTGTGGGATCAGTCTAAACGCTTTGGTCTGACCACTTGAGTAAAGGCAATATTAGATAGCTGAATTAGTTGTCATCATGTAATCCATCTACATCAGAAGTAGCTTACTCACACATACTTAAAAGGTTTTGATGTTTAGAGCATAGACTAATCAAAACTATTGTGCAGTGTGTTTGTATGTAGTTTCTGAGTGTTGTATGAGCACAGAAAAGCACAAAAAACACAGATTCGAGTCTTGTTTCTGGAATTTTCATTGTTTTTCTTTGACTGCAATGTCATCTGGAGGAGGTGTATATACACAGCAACATAAGGCAGTGGCCTCGCATGGGGGAGCTCTGCCTCACGTTCACAAAACAGAAAAACGAGGGAGGAGAGGGGTGTGGGGTGGGAGGGAGTGGGGTTGGACTGGACATGGCTCTGGAGTACAGCCAGGGCAAACATGGCACCCGGGATTCCTTCATGCAGGTGAGACAATTACGGAAAAAAATCGTACTTTTCGACAGACCGTCTCGTCTGGCAATGTTTACAGTTGCACGACATGCTTAGGTGCGCATCAGAGCGCACAGCCTGACTCCAAATACTTCCCACTGAGTCATAGGAATTACTCCATCAGGGTAAACAACGATAAACAAGCAAAATCAAAATAGAAAGAAATAAGAGTGAAAAAAGATAAACGATCAGCTGCCATTCTGATGCCTTAGTAATGTAAGAGAATGCAAGAAAGAGAAACTAAAATAAATGACAAATATGCCTACTGCTTTGTACAGTATCGTAGATCTCTGCAACATGGTCAGTAACTGACCCTCATTCAAAACCCTGCTCAGTACCATTGATTATCCCCACGACAAGAAACATTCTTGGACAACACCAGCAACCCCCTAAGCCCAATTTCATCTCACCAGTTTGTATACATAAACATACACGCACACATACTCACACATCTCAGGTATGCAGTAGAAAAAAACACAACTGGCTTATACACGATAGGGACAGTATTGCTGTAAACTTCATGGAGTAGAAAAAGACTGGAGGAAATCCAGGGTTAATACTCTACTAGTGTTCTCTCTCCGTGATGTACATAGTGCTAGAGATTAACATGTGTGTTAAGTACAGTGAAGGGCTTTCTGGGTCTCTGGGAGTTAGCATAAGTAAATTGGAGTCACAGTTTTGAACTAGGGAAAGGGTGCTTTTACTGTCCTTCCCTACTGTAATCACAGATAACCTTTCTAATCTCACATTGGGGTTGATGTGAAACCTTTTCACGTTTCATAGCTAATTATCACAATTATATATACTGAAAATATCAACAATGAAATCATTTTTTGGCATAACATTATTATGACAGAAAAATAACATTATACACTAATAAACTGATTTTAAAACTTGAGCATAAATCTAACATAAATTACTGACAATAATAAATAATAATTGAGATTTGGGCCTTTTGAGGGACTAGTGTGATCACTAAAGGATCACAATGACACCAACTCTATGATTAGGTCTGTCTACTATGGATTTAACATACAATAAGGTATGGAGAGTCCATACAGTAAACATACTAAATATGAGAAAGGGTGTGACATAAAATGTTGAAATGTCCTCTTTGTTACTCAAAAGTGAAGGCTAATATACAAAAAAAGAAGTCTAGAAATATATACCACCAATTTAAAACCTCTGAATCCTTGAATAAAAAGTGAGAACAGATGAATTAATATTACTTGAAAAGTAAAAACGGGGACTGCATTTTACATGTACCCATTCTGCATAATACAGTATATTTGAATATATTGTAGTATTATGTACATATTAATAAACTATAGTCTACAATAGAAGAACAATGTCAGTTATAGGTCATTCCAGTGTGTAGAATATCTGTAATAAAAAAAATCTTGTTTTCCTCCTTTGAATGTGTTACTTACTATCTGTGTTATTATTACGTTTGTGTGTGTGTGTGTGTGTGTGTGTGTGTGTGTGTGTGTGTGTGTGTGTGTGTGTGTGTGTGTGTGTGTGACTGTCACTGTAGGAGCCTTGCAATGTGAGTGACATGGAACAAAGCACAACAATGTTGATGGGGAATTAGATTATTTTCTAAATAAATCTTGTTGAGTCTGTCCAACAAGTGTGTAATTACTACGAGGACTATATACACGCGTTGTGTAAGTAGTAAGTGCACGTTTGTGGACTGCTCTGTATGGATAAAACATTAGGAGCAACCTATGAGGATATTCTCACGCTCTGAGGGACATGGCTAGGTTCAAGTAAAATCTCTACAGTAGATCTTTTCTTCTTTTTTTTGTTTTAAAAAAAGGCAGCACTTGGGTCTAACAGAGTTTGAGAGACATGTCAGGGACAATGGTACAGTAGGCAGGTAGCAATTAAGTTGAAGCAGCACAGGTCATTCATGGAAGATTTTTGTTTTTCTTATGTTTTCTTTTTGTTCTTAAAGTTCTGTATTTTCTTATGCTGAAGTCCAGCTTGGTACATCCAGATATTCCTTAGCAGTGGAACTTGGAACAGAGGAGCTATGTAGGTGCATTTAGCAGAGGTTGTTCACATCATCTTTACATCAAACTCAGATGTTTTCTATGGAGAACGAGGCAGAAAGACCCTCCAACACGGAACCATGGTTTGCAAAATCAACCGTCCTTTTGGCCCCTTAAGTGCACCTTCGACATTCAGATGCCCTTGCAGGACCAGTCCTTAGTTGAGCTGACTTGAAATCAAGTGTGACAAGGTCTCCAGTTCGATTCAGTGAAGCAGCAAAATCAGCCTCCACCTCAGACGCACTAAATCACGTTAGATGAATGGCTTCAATCAATAGACACACAATGTGGTCCACCGGTTTACTAATACTAAAACCTTTGCGTGCTCTGTACAAAAACTTCATTAAGGACTTCAGAAAACCATTGGTCAGCACAAGATGTATACCTGTGTTATAGTAGAAAATGGCACGTTAGACATTATTTATACATATTGTATACAGTATATATTACTTTTTTTCTGTATATGTACAGTCAGTATGTCTAAAAGGTGCTTGAGATTAATCTAATAGACAACTGATACAGGTAGATTTCAACCTGATATGATGTGTGAAGATGAAGTTGTTTTTTTAACAGGTGCCCTAACTACAAATAAATAGACATTAATTTAAAAAGCAAAATAAATTAGACAAATCTTTTTCAACATGGTTGTAAGCGCTACATGAGAGGACTGATCAAGAGAGGAAGGAAAAAGGGAAAAAAGAGCATTTTTTACTACTGGAAATGTAGTCCTGATTCTGTTTGGTTTCTCATTTAGACAGGTGTCAGCTCGCTAGCAACTACAGTATCCTGCAATGACGATCTGGCTTTATTATCCAGACAAGGAAGCCCTGTTTAGTGTGTACAAGCACCCCCAAAATCGATGCCTCCAGCTGGGGGTGAAGCAAGTTTTCTCGCATGTAGGAAGGGATAGAGAAATTGGTCCAGAAATAGGTCTCCATTCCAGTTTAGCTTTCACCCACATATGACTGTTGGTGGATCACGTGGAAAACAGAGCCCTAATAAAAATCCAATTGCAGGAGTGCGGCATTTCTTGCTCTCTGTGTTCCAGGGGTGCCATTAGTCTGTGGCGCCCCCTGGTGGGTCGGATGAGCTCCTACTGGACTTGCGGGTCTGCTTCTGCAGCTGCTCCAGCTCCTTCTTGCGCAGCTTCTCGCGCTGCTTCTCCAGCTTGTCGCGGTTGCGCCGCGCCTTCTCCATCATGGCCTTCAGGTCCTTCAGCTTCTTCTTGATCAGGCCACGGTCCGACGGAGAGTCCACGCCCAGATCCTATGAGGTTCAAACACACAGAACACCATAAGTAGTCACATTCAGATAGGACATTACACAGATGCATTTCAGAACACACACACACACACACACACACACGTTCGCACGCACGCACGCACGCACACTCACACACTCACACAAGTTTTTCATGAGAGCAGAGCTAGGGAGTCAGCAAACTCTCATTCAACATATCAAACTAGGGTGAAAGTGTAGCTCAATACGCAACACCAAATATAGTCACAGCATTTCCATGATACATTGGGAACATAGTAGGGAACCTGAAGCAAAACCCAGAGTTATTTATTCACTTAGCTGGCATTCAGCAATACTGGAACTGGGGAGGCCAGGCTTTACCTTCAGGGCAGCGCTGTCCAGTTGCAGCAGCTGTTCTCCGTCCACGTTCTTGGCAGTGAATTCTGGGATGTACTTCTCCAGGCCCAGGCCCGTCAGCCAGCGCCCCACCTGCTGGCAGGTCCAGTCGGGGATGATCTGGTTCTGCCAGTGGTGCTGCTTCGGCGGCTGCCCGTCATCCAGAACCTTCCGATATGGATGAGGACAGGAAGGAACATCGGGGAATTCCACAAAAAAATTCAGAGATGGAACTTACAAGGTCAGATTTTACATGAAATGGTGCATATTAATAGACCAAATTCATGCATTTATGGTATATATATGTGTAAATTCTCAATACATGATGTAAAATTCCCATCACCTTGGAATCTTTTCAATTTATTCTATCAGTACTTATACATACTGTACATACTACTGCAGCATCTTGTTCACACAATCTTGAAAAACAACCTACCGTAAATGTGAGATTTATTGCTCTCAATTTTCATGCACAGTTCATGATTACCTCACGAACCACAATGAATAACTACAGAATAACATCATAAACAATGACCTCTGGCATCAGCTGTTAGAAGCTGAGGAAGTATTTTACAGGAGTAAAAAGTCAAGTGCACCACCACCACCGATGAAATCTCACCTCATCATCAATCATGTCCAGACTCTATGCGAGCAGATTGTGAGAACAGAAATAGGAAAAGGGAAGCTTGTTAGTGAAAGCAAAACAAATACACACAGCAAGTTAGGAGAGCTAATATCAGACAACATGACTCAGGAGGAATCCGAGGGGGCGCCAGGCTGGTGATGCAGTGGTGCAGGTAATGAGTGTGTGGCTGAGAGAACTGATTAAATATGTGACTGTGAGGACAGAAAAAAAACCTGACAGGGCTGATCGTGTGAATGATTCAGTCGAGAGATGAGAGAATGGAACGCATGGTGACCGTCATAATCCTTTACATGTACCTTGCTGGTGAAGACTATTAGAATAGAGAGATGAACAGATTTATGCGTGAAATGCGTGGAAAAACTGGGTGACTGATGAAGGAGTGAAGTGTGGCTAAGGGAGAATGACAACAAATGGATGGAGCAGTGACTCACAGATTGACTACATGAGTCTGTGAGTTCATTATAGTGAGTGAAAGGATTAACAGGTGACAAACAGAGGAAGGAATGATAAGGTCCTTGCTACAGAATTGGAGTCCCTATTTCTATTTCTGAGATCCCCACCATTGTCAGAAAAAAGGACCAGCATATGAATGTTTAAAAGTGTGAATGTGACTAACTAAATCAGTGGTTCTCAAACTTTCGGAGATGGGGAATTTTCAAGCCCACATGACACCATCAACCCGGCAAAATGGTCACGTAAAATAGTTTCTTCGCATTTTGGTACCACATTACATTTCCTGTTTTGGTCCGCTGGATCAGATGTTATTTTAATTCATATGTCAGTCTGTTTATGACTCATGTTTGTGTGTGGCTTACTATGATCTTCCTTGTCAAAAAAGAAAGGCATTATTAAAGACAGGCACAAAAAAAAAAATCCTCCTGTTCCTCGCACCCCACACGTCTCCATTCCCCACTAGTGGGGCACACTTTGAGAACCACTGAACTAAATTAATGAAAGAATAAGTGGATGAATGGACTAATGGATGGGTGGATGAATGAGCAGCCGTGGGCAGCCGTGGGCAGAATTGGGGCAGCCGTGGCCTACTGGTTAGCACTTCGGACCTGTAACCGGAGGGTTGCCGGTTCGAACCCCGACCAGTAGGCATGGCTGAAGTGCCCTTGAGCAAGGCACCTAACCCCTAACTGCTCCCCGAGTGCCGCTGTTGCAGGCATCTCACTGCGCCGGGATTAGTGTGTGCTTCACCTCACTGTGTGTGTGCTGTGTGTGTTTCACTAATTCACGGATTGGGATAAATGCAGAGACCAAATTTCCCTCAAGGGATCAAAAGAGTATATATACTTATACTTATAAATCGATGAATTAATTAATTAATAAATTAATAATGGGTGGTGGTGAATGAATTAATTAATGAATGGGTGAATTAATGAATGAATGGCTAAAATGGATGAATGGATGGATGAATCGTGCGCCCCCTCACCTCATCTGAGGAAAGCACATGTGTGTGCGAGCGCCCAGAGAACCTGGACTCTGCCAGCAGTCCACTGACCTCCACTGAACCACTGCTGCTCCCGCTGAGGTCATCATTTAGCGCCGAGCCCTGTGGGAACACAAATAACAACAACAAATAAACAACCCTTTCAGTGCATCTCCCAGACACGACATCAGAACAAACCCTCAGAGCAGTTATCAGCTTCAATTAGTGAAGGCTGGACGGCAAATAACTCTGAAATAATGTTTGATGAAAGCTGACAAGCCGTTACTGCAGTAATTAGTTCTTTGATTGATGGTGTGTTTAAAAGTTTATGAAGCTCAAATAATTAAAAGTCCAAAAAATAAGCAATCCTTAGTAATCCAGAACAGAAGCAGCACTGCAAATTTGAGAATTACAAACTACAAGATTAAGTGAACTGTGATTATCCAATTTAATTGTGTATAATGGATGTGTAAAGTCAGAGCTATGTTGCTGTATTCATGGTTGTGAGGGGTTTAAGTCATTCATATGCTGTGTGCTGACCAGTGTCATTTCTCACGCACCTCTCCCCTACCACTGACAGACTGAATGTGTGTGCTGAGAATATGAGAGTGTGTGCATGTGCGTGTGCAAGAAGAGTTTGGAAGGAGTGCAAGGAAATAGGGGCACAAAGAGTGTGTGTGTGTGTGTGTGTGAGAGAGAGAGAGAGAGAGTGTGTATGTCTGTGTGTGTGCATGCGTGTGTGTGTCTCCATGTGTCTCCATGTGTGTGTGTGTGTATGAATATATACAATAACACATCTAAACAGTGGTTTGCCTTTCAGTGGCCTGATGCGTATGCATCTCTGGGGAGCGAGGCGAGCTGTACAGTAATATCTGCCTGGGCACTGTGCCCACCAAAGAGCTAAAGCTGGCGAGACTGGCGCTGCAGGCTGGCCCTTGTAAACAAGCGCTCTCGCTGCTTAAGGGGGAGGGGGGAAACAGAGGTGTCAGCATTTGTCATTGTTTGATGTCAGCACAGCTCTAAAATGCCTTTTTCCTCTCAGGATATGAGCATAAACCTGCCGGGTTTGCTCACTGCCTGCACTCTAGTCATGGCGGTGTGGCTTTGAGTGAATTAGGGGAACGAAAACAACAGAAGTCAAAACCACAGCAGTTTTTCACGCACGCAGGAATTCAAATGAGCATTTGTTTCTAGCACAATAACCATTCGCTTAATGAACAAACAAATTAGTGCATTATTGCAACTAATAAACGCAAAACTCCATCTGTGGCGTGAAATGCTAATGCGTTACTCAACCCGGCAGACACACACTGCATGCTCGCACTCTCATTTCCATTTGGGATTCTGTCTTATGCTCATTTCTGCAGAGGGAAAGCTCTCGTTTTAGTTGATCAAAATGATTATGGAAATCAAGGTCTTCCTCAGCTAATGAAGAGTGGCTATGCTCTGCCAAACACCTGAGAGAAACTACTTTGCCACTCTGAGAAAGCCTAATGACTGAGACTGATTATGGAATCCATCTGGGTTTCACCTGTTATGAAAGAGAGGCATGAGAAACTATACAAAATATGTACCATCCAAATAGAGATCAAACGACTGAATATACCAGTTTTGATTTTATCAATCTCTGTGTCACTGACTGCCAACTGGATTGTGCATAAACACGAGGAAGTACCAAGGAATAGGATAAGAAGGAGAAGATATGGGGCCAAGTACAAAATGACTGCTAAAGACTGAACGCAACAGGTGAAACTAAAACCTCAGGAACAATGGTAATATTTAAAATGAGGGCAATTATTAGTATGACTAACAACAGTGTTCATGTCTGCAGATGGCAGCACTGTCTTGATTGGGTATGTAACATTCAAGAGGACATTGTATATTTGTATTAAAACTGACATATCAAACATGAGATTTGGTCACACATATTTTCTATCACAAGTGTGAGAATAAGACATATGAATGACCTCTTACCTACTATTGCATGTGCATGTACATGAAAGTGTAAATTAGCTATTGAATGTATGTGTCTGTCTGTCAAGATGTATTCCATGCTATAACAATGAGTAAAATTTCTGAATTTCTGAAAAACAAGATGCCGTTTACCAAACTATTCTAAAGGAAAAGCATCTCATGGTTTAGTCACATCATGGCTGCATCACACTTTCATGTGTTTCTGTTCAAGTCTGTGTGTGTCTGTGTGTGTGTGTGTGTGTGTGTGTGTGTGTGTGTGTGTGAGAGAGAGAGAGAGAGAGAGAGAGAAGGGGAGAGAGAGAGAGAGAGAGAGAGAGAAACAACATGTGTTTAGGGTGGAACTGGGGAGGATTCACCTACCTTGCTCTTCAGTTTCTCAGGGCTGTTCTCCACTGAGCTGCAGAGGGATAGAACAGAATGTTCACCAAGGGGGACACATGGAAACTCTTCAACCACAACTCCCAGATGTGCCCAGATGTTTTTAATCAAAGTACAGTAAAACGCTGGGTACATTTCAATAGCATTTGTGTTAAAGCAGCACAAGGAGATTCCCACTGGGCTCATATTAAAACCAAAAAAACAACAGAAAACAACAGGATGTCATTAGCAAACAAAAACCCTGCAGGACATTCCACCACTAAACTGTCAATAGTATCCGCTCATAAAGTTCTGCAATATGTAAACACTGCCTCCAAATACCAACACTACACTAGCCTGCTGTCTGCCTGCTTTCAGCTGTGCGTGTTCAAATCCTCTCTCACTCAAGTCAATCCATTATTTAACCCAGAACCCCAAAACCCCCTCTATGCCCACGATGCCCAGCCTGGCATGATGGCATCCCAGAGGGGGCGTCCTCTCCAGGTCGGAGAGGAGAGAGGGGCTCTTCGGTGCACCTGCGTCGCTTCATGTTGTCTGCCGTGTTTGTGTTTGTGTTTGTGTGTTGTGGTCTGGTCTGGTTCGGTCAGCAGCTGCTCTCTCCCTCGCAGTCCTGTCTATTTGCGTCCTTGTGTGACTGACTGACTGTTAGCGAGGTGGGCGTTTCGGTGTCTGCCTTGCAGCCAGCCATCCATCTGGCCAGATAGAGACAGACAGAGAGAGAGAGAAAGAGAGAGAGAGAGACAGAGAGACAGAGAGACAGAGAGAGAGAGAGAGAGAAAGAGAGAGAGAGAGAGAAAGAGAGAGAGAGCAATTGGGCTCTGCCCTCCATGCTCCATTAGCTCTTCTAGTGCATTGTGACTGAAAACAACATTTTTTAAAAAGTTGTTTTTTTCTGCTGTTGCCGAGCCACCACTTTCCTGAGCTCAAACGCGAGCCGCGGGGGGCTTATTGACAGATGGCTGCTGCCGGGAGTTCAGCAATCCTGCGACGGCGCCTTTTTCAACGTCACTCTGAACAAAGCGCCGCTTTCCACAGAGGATGATGTTTATTCATGCCCCATCACGCTGCTTGTTTGTGAATGGGGCGAGCGGATTTGGGTGTGTGTGTGTTTGTATGTGTGTGTGTGTGTGTGTGTGTGTGTGTGTGTTGGGGGGGGTAGCAGTGCTCTTGGTGTGGGGGGATGAAACAGTGAAATGTTTGAGGCAATACAATGCAACTCTGCTGAGTCACAATGAATCA
The DNA here is from genome assembly GCF_046254945.1 of Alosa pseudoharengus. NCBI lineage: Eukaryota > Metazoa > Chordata > Actinopteri > Clupeiformes > Clupeidae > Alosa > Alosa pseudoharengus. The sequence goes on from NW_027468685.1 coordinate 25,070,776, forward strand.
CTATGGGCCGCATGGCAGGCAGTGCAGGCAGGCCATGCTGGCCCTGCGTTGTGTGCCAGGCTTCCACAGCCTCCCTAATAACTACCTGGCTCTCAGTCCCGGTGGTCTGTTAACGATGACAAGATTAGGGGCTCATGCCACAAAGCTATGGTATAAAATTCTCGCCAAAAGTTTTCTGTACCTGTACCAAAGTTTTGTGCTTGTAAGAATATTTTGTGCTCGTAAAAAATATTTGTGTACATGTAAAAATAATTTGTATCTGTAAAAATATTTTGTGCATGCAAAAATGGTTTGTACATCTTCAAATCCGTTTTGTCACTGTGTAGAAAAAATGTTTGTGAATTTGCGAACGATTTTTGCACGCATGGATTTTCCATTTGCAAGTGCGCATCTGTTTTCTACAGACATGAAACAGATCTACGGGTACGAAACGAATTTACAAGTACAAAACTTTTTTACAAATTTTCCCAAAACAGCCAATCACAGCACTGCTTACTGAACGGCCAGTCAGCCGATCAGCTCACTTCTTTAATTCTGAAACGCTGGACATCTCTGGGTACATCCATGTAAACACTACAGTCAGAAGAGGTGAAACAAGTATTGGCTGGGCTAAGCTAACGTCAAAGATACTGCTTTTATCAACTGTCTCTGCTAGCGTTACGTGAAAGCACCGCACATATAACATTGGAAATACAAAGGGAGGGAGGGAAGGGGTCAGTGGATCTTCTGGCCAATCGATTTCCGTTTCGGAAAAGAAAATTACAAAACAAAAAACGAGGGATTATTTGATTTCCGTTTTAAAATACAAAATCGAAAAACGAGAATCAAGTCGTTCTCCGTTTTCCTAATCGGTTTCAAAACATCAAAATACAAATATAGAAATTAGTCTTAAATTTCGATGGTCATTATTCAATGAAGCCTATAGCTCATAGGCTAATATGAGTAGGCTACCCAGAAGTTCGCATCATAGTCTTAGGCTAACTTGGTAAAAATAGGCTACCTGTTAGATATGGCGGCCTTGGAAAGTGTTGCGAGGGAAGAGATGGTTAAAAAGGACATGTCTTATGCAGAAATCCCAAACACTTTAACAAATAACTTTGGTTCACAAAGAGGTTACTCTGAGAGGAGCATCCTACGATTTTGCACCCAGCATAATTAGGCATCCACTAACTCGGGACCACCTGGAAACTGAGGTGGTGCAGTTTGCGAGGTAGCCTAGGCCCTAGGGGATGCCAGGCCTACTGCGGTCACGTAGCCTACCTACTGTATGCAATCATTTTACTCATTTTACTTTGATGTATTTATTAGGTTGGTCCAACATACAGTACCTCAGAATTATTGGCACCTCTGCTAAAGTTAATGCCAGTAGAAAAATGAGGAAATATCCAATTTATAGCCTAAGGACACCTGGTTTGATGCTCAGGACACCTGGTTTGATTAGATTAGATTAGATTAGATTCAACTTTATTGTCATTGTGCAGAGTACAACAGAGACAATGAAATGCAGTTTGCGTCTAACCAAAAGAAAAGATATAGTGCAGTGTAGACAGTAGTATACAGTTATTTTCAGAAGGTGGTTTAGAGCAGTGTTTTTCAACCTTTTTTGTGCCACGGCACACTTTTGACACTTAAAATGTCCTACGGCACACTAACATCCTGTGTGAAGAAAAAATAAACATACCATAGCCTAAAATTTCAAATAATACACAGATATGGCCTTATTATGGCTTCTATGCAAGACCTGCTCAATATAACAAGCGCCCTCTGTTTCATTTGTAGGTGACTATATCTAATTTAATTGTTGTTATGAACTGGATATGTGATGATTCTGTGAATACTGAATAGTGCAATCATACAATCAATGAGAGCATGTGGTTATAAATTCTTTGATGCAACAGTTGCTTTTCTGGACCAGTGAGTGACATTTGGGTAATTTTCTGCGGCACACCTGATGATCTCTCACGGCACACTAGTGTGCCCCGGCACAGTGGTTGAAAAACACTGGTTTAGAGTAGTATAAATTAAATATAAGTATGTGCAGTGTATTAGCAGTAACCTTATAAGAGCAGAATAAATATGGCTGTAATATGGACAATGTATGAACATCGTGTACAGATATGTGCAATGTAGTGGCAGTATACATTATAGTAGTAAGAACAATATAGATATATGCAGTGTATTACAGAATATATTACAGAAAAACTGAATAAATATGGATATTTAGTATGAACCATATAAACAGATATGTACAGTATGTACAGCTATGTGCAGTGTGGTAACAGTACCATCGTAGTGCAGAAACAGTAACAATATAATAGTAGGCCTATTAAGAATAAGTATGTGCAGGATGAAGAGCAGTAGAATAGTAATGCAGTAGCAGTAAACAAATAGACACTATGGATGATTGATGCTCATTGAGCTCAATGCAAATCAAACCAGCTATAATAGGCCAACTGAAATAAAACCATGCCAATCTGTATGGTGAAGGGTATGTGATGATGTGGAGGTATTTTAATTCCAAAGGCCAGGGGAACTTTATCAGGATGCATAGTATACTAGATCCATGAAATATCTGGCCTTTAAAAATAAAAATCTACCTGCCTCTATAGGAATGTAACATAGGGGTGCCAATACTTATGACCCTATTTTAAGGAAGAACATTTTGTTATTTATGATACATTAATCATTCACAAAGAAAATTGGTGTCCTTATAGGTTACATATTTCCTATTTTTTTACTTAAGGCATTAAGATCAATTTCCAAAAGATTTACATTCCTCTTTTTAGTCAACTTTAGCAGAGGTGCCAATAATTCCGAGGTAGCCTACTGTATGTTGGACCAACCTAATAAATACATCAAAGTAAAATGAGTGATTGCATACAGTAGGCATGGTAGGCTACATGACCGCAGGCCTGGCATCCCCTAAGGCCTAGGCTACCTCGCAAACTGCTTTTGCCACCTTAGTTCCCAGGTGGTCCCGAGTTAGTGGATGCCTAATTATGCTGGGTGCAAAATCATCAGATGCTCCTCTCAGAGTAACCTCTTTGTGAACAAAAGTTATTTAAAGTGTTTTCTGCATAAGACATGTCCTTTTTAACCATCTCTTCTATATCCCTCGCAACACTTCCCAAGGCCGCCATATCTAACAGGTATTTTTACCAAGTTAGCCTAAGACTATGATGCGAGCTTCTAGGGCCTCCTCAGATTAGCCTAAGAATAGGCTTCATTGAATAATGATCATCGAAATTTAAGACTAATTTCGGTATTTGTATTTTGATGTTTTGAAACCGATTAGGAAAACGGAAAACGACTTGATTTTCGTTTTTCGATTTTGTATTTTAAAACGGAAATCAAATAATCCTTCGTTTTTTGTTTTGTAATTTTCTTTTCCGAAACGGAAATCGATTGGCCAGAAGATCCACTGACCGGAAGGGAGTCAGCCTAAAGCCACCCTGAACTTTTTTGGTAGCAGTAACTGTTATGTTCTAGCTAGCTTAGGTAACAAGCTAACTTAGCTAACAAGCAAACAGCTCAACTTAACTCTATTCCTTCCCTACTATGAATCTAATATCATTAACTAGAACTAATAAACAGTATAGTTTAAAACGCAAGCACTGGATAGGTAATTAGTAGGTAACAATAGGTAATGGCAGCTAACTGGGCTAGTATTGGCTGGGCTAAGCTAACGTCAAAGATACTATCAACCGTCTCTGCTAACATTATGTGAAAGCACCGCACATTAACGTGGGAAATACAAAAGGGAGGAATGACTAGTCGGAAAACACTAACACAATAACTATACAGAACAATTATATCATTAATAATAATACTAATGATCCGAATTTTATTAGTTCTAGTTAATGATATTAGATTCATAGTAGGGAAGGAATAGAGTTAAGTTGAGCTGTTTGCTTGTTAGCTAAGATAGCTCTTCTTTTTTAAGTGTTTCACCTCTTCTGAACTGTGGTGTTTACATGGATGTACCAAGAGCTGCAGCGTTCAGTGTTTCGGCTGACTGGCCGTTCAGTAAGCAGTGCTGTGATTGGCTGTTTTGGGAAAATTTGTAAAAAAGTTTTGTACTTGTACATTCGTTTTGTACCCGTAGATCTGTTTCATGTCTGTAGAAAACAGATGCGCACTTGCAAATGGAAAATCCGTGCGTGCAAATATCGTTAGCAAATTCACAAAAAAAAATTCTACACAGTGAGAAAACGGATTTGAAGATGTACAAACCATTTTTACGTGCACAAAATATTTTTACAGATACAAATTATTTTTACATGTACACAAATCATTTTTACGAGCACAAAATATTCTTACAAGCACAAAACTTTGGTACAGGTACAGAAAACTTTTGGCGAGAATTTTATACCATACAAAGCCACCCAAGGAGAACAAACAGAAAAGTGCATCTCACCTGTCTAGTCCTCTGCTCCCTCGCAGAGAAGACCTGAGGATCCATTTGTGGGGAAAAACATATTAGAAATAAAAAATAAATTAGAGCGGATACAAATTAAATAGAAAATATATTAGAGTAGAATTCAGTCCTCAATCGAAACAAGAACTACAGTACACAAGGCCACCCTCCTGTTCTCACCTTATGTTAGGCTTGTCCTCTTGACTGAGAGAGGGGCTGGAAACTACAGGGGAACCTACAGAGAGTAGATAAAGAGGAGGAGGAAGAGGATGATGAGGAGGAGGAAGAGGAGGAGGAGTAGGAAGAGGATAGTTGACTTCATTATTTCATACAGCACATTTTCAGGATGATGAGCAACTGGATGATGCAACCTAGGTGTAATGTTTTCCTCAAGGCTAAATTTACATTTATTTATTTAGCAGATGCTCCTGTCCAAGCTACCTCACAGTATAAATACATTATCAATATTTAATGAGGATTTGTGCTTCAATGGAAAGGGAACACATGACATTGGTGTTGTGCTCACCAGGAGCTAAGCTGGAGAGAAAAGAAAATACTCTGTAAGTTTTAGTGGACTTGCTAGTTAACTCAAATAACCCAAACCTCAAGTAGCCATGAAAGCCATGTGCCTGCTTCAGAGTCAGCTCAGCATATACAGTAGAAGCTAAGTCCTGGTGTTAGTGCAGGTCAATGCATGAAGGGGTACTGTATGTGGCCTGCCTCTGATACAAATACACATGTCAATGGATGATGAATGGACTATTTTACTACCGATACACGTAGTAACCAGGTGCTGACATGGGTGTTTCTGGTACATGCATATGTGCATATGTGATCAGTTGCATGTTCCTATGCCAGACTGACCTTCACTGTCCACTGCACCCTGAAGCCTCTGGTGGAGGGGGGAGGCCTCCACGCTTCCTGGGGCTTTGGGAGTTCCACTCTCCGAGGCACCCGAGTCTGAAAACGGCGAGCCTGTCCTCAGGGCCGAGGGCACGGAGGAGAGCTTGGTCTGCAAAGAACACGGACTTAGAGTTACAAACCAGCATCTTATTACTGAGCAAACACTTTCTCTTCTCCTTTTTGACATTTTCATTCCTTTTTTTAGCCCTTTTGAAAAGTACTGCTGAGTAAGAACAGGTAGTGCAACTTAGAAGGAACATTTATTTAAAAAAAAGATTTTCCCAGCAATTAGCTCTTTAAAAGATACAGAATAAGCTTTGACACCAGTTGAGATTAAACTGGTGCCATGGGGTGCCAGTATAGCCATTCGTATATTACATAAAGGCTTTACATCAGAGAAGTGGATCACTCTGGCCCATTACCTCTGAGGAACATGGAATATTACCAAAGAGAACACTCAGACTGATCAACACGGCTGAGTGGAAATAGGGCCCTGACTTGAAAAATAGCCATGATAAAAAAACAAATCAACAATCACGATTTTGAAATAAAACAATGCGTTTTGTTCCTCTGCGCATGTGTCCTATTTATAACTCCATGATATAGGGTGTGTATCTGTGTGTGTACACAAATCCATGTGTCTCAATACTCTCCCTGTTTGTCCTTATCACATATGTATGCTTGTGTATCCATGCGCCTGTCTGCCTGCTTGCATGTGTATGAACCTGCATACGTTTTTTGAGTGTGTGTGTGTGTGTTTGTGTGTCTGTGTTGAGTGTGTGTGTGTGTGTGTGTGTGAGAGAGAGTAGGTGTGTGTGTGTGAGTGTGTGTGCATGTGTTTAAAAGTGGTAGTCTCCTCTCACCTTCCTCTCCAGGCTGTCCTCTCCCTCTGTGGAGCTGTCTCGGAGCAGGCCTCTGGCTGCCCCTCGGCCGACAGACGACTGGCCACGCCATTTCCCAGCCTCTCCGTCTAGACACTCCGTCGTCAGACCACCCTGACTCACGTCTGACTCTTCAGCACCCCGATAGCCACATACAAAAAAGCAAAACACAAAAGAAGCCCCATCAATACAGATTTTATCTGCAGAGAGAGAAAATAAAACGCTGGCATTTCGCAGAGCCGTGAGGGATTCATCCCCCCCCCCCCCCCTGATAGCAGGCGAGGTGAAATCAGGCTTTATTAGCAGCTGCCTGAGAGGGTGGCACTGATAGAGGAGGATTCAGTGAAATCGGCCTGTCCCTGTCTGAGCGTGGTTGCAGATAAACTTGCCTCATTCAATCATAATGGATCTGAATCAGTGCACTGTGACTATCTGCTCTCATCAGGGTTATTGGGTTGCCCAGAATGGACAGATTTGCAGGGGCCAGTGCGCCCATTAAATGCATTTGTGTCTGTGGGGGAATGAAAGAGTGGAGATTCTTAAAAACAAAACTCTAAATGTTGCTATTACAGTGGATCTTGTTTTTGTAGATATGTGTTTGTTTTCGTCTGGCAACTGTTATGGCCAAGGGTCAGACTGAGGTCACTGTGGGTAACAGTTGCAGATTTCTGTTCCTAAAAGTGTATCTGCAGTGGTAACACTTTCACATCTTCAAAAATAACCACAATGCAAATATGTACGTACTTTATTCATGTATGTACTGCATTCATATTCCTTAGATTCTATATTGCATGTTTTTACATTTTTTACATTTTCCTTTAAAGTCAGATGGATTACATTTCCCACTTTG